>NW_011495016.1:1094117-1115729 GCF_000754665.1 Bison bison bison | reverse complement strand
GCCAATGAGTCAACTCTTCTCATGAGGTGGCCAGAGTACTGGAGTTTCAGCTTTAGCATCATTCCTTCCAAAGAAATCCCAGGGCTGATCTCCTTCAGAATGGACTGGTTGGATCTCCTTGCAGTCCAAGGGACTCTCAAGAGTCTTCTCCAACACCACAGTTCAAAAGCATCAATTCTTAGGCTCTCAGCTTTCTTCACAGTCCAACTCTCATATCCATACATGACCACAGGAAAAACTATAGCCTTTCTGAGATCAGTAACTATCGGGCAAGACCTATAATCTTAATGAAAAAATGACCCCATTCTGTGGATCCCAAACTGGTGTCCACAGTCAGACAAATATATGGGGACAGTCGGGTAGAGTATCTGGAACTGAGTGGAGTTCAGAAAGGACTGAGTATGAAGTTGATCTCTACCCCACCCTGGGCCCTTTGCACCAGCCGGATCCCCGCTGCGTGAACATACATTCGCTTCCTGGGTTATAAAGGTTATAAAGGTTATAAACCACACACTCCTGCTAGAGTTCTAAGCAGATTCCCAGACTCCCTCCCCTCCCTTCTGCTTGGCCATCTCTCTAACCCTGAATTTGAGGCTCTCTTTGATCCTTACCTCCAGGCCTCTAATATTTGGCTTTTAGCATTGATGTTGGTGGTGTCTAGCCCCTGGCCTTCTTCGAGCGGAAGTGTGGCTCTTACCAATAATGCCTGCATCTCCCATTACCTTGGGATGGTACCCACCGATCTGGCCCAGGGAGCCAACCCGAGTAGACAGTCACCAGAACGTTAAACCTTCTTGAGTTGTTTTTTTGGGGGAAAATCTTACGTTTCCACTATTACAATTACTGTGAAGATATGAATATGGGCAAACCAGCTCAACAGTGCTCTGCAGATATGCTGTGCTAATCCTCCAGTGGGGATTTCTTTCTTAAAAGGCCAAGACTAGTTGGACTCGTGTATTTCTTCACCGTGTCCTTTGCACTGTGGAAGCTGTTTCCTCACTTAGCACATCACAAGGCTCCTCTAAAAGCATCAGGCCTCCTGCTTCCAACAAACAAAAAATAAAACCACCACCAAAGATAAAGATCCTACTCTTGAGCTTGTCCACTTTCAGCTGAGCTCTTGTCCTGTGTGTTAGTCAGTCAGTCCTGTCCAACTCTGTGACCCCATGGACTGTAGCCCACCAGATTCTTCTGTCTGTAGAATT
The DNA here is from genome assembly GCF_000754665.1 of Bison bison bison. Lineage (NCBI taxonomy): Eukaryota > Metazoa > Chordata > Mammalia > Artiodactyla > Bovidae > Bison > Bison bison. Next base: position 1,114,524 of record NW_011495016.1, on the reverse strand, counting down.
TTCCAGGAAAGAATACTGGAGTGGGTTCCCACTCCCTTCTCCAGGGGATCTTCTCGACCCAGGGATTGAACTCCAGTCTCCTGCATTGGCAGGCAGATTCTTTGCCATCTTAGCCAACAGTTAGGGTAGGTGAAGACTGCCAGTTCTCAGGGGAAAAAGAGGTGAGATGGGTAAGACAGGAGATAGCAGCTTTCAGAATGTGGGGCCCTGCTACTGATCTGCTTTTCTTCCTGGTGTGCCTGGAGAAGGGGCACAGTGTCAAGGTGAAAGGTCAGAGCTGATCAGGCGACAGCAGACAGAAGTAGGACACTGCATTGCTTGCTTCTTTTTTTTTAATTAATTGGCTCAGACGGTTTAGCGTCTGTCTACAATGTGGGAGACCAGGGTTCGATCCCTGGGTCAGGAAGGTCCCTGGAGAAGGAAATGGCAATCCACTCCAGTACTATTGCCTGGAAAATCCCATGGAAAGAGGAGTGTGGTAGGCTACAGTCCATGGGGTCGCAAAGAGTCGGACACTACTGAGAAATCTTCACCGTAATTTTAATTGGAGGCTAATTACTTTACAATATTGTGGTGAAGGCAAAGGATGGTACACTTGCCTAGATGAAGGCAGACAGGAACAGAGACAGTAATGTGGAAAGACAGGGCCAAATGTGCTACCATTTTCCGAGGTAGAATAAGAAAGGGATGGCTGAGTTGCCGTAAAAAAAAACTTTTTGTTGGCTGTGTGGGCCTTACAGGCTCTTACTGTGTAAGAGCTTACAGGCGGTGAGGCTTGGTATTTCACAAGCTGCCGATGTCCATGTGCCACAGTCTCTTAGTAACATACTGCTCAGTTTTTTTGTTGCTGTTGTTGAAGTCCTTCTTACAGTTTGTGGGGTTTGGTTTTCAGCTTCTAGATGGTCACGAAGCAAAGAAGCTCAACGTCCAGTGGCTCAGAGCCCAACTTGGAATCGTGTCGCAGGAGCCCGTCCTGTTTGACTGCAGCATTGCCGACAACATTGCCTATGGGGACAACAGCCGGCCTGTAACCATGCCTGAAATTGTGAGCGCAGCCAAAGCAGCCAACATCCATCCTTTCATTGAGACCTTGCCCCACGTAAGTGAGCTGGTGACTTCCTGGATGAGGTCGGAATCAACTGCACACCGTGTTCCTCCTCCAGCAGGTCCCAGAGTTGGCCTCTGTACTAGCACTGTGACCTTGGACTACACACTGAAGTCCATGATACCAAGTTTCCTTATTGGCAAATGGAAATATTAGTTGTGGTGTTTATCTTGTACCAATGTCATGGAAAGCAAGTGAGGCAATTGTTAAGTCACCTCAAACTGTTTGCTATGGGCTGCATTTGGACTAAAGCTGTTTGCTTTGTCCCTTATGGCACTTTTTTAATGAAACATTTTATTTCAAGGTAATCACAGATTCACATGCAGTTGTAAGGAATATGGAGATCATATGTACCTTTGACCTAGTTTTCTCCAATGACATCTTGCAAAAGTGATAGAGTATTGCAACCATGATACTAATTTGATACAGCCCACTGACCTTATTCAGAATTTGCTGGTTTTGCTTGTATGCATTTGTACACATGTGTATTTAGTTCTCTTCACTTTTATTGCCTGTGTAGACTCACATCCACTGCTCCAGTCAGGATATGGAACGTTTTCATCACCACAGATCCCTCATGTTACCTTTCTGTAGACACACCCCTCCTTCTTACTCTCTCTCCCCACAACCCCTGGCAACAAATAACTGTTCTCCATTTGTGTCATACTTTCAGAATGTTATATAACCACATGAGATTAGCATTTTCACTCAGCTGTAAATCCCTGAAGCTCTTGGGTATGGACTGTAGTTCATGCCTTTTTATTACTGAATCAGATGGATATATGGTCTGGATGGCCTTTTAAAATTTTTTATTGGAGTATAGTTGGTTTACAGTGTTGTGTTAGTTTCAGGTATACACAAAGTGAATCATATATATATATATATATGATTGTACATTATGTATATGTGTGTCTCCACATACACCCAACTTTCAGATTCTTTTCCCATAGAGGCCATTACAGAGTATTGAGCAGAGTTCCATGTGCTGTACAGTAGGTCATAATTAGTTCTCTCTTTTCCATATATAGTGGAGTGCATGTCAATCCCAGTCTCCTAATTTAGCATCCTCCTCCCCATTCCTCCCTGGTAAGCATGTTTGTTTTCTACATCTGTAACTCTATTTCTGTTTTGCAGAGGAGAGAGAATGCTCCTATCACTGTTGGTGGAAATGTAAATTGGTGCAACCACTATGAACAGTATGGTGGTTCCTTAAACTAGAGCTACTGTATGACCTGCAGCTTTTTAAACTAGTCACCTATTGAAGCATATTGAGGTTGTTTCCAGTTGGGTTTTTTAGAGTAAAGCTGCGATAAGTATTTGTGTACAGGTTTTAGTGTGAACCTGAATTTTATTTCTCTGGGATAAATGCCCAGGAGTATAACTGCTAGACCATATGGTGATTGGTTGTTTAATTTTATAAGAAATGGCTAAACAGTTTTCTGAAGTGGTGTTGCCATTTCACATTCCCACCAGCAGGGATGAGGGATATAGTTTCTTTGAATCTTTGCCAGCATTTGCTGTTGCAACTTTTTTTTAACCATCCTGATAGGTACACAGTGATATCTTATTGTGATTTTAATTTGCATTTCCTAATGGCAGAGGATGTTGAACATTTTTTATATAGTTATTTGCCATCTATATTTCCTCTGTGATGAAATGTCTTTTCATGTATTTCATGTAAAAATGCCTATTTTCTAATTGGATTGTTTTTTACTGTTGAGTGTTGACAGATTTTTATGTTCTACTTACTAGTAAGTCCTTTGTTGGAAATGTAGTTTCCAAATATTTTCTCCCAGTTTGTAGTTTTTTTTCATCCTTTCAACAGGGTCTTTTGCAAAGCTTAAGTTTTTAATTTTGATGAGGTCCCAGTTCATCCTTTATTTCATTTTACAGATTGTGCTTTTGATGTCAAGTCTGAGAACTCTTTGTCTAGGCCTTGGTCCTAAAGATTTTACCCACTATTTTCTAAATTCATGGTTTTACAATTTAGTTTTCACTATCCACTTTGAGTTAATTTTGTCATAAGACTGTTTTTCTTTAGTGCTTTATTTCTTTGGAGAGGATCTGTACTCTCCAATTTCCAGTCCCCAACACTCCCTATTTATTACCTCATTTAGCTTCTATCCTCATTAGTATATAGTGTATATATATTATATATAGATATATATAGTATATATCCTCATTAGCTGCCATCCTCATTAGTATAGTGGTGAGTATCCCCGCTTGTTGCACGGGAGACTGGGGTTTGAGTCCCCGACGGACAGGCAACACAACCTTGGGGATTCCCTGGTGGCTCAGATGGTAAAGTGCCTGTCTGCAATGCGGGAAACCTGGCTTTGATCCCTGGGTTGGGAAGATCCCTTGGAGAAGGAAACAGCAGCCCACTCCAGTACTCTTGCCTGGAAAATCCCATGGACAGAGAAGCCTGGTAAGCTACAGTCCATGGGGTTGCAAGAGTCAGACACGACTGAGCGACTTCACTTTACTTTAGCTGCTGTGACTATAGCCAAATTGCAGTGAAATCAATACGGATTTGAAAACTAAGGTAAGAATTCAGTGACACAATTTTCTGTTACAAGTAATTTAATCTTATATTGCGTGCTATGTATGTATTTTTTTCTCTTGATTACAAATTCCTTAAGGGTAAGAACAGAGGCAGATTCATATTTATACTTCCCACAGTTCTACCATAACAGGTAGTCAGTAAATATTTAAGTGAATGAATGAATTTAAAAAAGAATAAATTAGGCTCTGTGTGGGTCATGTGAATATTTTAAATTAATAATGTTGAACATTGACATGTAACCATTTTAGGACTCCAGTGACAGCAGATGAGGCTTCCCTGGTGGCTCAGATGGTAAAGAATCTGCCTGCAATGCAGGAGTAAAAGAAAGTGTTAGTTGCTCTGTTGTGTTCGACTCTTTGTGACCATTTGGGTTGTAGCCCACCAAGCTCCTCTGTCCATGGAATTCTCCAGGCAAGAATATTGGAGTGGGTAGCCATTCCCTGCTCCAGGGGATCTTCTGACCTCAGGATGGAACCCAGGTCTGTTGCATTACAGGCAGATTTTTTTTTTTTACTGTTGAGCCACCAGGGAAGCCCATGCAATGCAAGAGACTTCAATCCCTGGGTTGGGAAGATCTCCTGGAGAAGGGAACTGATGTTCAGATAATGATAGGATTTGGACAATTTGTTGCAGGATATGAAATGAAATGAAAACTAAGATCATTAACATTCTAGTTTGATTTTGAAAATGAACGTCACATTAAAAAAAAGTAAATGCACAACGTCGTGGTTGTTATAGAAACTTTATTATTATTTCCTATTATTTTTTCCTATAATTAGAACTGTCAAGTGTTAAGAAGTAAAAGTTTATTCAATATACTATTAGGATTTTTCTAAACTAGAACTTTACTAACTCTATTAATGGCTAACTTGCAGAAATATGAAACAAGAGTGGGAGATAAGGGGACTCAGCTTTCCGGGGGACAGAAACAGAGGATTGCTATTGCCCGAGCCCTCATCCGACACCCCCGCATCCTACTGCTGGATGAAGCCACGTCAGCACTGGATACTGAAAGTGAGAAGGTATGGCTTCCCACTTCACATCCCACTTAATTTATAAAACAAAACTTTTTCGTGTAGTCAATCATGAAAAAAATAAACACAAACAGCTCAATATTTTTAAAGAACTCTGGCCCAAAAAATGGACAGAAGTCCTAGATATTGTTCAAAGAAGACATACAGATGGTTAACAAACATATGAAAAGATGTTCAACATCACTAATTATTAGAGAAATGCAAATGAAATCTACAGTGAGGTATCACCTCATACCAGTCAGAATGGCTATCATCAAAAAGTCTACAAATAATAAATGCTGGAGAGGGTGTGGAAAAAAAGGAACCCTCCCACACTGGTGGTGAATGTAAACTCAGACAGCCACAATGGAGAACAGTATAGAGGTTCCTCAGAAAACTAAAAGGAAAGTTAGCATATAATCCAGCAGTCCCACTCCTGGGCATATATCTGGGAAAAAACTTGGTTTGAAAGGATATATGCACCCCAGTGTTTTTGCAGCACTGTTTAGAATAGCAAAGATATGGAAGCACCTAAATGTCCATGGACAGAGGAATGGATAAAGATGTGTACATATGAACAATGGACTAATAAAGCATAGAAGGAATGAAATAATGCTATTTGCAGCAACATGGAGGGACCTAGAGGTCACCATACTAAGTCAGTCAGAGAAAGAAATACCATTAAATCATGCAAATATGGAAGCTAAAAACAATACAAAAGAACTTATTTACAAAACAAAGACTCATAGACATAGAAAAAAAACTTATGGTTATCAAAGAGGGGAGGGATAAATTAGGAGTTTGATTTTAAAATATATATGCTACTATATATAAAACAGATAACCAAGAACCTACTATATAGTATAGGCATTTTATTCAACATTTTGTAATTATCTATAATGGAAAATATAAAAAAGGATATAGTAACTGAATCACTTTGCTGCATACATGAAACTAACACACCATTGTAAACTATATTTCAATAAAAATTTTAAAAGAGGGGTAAGCACACAAAAAAAGGAAACAAATGTAGACAGCAGTTATTTTGAGGTAAAATATTTTTATTTCACCCCTTCCTTCCAGAATTTTCCAAATTTTCTAAAATGATTAAATTTTATACACAAAAAAGTACTTTTATTGCACTTTTTGTTTGAATGCCATAGCATATTAATAATGGAAAAACCGGGAAATAAAACATTCAAAATTGAAGCAGTTAGTTTAAATTATTTTGTGACTGGTTAGAAAATTTAAAGATTGTGAAGATTATTTAGAGAATACATTTTTATTATAAAGAACATAACTATATGCAAGACGGACTATGTAAAACTCAATACATAAAGCTAAAAATTCAAAGATGACATAAGAAATGAAAGGTAACTTTCTTTTGTATAGATGGTAAAATATTTGGATTTCCTTTACTTTTAAAACTTATTTCTCTAATTTTTAAGGTAAGGCTTCTGTTCTGATTTATTAATAGATTGTCCAAGAAGCCCTGGACAAAGCCCGAGAAGGCCGCACCTGCATCGTGATCGCTCACCGGCTGTCCACCATCCAGAACGCAGACTTGATAGTGGTGATTGAGAATGGCAGAGTCAGGGAGCACGGCACACACCAGCAGCTGCTGGCACAGAAAGGCATCTATTTCACCATGGTCAGTGTCCAGGCTGGGACACAGAACTGATGAACTCTTGTTATAGTGTATCTTAAAAATAAATTCCGACAAGTTTTTCTGACTTAGAGACTTCTTTTATAAGTCACCATAAAACATAAGTATATCTTATTCGAACTTGGAACATCCAATTTGGGGTTGTCTATTACAGCTTTTGACATTTAGTTGTTAAAAGTAACATCTGGCTTGATGCAGTATGAAAACAGCCTGGCTATGAGTTACCAAAAATGTATGGAGAGAATATTACTCACCATAAAAAAAAGTAACACCATTTGCAGCATCATAGATGGACTTAGAGATTATCTTAATAAAATCAGTCATTATCTTACTGTTTCTCAGACAAATACCATATATTATCACTTATATATGGAATCTAAAAAAAAATGATACAAATGAACTTATTTACAAAACAGGAAAAGACCCAGACATAGTGAAAGGGGAAGAGGGATAAATTTGGAATCTGGGATCAACAGCAACACACTGCAGCTGCTGCTAAGTCACTTTAGTCGTGTCTGACTCTGTGTGACCCCACAGACGGCAGCCCACCAGGCTCTGCCATCCCTGGGATTCTCCAGGCAAGAACACTGGAGTGGGTTGCCATTTCCTTCTCCACAGAAACACACTACTATATATAAAAATAAACATCGAGGACCTACTGTATAGCACAGGGAACAATATTCTATATCTTGAAATAATCTATAATGGAAAAGAATCTGAAAAATAGACATGAAAATAATGGACTCACTTTGCTGTATATCTGGAACATTGTAAATCAACTATATACAAATAAAAAAAGAAAGTAAGTTTAGGTATATAAAACTGTACATTGAAGATGTAATCCGATCCCTATCAAATTATTCATGACATTTTCCACAGAACTAAAATAATCCTAAAATACTTATGGAACCATAAGAGACACAGAATTGCCAAAGCAATTCTTTTCCTTCAGGAAAAGAACAAAGCAGGAGGCCTAACCATTGGCACAAAAACAAACATATGGGTCAATGGAACAGGACAGACAGCCTAGAAGTAAAACCACACACCTACAGTCAATTAATCTTTGACAAAGAAAGCAAGAATATACAATGAAGAAAAGACAATCTCTTTCAGCAAGTGGTACTGGGAAAGCTGGACAGCTTCATGTAAACCAATGAAGTCAGAATTCTCCCTCACACTCTAAGTGAAGATAAAGTGGCTTAAAGACAAACATAAACATTACACCATGAGACTCCCTAGAAGGGATCATAGGCAAAACATTCTGACATAATTCATACCATTTTTTTTTTAATTTGGCTGCACCAAGTCTTAGTTGTGGCACGTGGGATCGTCTATCCTCACTGCGGCATGCAGGATCTTTTTAGTTGCAGCATGTGGGATCTAGTTCCTCAACCAGGGATTAAGCCTGGGCTCCCCTGTATTGGGAGCATGGAGTCTTAGCCACTGCACCACTCGGGAAGTCCCCATACTAGTGTTTTCTAGGTCAGTTTCCCAAGGCAACAGAAGTAATAACAAAAATAAACAAATGGACCTAATCAAATTTACAAGCTTTTACAGAATGGGAGAAAATATATGCAAATGATGTCAACAACTAGGGACTGATTTCCAAAATGTACAGCTCTACAACTTGGTAAACAAACAACCCAATCAAAAAATGGCTAGAAGTTCTAAACATTTCTCCAAAGAAGACATACAGATCACCAACAGGCATATGAAAAGATGCTCAACATTGCTAATTATTAGAGAAATGCAAATCAAAACTACAATGAAGTGTCACCTCACATCAGTCAGAATGGCCATTAAGAACTCTACAAATAACAAATAGTGGAAAGGGTGTAGAGAAAAGGGAACCTTCCTATACTGTTGGTGAAAATGTAAATTGGTACAACCACTATGTGGGGAGAGAAGGGCAGCTCAAGAGGGAAATGATATATGTATACTTATGACATTTATGACATTATTTATGACATTATTATTTATGACATTATACATATGACATGATATATGTATACTTATGACATTAATGACTTACGACTTATGACATTTCACATTGTTGTACTGCAGAAACCAACACATTATAAAGCAACTTTCCCCCAATTAAATATTTTTTTTAAAAGAAAAAAAAAAAAACCCAAATGATTCTAAGTGTGCTGACAATCAAGTCAACACTTGTACTAGTGAGTATAAAGGTCTTGACTCAGATTTCATCTTTGTAGTCTATATTAACTCTTAGTTCAGTTCAGTTCAGTTCAGTCGCTCAGTCGTGTCCGACTCTTTGCGACCCCATGAATCGCAGCACGCCAGGCCTCCGTGGATACATCAAATGCCATAGAGGCCAACTCTGAATGTTTTCACAAAGGAATAACAATGGCAACCAGTCATCAAAACCAGAACCTATGAAAATGTAACCAAAAAAGGATATATATTCTACAACCAGTGCACTAAATGTATTGTAATATTTGTGGTAGGTTGCTACAAAATGGCCCCCAATAAACCATGCCCTCTTGTGCCCACTCATGTACATTTACCAAATCATTTACAAATTACTTTGCTGCTCCTCTTACTGTGAGGTAAAACCTTTTCCCTCCTCCACTTGATCCTGGGCTGCTCTGGTAACTCGTTCCAGCAAAGTGCACACAAAAGGGACATCATATGACTTCAACGTGACTTCAGAGCCTAGGCCTCAAGAGGTCTTTCAACTTCTACCCTTCCCTACTAGAACATTTCCACTGCCCAGTTCAGAAGTCCAGGCTAGAATCATGAATGATCAAACACCATGCAGACAAGTCCCAGCCACTATGGCCTCAGGCAGGCGTGAGGCTGTCTCAGGCTTTCCAGCCTCATCCACCTGCCTGGTACGGGCGGCGCTGTAACTCAGGCAAGACAGCAGCACAGCCGTGCGAGTGGGCTCAATCCACTGACACATCATGAGATGACCACCTGTTTTAAGACAGGAAGTTCTGGAGGGATTTATTAGACAACAAATATGCAACTGATCAGAAAGTAGAAGGCCACAGAGGAATGAATCACTCAAACACAAAACAAGAAGCTATATGATTTCGAAAATTTTATTTCCTGAGGGTAAAAACTATAAAACTGGATAAAGGAAAAAGAAATCCTGAGAATCTGATTTAGTATTCAATCCTTGTAAAGTCATTAAGTTTAAATATAAGTGCTTTAAGTTCATGTTCACAAAACTAATTATTGGGTTGGCCAGAAAGTTCATTTGGGTTTTTCTGTAAGAAAAACTATGGAAATTCTATGGAAAAACCCAAACAAACTTTGGGCAATTCAATGTAATGATATAATAAATTTGCGGCGGTTTTTCGTATGTGTCAGAGGGTGTAAACCTCCTTACTACAACCTAATTCTGTCCAACATAAGCTTTCAGATTAAATTGTAGTGGTCTTTCCCAAACATAGTAGGCTTGTATCCCTGTGGTGAATGTGGAACCACTGATTTCAGGGAAGTTAGCATCCAATCATGTATTTCATATCCTTTGGCAACTAGAAAATGTTAAAGTGCTTGAAAGATGGACTCTATGATGATGTCCAGAAAGAAGACTTATTACCTACTTAGGTACCAACAAAGATATTTGAGAGTTAGATTTGCACTGTTAAAATCTGTAGATTGGCATTGTTGAGGCTGATCTTAAACTATGCATAGTTCTATAGTCATATTGTAATTTGTATTGCTGCATCAGAGGAAGCTTAAAAATATTTCTACTTTCTATGTCAGGATAAATTTTGAGAGCATGATTCTACTGATCTCTACATTTAACAAGTTTCCTTCAGTTAACATCCCTTCCTGTCTCACAATACCACCCACTCCTGGCACCCAATTATATATTTTGGTAAGTGCTTAATAAATGATTAGTCTCTAGAGATGAGGCGTTTCCATCAGTTGCATCATATCATACAAAGCATGAAAAACCTGCTGAACTAGCTTCTCTGCATCAGTCTCTGGACATGATTTCCAGGCTGAACAGGACACAACAAACCTGCGAAGTACAAATAATAAATGATTAAGTACAACACAATGTCAACAGGAAAAGGCTCCAAGTGGTGACAGTGAAGAAAGCCATGACCCTTGTTCCACCTGGCTATTCGTGTATGAAACAGTATTGCTTGCTCACTGTGGGTAAATGTAGCCTGACACAATAGAAAGTAAAGCCACATTCTTCCATATAGCACAACTCCTAATTTACCTTGTAACTAGAGCCTAAGTAAGGACAAAAGGGGACAAGAAACTAGGCAGAACTCAAGGGTGCTCTGGAGTTAGGTCTTAGTGTGCTAAATAAACTCGCCTTTTCCTATAAAGACCTTTCTAACATGCCACAAATGGGATGAGTTAAATGAATTCATGCCACTGTCTGCAATAAAACTTGAACTATTTTTAAAGAATATTTGAAGAGAGTAAACAAAAATAATAAAATAGAAAAAGAAGGGTAAGAGGAGAGAAAGGCTGTTTCTAGAAAAGCCAGAGAAACTCTCTCGAAGCCAAGATATGCCCTCCACACTATGTTCTTCTAGAAGCTCCTGGTGAAGAAATCCCCTATGCAGTAGCCGATAAAGGTGGCCCCAGGAAGCTGAAATAAATAGGAAGAAAGCCTGGCTCTTCAAGGGCTCAGAGCAGAAACGTGGTTACTAATTAATTTTCTTGTAACTAGCTTTCCCCTTTACAGACACACAAATTTTCTACACCAAAACATGCATTATGCTCAAGTTAAAATCAAAATATTGTATAATATGTCTGTGGATGACCATGCGATTTTCACATCACTGAAAATTAAGACAGGAAAGTAGTTATCTTTGACATGTACTTTAGATTAAGCAGAATGACATAAAAACATGTTCTGGCCCAGTATATAATAATGAAACCAATGTTTGAGTGGATTATATTTGCTGAAAGATATACAGGAACCTACAGAAAGTCCTGCCTTGCTTTCACTGGTGATTCATGATCAGTAGGCCTTTTCTAGCTATACTGTACATACACCTCTCAAATATTTAGCAAAAGCTAAGTATTTCTTCACAAAGAGTAACAATTTCTATTTATGTGTTAAATTTTTTTTTTAAATTCAGTTATATTTTTAAACTATAGAAAGAATAATCATTCCTACATGCACAATTCACCAAAGAATATACACAGATGCCAATAAACAAAGAGAAAATGTTCTGCTTCATATGAATTCAGGTTAGGTTATATTTTCCTATAAAAATTTGTATAGACTGCTTTATAATGCCTAAAGTTGGCAATGATATGATAAAATAAGGAACACTAATTATCATATTATTATTTGTAATGAGAAAAACTGAAGATAGTAGGGAAGTGGTTTAATTATGGAAATCCATAAGACTAAACCTCAGATACGCAGATGACATCACTCTAATGGCCAAAAACTAAAGAGCCTCTTGATGAAGGTGAAAGAGGAGAGTGATAAAGCTGGCTTAAAACTCAATATTCAAAAAACTAAGATCATAGCATCCAGTCCCATCACTTCATGGCAAGCAGAAGGGGAAAAAGTAGAAGCAGTGACAGATTTTCTTTTCCTGGGCTCCAAAATCACTGCAGACAGTGACTGGAGCCATGAAAGTAAAAGATACTTGCTTGCTCCTTGGAAGCAAAGCTATGGCAAACCTAGACAGTATATTCAAAAGCAGAGACATCACTTTTCTGACAAAGGTCTGTATAGCCAAATCTGTGGGTTTTCCTGTAGTCATGTACAGATGTGAGAATTGGACCATAAAGAAGGTTGATGCTTTCCAACTGTGCTGGAAAAGACTCTTGAGAGTCCCATGGACTGCAAGGAAATCAAACCAGTCAATCCTGAAGGAAATCAACCCTGAGTATTCATTGGAAGGATTGATACTGAAGTTCCAATACTTTGGACACCTGATGCGGAAAGCCAAATCACTGGAAAAGACACTGATGCTGGGAAAGATTGAGGGCAAAAGAAGAGGGCGGCAGAGGATGAGATGGTTGCATGGCATCACTGACTCAAGGACATGAATTTGAGCAAACTCTGGGAGATAGTGAAGGACAGGGAAACCTGGCGTGCTGCAGTCCATTGGGTCACAGAGAGTCAGACACAATTTAGTGACTAAACAACAAGACTAAATATTACTCAACCAAAAATACCTCAAAGCATATTTAATGGCACTGAGAAATGGCTGAAATAATATTGAGAATGCAATTCACAAAAAAAAAATTATAATATGATCTACATTTATAAAAAAGTATACGCTATAATCAATGCACATTATACATTAGAAAGATATGTCATGTCTTATAACAGAAACGTTAAATTTGTTCTTATATTTTTCTATATTTTACAAAATATTTTTAACAATGAGCATGAAGTACACATAAAATGCTATTTCAAAAATAAACTAACTTTCTCTAGGTCATACATTTTCAAGCTTAACAATGAATGAAAAATTCCTTTCAGAGAATTTCCATGTATTTGGGGTATATACACAGTAATGACTCAGAAATTGAGTACACCTTGAGCTCTGACTTGTTTTCTGAGCTCCAAACTCATATATCCAACTGCCTACTGGCATATTATCTTGTATATAAATACAAATTATAATTAATTCCTGTATTAGCAGAAATTTTGAAGTGACCATGTACAAAACGAAATTATTACTTCTACACTAACATGCCCATTTCCCCTCTAATTTTCTCCATCCCAGTAAATGCCACCATTGGAATCAGTAATCCATCAATAAGTCTTACCGGTTCTACCTCCAAAACATCTCTCAAACCTCTCCATGCTCTCCACCTTCAGTATCAGCTGCCTTGTTCAACATACATACCATCCATGCTTCCTGATTTCTTTCATCTCATTCTTGTTCATATTACTATCTACCTAATTTATTCTGCATATAACAGCCAAGGGTCCTTCTCAAATGTAAATACAACAAGTTTAACTTTAATACTTAAAATTGGTAAAATGCTTCCCGTTACTTTTTGGAGGAAATCCAAACTCCTTACCATGTTACAAGGCCCTACATCAATGGAGCACCCCAACCAAATCAGTACCTTCAGGAATACTGCTTCTAAAGCTCTTCAGGTAATTCTCAGATGCACTAGGGTTGAGAACACTGCCCTTCCTACCAGTTTTAGCTCTGGTCTCCCCCTCTTCTATCTCTTTTTCTACTAACTTCCCACTCAATTGTTAATGTATAGCCATACTGCCCCTTAATATTCCAAGCTCTTCCCTAGCCTCAGATTTGTGTGCTTCTATTAAACAACAAAGTCACTGGGAAATAGGAATGAGCACAATGTGTTGAGCTGGAGATTCAAAAAAATTAAAAATCATGTTCTTGCAGGCTTATATTCTAGGAAGTAAAGATAGATAATACACACACACACACACACACACAGACTGGGTGGTTATAAATGTTAAAATACAACAAGTGTGTGTGGAGAAGGGGGACTGCTATTTTAGATGGTCAGGGAAGGTCTCTCTGATGAGAGCCTTTGAAATAAGGGGGTTACCTTTGCACATACTGCAGGGAAGAGACTATTAAAAGGAGGAAATCACAACTGTGAGGGCCTCGAGGATAGTGCTTTCCTGGCAGGTACAAGGTAGCCTTTGTGGCTGGAGTGGAGGCAATCAGAAGCACTGCAGGAGACAAGGTCAGAGAGGCAGATGAGAGCAAGATCATGAGGTCTCTCAGGAGGACTCTGGATCTCGTGTGACTGAAAGGAAAAGCCCTCGGAGGATTCTGAGTAGGAGAGTATGACCTGGGTTCCATTTGGCCATCAGGGCTGCTGCGCAGAGAATGGTCTGCAGGGAAGGAAAAGCGAAAGCAAGAAGAGCACGGAGGACCTGCTGCAGAGCGAGCAGGGGACAGATGCTGGAGGGCTGTCCTCCTAGCAATTCATTTGATGAACTCCTTCACACCCTCGACATCTCAGCCTCATGAGCCCTCCTCAGACACGTCCCCTGACCACACACTACATAAAGCAGTGCTCTGTCTCCCTGCCAGCTTGTTTCTATGACCACACTGACTCAATAATATTCATCATTATTTGCAGTCACCCTACTTATTTGTTTCCTTTTGTTCCTATTTCCCATGTAAAAACTACAATCTACAAGAGAGGGGATCTCCTCTGTCTTGTGTCCTGAGCACACAAAACAATCTTCGGCACATTGTAAGTTCTCACTAAATATTTCCTGAATGAGTGAATGGAAGTTCCGTCCCAGGATCATGAAAAATGTATTTTTTCAAAAAGTCAAAGACCTGAGGCATATATGGCCTAAACTCTTAACCCTGCATGCAAGGTGAGATCCACAACTTGCCAGGAAATATGTTACAATCTTCAGGTTTCTCTGTATGTGATGATGATTTTTGACTTCTGACTATTACAAAAAAGGATAATAAGATCTATGTTTAAACTTTATCATTAATTTATAAATTAATGTATAGAAATTGCAAATATGACTATGGGAATATGCCATCTAAGACTTAGATGTCAACAAACACAAGCACCTCGGGTATACACAAACCACGCTTGACATGGAGGTAGATAATAAAATTTTGAAAAAAATAATACTGACTAAATTCTTTAAAAAAGGAAAAGTAGAGAAACAGTATTTCAGAAAGTGAAACATGTCAGACAAACCATTAGTTCCATTTTTCACATTCCACCTGAAATGCCTCTAAGCCTGCTCTCTTCTTATTCACACAGTGCTAAATGTAGCCTCGTTATGTTAATTCCCTGACCCAAGCTCTTACAAAAGAGACAGCCAGATGCTATGAACAGGGACTTCCCAAGTCTTTGTCAATTCTTAATTATCTTGTTCTCCACCACTCTTTCTCTTGCCAGGTTTTAGTATTTTCTTTCTCACTCTTTCCAAAAATTTAAGTCAAACCCCATACAATAAAAATGAAATGCATCTGACAGGGTAAACCATCCTTTTCTGAATATAAGTTAATTTACCTTGTCTCTTGTCTTGGTATCATTGCTATTGTCTATGACTGTACTAACCACCACATATGTATAGACCATCAGTTTTTACCTGAACTTAGCATCAAATACCTGAGGTAGAACAAGTGTACTGTAATATGTGTACTGATTTTGGAGGATGATGATGACATGGTCACCGAGTCAATCTTGAAACGGTGTTGTGCACAAAACACCTCAAGGACTGATTTCACAAAAGTCTCAAAAGCAGGAAAGAGAGACTAATTATGCATCAAACACCTAAGTGGTAAAAAATAACTGCCCGTGGAGCAAGTGACAGATGATAACATCAGAATCATAGTGGAGGGAAGACATTCAAAAAACGAAAATGAGCACAGTAAGAATAAAAAAGAGCAGCCTTACCTGTCATCTCTGATATGATAGAAGAATCCATAGCCATTGTGCACCATGGGAACCATCACGCCCTGGACTCTTAAATAACCAACCAGACTGGTTGAGAGAACAAAGTTCCCACTTCCTCCACTGCACAGCACAAAGAAAGGATATTTTACTAGGCTTACAGAGGCTTGTTTCTGAAAAGCTTTTAACATCCAGGAAGAAGAACTGCTGAGGTGACAAGACACCGCTTTATGTTACCTCCTGGAGAAGAGGGGGTCTGTGAAGAGTTCTGGAACAGGGAGGCCTTCCTCCTTTGCTATGAGTGAGAGGCCTAAGAGATGACGGTCAAATCCTGCAATAGAACCCCAAACTTGAAGTTAGATAAGAGTTTCCTGCACAAGAGAATTTTTTTTTTTTTGAGTGACAATAATTCCAGTGTAAGTACCTTTTCCAGTTGAACAATCTTTCATCATTTTATTATGTTTTGCAAAAGCTTCTAACATCATGTGCTTCCGCTCAAGAAGCTGTATTAAAAATCAAGAGATACTTTAATAACAAACTGTACAGAAACCAAACGGAAAAACCTGAGCTCAAAGTAATTAGAATTTGGGTAATTCAGAAGAGAAAAAAGAAAGATTTCAAGAAAGACCTTAAGACACATAATTTTTGTGTCGTTTTCTGCACTTCTATTGCCTTTTTTAAAAAAATATGTTTTATATTGGGGTACAGTTGATTAACAATGTGGTGTTAGTTGCAGGTGCACATCAAAGTGATTCAGTTCTACATATACATTTATCCATCCTTTTGCAGATTCTTTTCTCATTTAGGTTATTATGCTCAGAATACTGAGCAGACTTCTCTATGCTTTATAGTAGGTCCTAGTCGGTTATCCATTTAAAATATATCAGTGTGTTCATGTCAATTCCCCACTCCCAATCTATCCCTCCTCCCAACCCTTACCCTCTTCCACTGCCTTTTCCTTCCTATATGCTCCGAAACTTATTTCCTTTCCAGAACAAGAAAATAGGAACTTGTGGGTAGCACTAAAGTGATATTAACAAGTATAAAGACAAAAGCAATTATGATTGCAAAACGAAAGCATAGTTGTACAAAAAAGATAATTAAGCAGTTCCATGAAATTAAAATAAGGTAACACATATATAACTAGGTGCTTTCCTGGTGGCTCAGTGGTAAAGAATCCGCCTGCAATGCAGGAGACAGGGGTTCGATCCTTGGGTCAGGAATATCCCCTGGAGAAGGAAATGGTCACCCACTCCATTATTCTTGTCTGGGAAATCCCAGGGACAGAGGAACCTGGTGGGGTACAATCCATGGCGTCGCAAAGAGTTGGACACAACAGTGACTACACAACAATATATAACTATAACTATGTCTATCAAGACTAAAAAAGCAAATGCAATACCAAAACAGCAGTGGGAACATACCACCCTTTTGTGGTAAATGCTTAAAAGTAAGTATAAAACAAAACAAAACATATAAAGCTATATTGGTTCTAATATTAAAAAAAAAATCTCATTTCAAAAACGTTCAACCACATCAAGAAAAGTTTCCTTGTAAAGGCGTTTGGGAACAGTCTGCATTGTATGAGTATTATCTAAAGGCAGATCAACAGTAGTGAAATACTCAAGGTGTGGGAAATTATTTTGCCTCGAAGATGACACAAATGGGCTTATCAGGTCTTCCCTGTTTCTTATTCTCTCCAAGGGCATACTTCACTGGCAAATGAAGAAATGTTTGACAGTTTCCAGGAAAAAATGTTTGAAAATATTTTACTGATTCAGGGATTTGAAGAAGTTAGTTATTCAAGGGTCATGTTTCCTTTAGAACAGACAACTTAATTTTTTTTCTTTTTGAATACTCACACTGGTAGAAGGATTCTGCATGGATTGGCACCAATTGACTGCTTCTACTGTACATGGTCGCACAGTCTCTGTACGGCCATGATAAAATAATCTTGTCATAGCTGTTTCATAGCAGCAACCAGGACTATGAGAAAAAAGAAAAATGAAAGGGAATGTATTATGAGAAAGAAAACACTATAATGTTACTACAAAGAGTTTACCTAGTAAAGCTGGCTTTGGTCAGAGATTAAGTTCTATGATATACACTGCAATTGAGATTTTCAATAACAAGAGGCTATTTTCAACAGCCAAGAGCAAAAACTACTCAGGCCTAGTATAACATATGTTTCAAAGGCGTGCCTGCCGTCAGGTTGTATGCTTTGGTGTCTGTGGTAGGTGGCCTCTAAGATGCGTCCAGTGGTCCCTGCCTCCTGCTCCTAATGCCCTGGTATAACCCCTCACGCTGTGTGTAGGATGGCCTTGGTGTCTTCTTTCTAACAAAAAGAACAGGACAAAAGCAGTTTGAAGTCACTTCTGAAATCAGGTTACAAAGTGAGCTCTCTCATGCGCTTTCACTTCCTCACTCTGAGGAAAGCCTGCTGCCATGCTGGGGGCTGCCCTGTAGAGAGGCCTCTAAACTAGAGCTTGGGAGGAAAGGCACCTTACTAATAACCACTTGAGTCTAGACACAGATCCTCTTGCAGGAGTGCCTTCAGGTGGGGACACGGCACTGGCTGACACCCTGACTATAGCAATGAGGTCAGAGGCATCCAGCTAAGCTGCACCTGGCTTCCTGACAGACAGAAAATGCGAGATGACAAGGAAGTGTTTGTTGTTCCCAGCTACTAAGATATTGGGTAATTCGTTACATGGCAATAGAGAATACAGTGTGCTTGGCCTTTAGTTCCCTCATACAGAGCTCAAATGACTGTAAAATTAAGTAAAAGCATTATTTAATAAGTTCCCTAGGGCAGGGGTCCTCAAACCTCTGGGATCCAATGCCTGATGACCTGAGGTGGAGCTGATGTAATATTGGAAATAAAGTGCACGATAAATGTAATGTGCTTAAATCATGTTGAAACTCTCCCCCTGCCTCCCCATGGAAACTCTGTCTTCCACAAAACCAATCCCTGGTGCCAGTAAGGTTGGGAACTGCTGCCCAAGGATGATGACTATTTTCCTGGGTTGGAGAATGATATAAATGATATAACAATTTTCAGTACAAAGCTCTCTTTCCTGGTGATAGGAATTCAGTCAAAGCAATAAAATGGAATTAGAGTAAAAGGTCTGAAAGTGGGCACTGCTGCTGCCGCCGCCACATCGCTTCAGTCGTGTCCGACTCTGTGAGACCCCAGAAGGGGTCAAACACTTTTTTATTTTTTGGTCATGCCACACAGCTTGTGGAATCTTAGTTCCCTGATCAGGGATCAAACCTGGGTCCATGGCAGTGAAATCACCAAGTCTTAACCACTGGACCACCAAGAAATTCCCTCAAATAGTTATTGGGCCTCCTCTGTTCAATGTTTCTATAAGACTATCTCCCTGAGCTGAAATAGTATCTTTTCAAAATGTGAATAAGAAAGTATAAGTAACAATCTAGGGACTTCCCTCCTGGCCCAGTGGGTAAGACTTTGCCTTCTAGTGTAGGGGGAGTGCGTTCAATTCCTGGTTGGGGAGCTAGGATACCACATACCTCCTGGCCAAAAAACCAAAACAGAAGCAATACTGTAACAAATTCAACAAAGACTTTAAAAATGGCTCACATAAAAAACCTTTAAAAAAAAATTAAAAATAAAGGCAGTAAGAATGAATGAAAAAATATCACTACTCAGCAACTTGTAATGAAATAATAGAGATATTGGTAATGATCATCAATGGCCACTAAAACCATTAGGTAAAAATATCACGGAGGAAACTTTATAATGGATGTTGGCTAACAACTGAACAGGATATGATAGGAAACAAATAAGATGAACTATTTGATTTACTGTTATAAAAAATAATAAAATTTACTGATTACTATTTTTAAGTTTCCAAATCTAACTATCAGTTTATAGGAAACATGGGAGACAGAGCAACAATGCTTAACAGTTTTTTTAAAGGACAAATACATAAAATAGTAATAAAAATTTATGTCCATGAACACACAATGTAAAAAAACATAATCTGTGACAAAATAAAAAGGACAGCACCATGATGGACAAAAGCACAGTGTATACTACTGAAACTAAGCCAGTATTATTCAAACTAGGTTGTTATAAATTTAAGATGTTAAACGTAGTTTCCAAGGTAGCCATAAAGAAAATGGCTTAAAAAATAGAGACAAGAAAGACAGGGAAATTAAAATGGTACACTACAAAAAAAAAAAAAAATCAACTAAATACTAAAAAATGCAGGAATGAAGGAACTGAAGAACAAAAACACATAAGACCTACAGAATACATAGCAAAAGGGCAGAATTCTCCCTCATCAGTAATTATCTTAAATATAAATATATTAAACTCTGCAAAGGTAGAGATTGGCAAAATGAACAAAATCACAGTCTATATACTATCCTCAAGAGATTTGCTTTAGATATGAAAACACTTCAGTCACTCAGTCGTGTCTGACTCTTTGCGACCCCATGAACCGCAGTATGCCAGGCCTCCCTGTCCATCACCAACCCCAGAGTCCACCCAAACCCATGTCCACTGTGTTGGTGATGCCATCCAACCATCTCATCCTCTGTCGTCCCCTTCTCTTCCTGCCCCTAATCCCTCCCAGCATCAGGGTCTTTTCAAATGAGTCAGCTCTCCACATCAGGTGGCCAAAGTATTGGAGTTTCAGCTTCAACATCAGTCCCTCCAATGAACACCAAGGACTGATCACCTTTAGGAT
>NW_011495016.1:1093405-1093801 GCF_000754665.1 Bison bison bison | reverse complement strand
ACTCTCACATCCATACATGACCACAGGAAAAACCATAGCCTTGACTAGATGGACCTTTGTTGGCAAAGTAATGTCTCTGCTTTTTAATATGCTATCTAGGTTGGTCATAACTTTCCTTCCAAGGAGTAAGCGTCTTTTAATTTCATGGCTGCAGGCACCATCTGTAGTGATTTTGGAGCCCAGAAAAATAAAGTCAGCCACTGTTTCCACTGTTTCCCCATCTATTTTCCATGAAGCGATGGGACTGGATGCCGTGATCTTCGTTTTCTGAATGTTGAGCTTTAAGCCAACTTTTTCACTCTCCACTTTCACTTTCATCAAGAGGCTTTTTTTTAGTTCCTCTTCACTTTCTGCCAGAAGGGTGGTGTCATCTGCATATCTGAGCTTTTGATATTT
>NW_011495016.1:1089678-1093099 GCF_000754665.1 Bison bison bison | reverse complement strand
CACAGCATCATCTTTTAGAATTTGAAATAGCTCAACTGGAATTCCATCACCTCCACTAGCTTTGTTTGTAGTGATGCTTCCTAAGGCCCACCTGACTTCACATTAGGTTAAAAATAAAAGGATGAAAAAAATGGTAACCAAAAGAGCTGGAGTGGCTACAGATTTTTTTTTCTATTTGGAGTGGCAGTATTATTATCAGACAAACTGTATTTTAAGTGAAAAGCTGAATGAGACAAACAGGACATTATGTACTGATGAAAGATATAACTCATCAAGACATAACAACTATAAAAATGTATGTACCCAACAAGAGAGTTCGAAGATACATGAAGCAAACTCTAACAGAATTGAAAATAAAACTAGACAGCTCTACAACAACAGTCACAGACTTCAATATCGAACTTTCAATAATGGATAAAACATGTAGACATAAGATCAACAAGGAAACAGAAGCCTTGAACAACACTGTTCAAGCCTTGAGCAACAACTACACCCAAAAGACAGTGGCTCAAAGGTAAAGCATCCACCTGCAATGCAGAGATACAGGTTCAGTCCCTCGGCTGGGAAGATCCCCTGGAGAAGGGCATGGCAACCCACTCCAGTATTCTTGCCTGGAGAAACCTATGGACAGAGAAGCCTGGTGGGCTACAGTCCATAGGGTCACAAAGAGTCAGACACAACTGAAACAATTTAGCATGCACATGTGCAAAAGACAGAATGAGAATAAGCCACTAATAGTAGAATATAAATTCTTTTCAAGTACACATGGAACATTCACCAGGATAGCCATATATTAGGGCACAGAGTAACTCAATAAATTTAAAAAGACTGGAACCATACCAAGTATCTTCTTCAATGACAATAGGATGAAGCTAAAAAGCAACAGAAGAAAAATGGAAAAATTCACATATATGTAGAAATAAAACAACACACTCTTAACCAACTGGTTGGGAAGAAATCACAAGGTATATCAGAAAACACACTGAGATAAATGAAAAGCAGAACAGAACTTACCAAAATTTATAGAATGAAGCAAAAGCACTGTTCAGAGGGAAATTCATGGCTCTAAATATTTATATTAAAGAAGAAAATCTCAAATCAGTAAATTAACTGCACACATTAAGGAATTAGGAAAAAGAAGAGCCAACTAGACCCAAAGCCAGCAAAAAAACAAATTAAGATCACAGTAGAGATAAACAAAATACAGATATGAAAAACAAAGAAAGTGAACTAAACCAAAAGTTGATTCTTTGTAAAGATAAACAAAATTGACAAGCTTTTAGCTCTACTGACTAGAAAAAAGGGAGAAGACATCAATTATTACAATAAACTATGAAACAGAGGGCATCACTACTGACTTTACAGAAATAAAAAAAGCACCACAAGAGAACATTTTGAACAACCATTTACAATAAACTGGATGAAGTGAAGTGAAGTCGCTCAGTCGTGTCCGACTGTTTGTGACCCCATGGACTGTAGCCTATCAGGCTCTTCTGTCCATGGGATTTTTCAGGCAAGAGTGCTGGAGTGGATTGTCATTTCCTTCTCCAGGGGATCTTCCCAACCCAGGAATCAAACCCAGGTCTCCCGCATTGCAGGCAGACACTTTACCGTCTGAGCCACAGACAAATTCTGAGGAATACACAAATGACCAAATCTAACTCAAGAGAAAATAGAAATACGACTGGACGTGTAACAAGTAATGAGATGAATCAGCAATCAGAAACCTCCCTACAAAGTTAAGTTCTGGATCAGATGGCTTTACTGATGAATTCTAAATTAAAAAAAAAATCAACCACTAATCCTTCTCAAATTCTTCCAAAAACACTAGAGAGGAGGGATCATTTCCTTACTCATAAAATGAGACCAGCATTACCCTGATACCAAAATTAGGCAAAAACACTGTAAGAATAGACACTACAGACTGATATTCCTTATGTCTGAAATCCAAATATTATCACTCAGTCACATCTGACTCTTTGTGACCCCATGAACTGCAGCCTGCCAGGCTCCTATGTCTATGGGATTCTCTAGGCAAGAATACTGGAGTAGATTGCCATTTCCTCCTCCAGAGGATCTTCCTGACCAAGGGATCAAACCCATGTCTCCTATGTCTCCTGCATTGCAGGTGGACTGTTTACATGCTGAGCCATCAGGGAAGAGATGCAAAAATCCTCTCCAATTTACTAGAAAATTGAATTTAACAGCAGATTAAAAGGATGATACAGTAAGTCTCCTACATATGAACCTTCAAGTTGCCAACTTTCAAAGATGTGAACGTGTGTTCACATCAATCATGTAAGTTAGTTCACGTGTCTGGTGTACACTGTCATGAGCATGCATACTCTGCAAGTGGTTGTTCAAATTGCCCTCCGTCTCCTATTGCTGATGATCCTTCAGCTCCACCATCTCCCCATCTCTGCCTCCTCCAGTCAGTAATTCTTGTTCACTCAATGCCAGCCTCCATATGCCAGCTGTTGTACTGTACTACTGTATTCTTCAAGGTACTGTAAGATTAAACGTTTTATTTTTTGTGTTTGTTTTTTATATATTATTTGTGTGAAATATATAAACCTACTACAGTACAGTACTATACAGTTGACTATGTTAGTTGGGTACCTAGGCTAACTTTGTTGGTCTTACTAACAAACCGGACTCACAAATGAGCACTCAGAACAGAACTCATTTGTATGTAGGGATCTCACTGTACACCATGACCAAGTAGGATTTATCCCAGTAATGCAAGGATGGTGCAACATAGGAAAATCAATGTAATACACTACATTAATAGAATGAAGAAAAAGACCTACATGATAATCACAATTGATACAGCAACAGCTTTTTATAAAATCTCGTACTCTCCCATAATAAAAAGTGAACAAAGGAATTTCCTCAATATGATAAAGACTTATGAAAAACCCACAGTTAACACGATACTCAGTGGTGGAAAACCAAAAATTTCCCAGCTAAGATTAATAATAAAGTAAGGATGCCTGCTTCTGCCAATTCTATTCAACATAGTACTGGCTGTTCTAGCTATAAAGAAAGAAATAAAAGGCATCCAAATCAGAAAGGAAAAACTGAAGCTATCTCTATTCACAGATACCTGGTCTTATACATGGAAAATGCTAAAGAATCTACAAAAAAATTGTTGGAGCTAATAAATGAATTCAGTTTTTTCACGGTATGAAGTCAACATGCAAACATCACTTGCATTTCTATACACTAGCAATAAGTAATCTGAAAAGTAAATCAAGAAAACAATTTACAATAGCATCAAAAAGAACACTTAGGACTAAGTTTACCCAAGGAGACAAAAAGACATGTACACTGAAAACTAGAGAAGCCAGTGCAATGAGAAGTCCGTGGACAAGGGGAGGAGCGAAGATGGCGGAGGAGTAGGACAGGGAGACTACTTTTT
>NW_011495016.1:1088279-1089578 GCF_000754665.1 Bison bison bison | reverse complement strand
GTCTGTGGAGAGCCTTGGAAGCACAGAGGGCAACATAACAGGGAGGAAAAATAAATAAATAATTAAAACCCACAGATTACGAGCCCAGCGGTAACTCCCCCAGCACAGAAGCAGCGCAGACGCCTGCACCCACCACTAGCAAGTGGGGGCTGGGCAGGGAGGCGCGAGCTGCATCACTTAGAATAAGGACCTGGCCTGAATGCTCTGAGGGCTATCTGAGCGAACTAACTTGGGCTAGCAAACCAGACGGTGGGATAACTACCACGGGAAAAGCCAGCCCTAACCTAAGACACCGCCAGGCCCGCGCACGGAACAAAGGACTGAACAGAGATAGCTGGCTGCAGACCATCCCCCTCCAGTGACAGGCAGCCAGAGTTGGAAGGGGGCAATCGCAGCCCCAGAGAGACATGATCTACAAAACTGTAAGCAGGCTTCTTTGCTAACTAAGACTTCTTGGGGTTCTGGACGGTCAACATTCACCTGAGAACGTGCGCCGGTTGTACACCCAGAAAACTAAGCGGCAGGGATGGGGGAGGCGATAAGTCGCAGCGACTGCGCTCACCAAACACCTCATCACCTGAGCTGCTCGGACCTGGGAAGGGCACAAAACGCAGGCCCAATTGAGTCTGTGCCTCTGAGGACTACCCGAGCGCCTGAACCTGAGCGGCTTAGACCTGGGAGGTGCATGCAGCCCAGGGCTGCCCTTGGACGGTTCCCAGGGGAGCAACCTAGAGCCTGAGCAGTGTGGGCAGGAAGGGCACACGCGCCGTGAGCGAGGGCAAACCCAGTGTGGCTGAGGCACTGCGAGCACACGCCAGTGTTATTTCTTTGCAGCGTCCCTCCCTCCCCACAGCGCGACTGAACAAGTGAGCCTAAAGAAAAAAAAAAAAGTGTCCACCACCGCCCCCTTTGTGTCAGGGTGGAAATCAGACACTGAAGAGACCAGCAAACACAAGAAGCTAAAACAGAGGGAACCCCCTGGGAAGCAACAGGTGCAATAGATTAAAACCCTGTCATTAGTACCAACTACACAGGAAGGGGCCTATAGATCTTGAGAAATATAAGCCGGACCAAGGAACTAGCCGAAAATGAACTGACCCCACTCACACTGCCCACAACACCACCAGACAAAGTCCTAGATATATTTTTACTATTTTTACGACCATTCTTTTTTTTTTTAATTTTTAAAAAATTTTAAGTCCTCTATTACTCCTTTAATTTTCACTTTTATAACCTACTATTACTTTGCAAAAAAAAAGACCCTATTTTTTAAAAAGCAAACTTCATATATATTTTTTT
>NW_011495016.1:1086832-1088179 GCF_000754665.1 Bison bison bison | reverse complement strand
GTACCTTTAAGAACCCAATCTTCAGTATCCATTTTTACTTGGGAGCGAGATTACTGGCTTGACTGCTCTCTCCCCCTTTGGACTCTCCTTTTTCTCCACCAGGTCGCCTGTGTCTCCTCCCTAACCCCTCTCTGCTCTACCCAACTTTGTGAATTTCTGTGTGTTCCAGATGGTGGAGAACACTTAGGGAACTGATTACTGGCTGGATCTGTCTCTCTCCTTTTCATTCCCCTCTTTTATCCTCCTGGCCACCTCTGTATCCTTCCTCCCTCTTCTCTTCTCTGTATACCTCCGTGAACATCTCTGAGCGGTCCAGTTGTGGAGTGCACGTAAGGAAGTGATTACAGGCTAGCCTGCTCTCTCCTCTACTGATTCCACCTCATCTCATTCGGGTCACCTCTAACTCCCTCCTCCCTCTTCTCTTCTCCATGTAATTCTGTGAACCTCTCTGGGTGTCCCTCACTGTGGAGAAACTTTTCATCTTTAACCTAGATGTTTTATCAATGGTGCTGCATAGAAGGAGAAGTTTTGAGACTACTGTAAAAATAAGACTGAAAACCGGAAGCAGGAGGCTTAAGTCCAAACCCTGACTCCAGGGAACTCCTGACTCCTAGGGAACATTAATTGACAGGAGCTCATCAAACGCCTCCATACCTACACTGAAACCAAGCACCACCCAAGGGCCAACAAGTTCCAGAGCAAGACATACCATGCAAATTCTCTAGCAACACAGGAACACAGCCCTGAGCTCCAATATACAGGCTGCCCAAAGTTACTACAAAACCATAGACATCTCATAACTCATTACTGGACACTTCATTGCACTCCAGAGAGAAGAAATCCAGCTCCACCCACCAGAACACCGACACAAGCTTCCCTAACCAAGAAACCTTGACAAGCCACCTGTACAAACCCACCCACAGTGAGGAAACGCCACAATAAAGAGAACTCCACAAACTGCCAGAATACAGAAAGGACACCCCAAACTCAGCAATATAAACAAGATGAAGAGACAGAGGAATACCCAGCAGGTAAAGGAACAGGATAAATGCCCCCCAAACCAAACAAAAGAGGAAGAGATAGGGAATCTACCTGATAAAGAATTCCGAATAATGATAGTGAAAATGATCCAAAATCTTGAAATCAAAATGGAATCACAGATAAATAGCCTGGAGACAAGGATTGAGAAGATTCGAGAAAGGTTTAACAAGGACCTAGAAGAAATAAAAAAGAGTCAATATATAATAAATAATGCAATAAATGAGATCAAAAATACTTTGGAGGCAACAAATGGTAGAATAACAGAGGCAGAAGATAGGATTAGTGAATTAGAAGATAGAATGGTAG
>NW_011495016.1:1085277-1086698 GCF_000754665.1 Bison bison bison | reverse complement strand
CGAAACACCCCAAGACACATATTAATCAAATTAACAAAGATCAAACACAAAGAACAAATATTAAAAGCAGCAAGGGAAAAAACAACAAATATCACACAAGGGAATTCCCATAAGGATAACAGCTGATCTTTCAATAGAAACTCTTCAAGCCAGGAGGGAATGGCAAGACATACTTAAAGTGATGAAAGAAAAAAGCCTACAGCCCAGATTACTGTAGCCAGCAAGGATCTCATTCATATATGAAGGAGAAATCAAAAGCTTTACAGACAAGCAAAAGCTGAGAGAATTCAGCACCACCAAACTAGCTCTCCAACAAATACTAAAGGATATTCTCTAGACAGGAAACACAAAAAGGGTGTATAAACTCAAACCCAAAACAATAAAGTAAATGGCAACGGGATCATATTTATCAATAATTACTTTAAACGTAAATGGGTTGAATGCCCCAACCAAAAGACAAAGACTGGCTGAATGGATACAAAAACAAGACCCCTACATATGTTGTCTACAAGAGACCCACCTCAAAACAGGGGACACATACAGACTGAAAGTGAAGGGCTGGAAAAAGATTTTCCATGCAAATAGAGACCAAGAGAAAGCAGGAGTAGCAATACTCATATCAGATAAAATAGACTTTAAAACAAAGGCTGTGAAAAGAGACAAAGAAAGTCACTACATAATGATCAAAGGATCAATCCAAGAAGAAGATATAACAATTATAAATATATATGCACCCAACATAATAGCACTGCAATATGTAAGACAAATGCTAACAAGTATGAAAGGGGAAATTAACAATAACACAATAATAGTGGGAGACTTTAATACCCCACTCACACCTATGGATAGATCAACTAAACAGAAAATTAACAAGGAAACACAAACGTTAAACGATACAATAGACCAGTTAGACCTAATTGATATCTACAGGACATTTCACCCCAAAACAATGAATTTCACCTTTTTCTCAAGCAGACACGGAACCTTCTCCAGGACAGATCACATCCTGGGCCATAAATCTAGCCTTGGTAAATTCAAAAAAATTGAAATCATTCCAAGCATCTTTTCTGACCACAATGCAGTAAGATTAGATCTCAATTATGGGAGAAAAATTATTAAAAATTCCAACATATGGAGGCTGAACAACATGCTGCTGAATAACCAACAAATCACAGAAGAAATCAAAAAAGAAATCAAAATTTCCATAGAAACAAATGAAAATGAAAACACAACAACCCAAAACCTATGGGACACTGTAAAAGCAGTCCTAAGGGGAAAGTTCGTAGCAATACAGGCATACCTCAAGAAACAAGAAAAAAGTCAAATAAATAACCTAACTCTACACCTAAAGCAACTAGAAAAGAAAGAAATGAAGAACCCCAGGGTTAGTAGAAGGAAAGAAATCTTAAAAATTAGGGCAG
>NW_011495016.1:1082660-1084900 GCF_000754665.1 Bison bison bison | reverse complement strand
GCAAAAATCAACAAAGCCAAAAGCTGGTTCTTTGAAAGGATAAATAAAATTGACAAACCATTAGCCAGACTCATCAAGAAACAAAGGGAGAAAAATCAAATCAATAAAATTAGAAATGAAAATGGAGAGATCACAACAGACAACACAGAAATACAAAGGATCATAAGAGACTATTATCAGCAATTATATGCCAATAAAATGGACAACATGGAAGAAATGGACAAATTCTTAGAAAATTACAACTTTCCAAAACTCGACCAGGAAGAAACAGAAAATCTTAACAGACCCATCACAAGCATGGCAAATTGAAACTGTAATCAGAAATCTTCCAGCAAACAAAAGCCCAGGTCCAGATGGCTTCACAGCTGAATTCTACCAAAAATTTAGAGAAGAGCTAACACCTATCCTACTCAAACTCTTCCAAAAATTTCAGAGGAAGGTAAACTTCCAAACTCATTCTACGAGGCCACCATCACCCTAATATCAAAACCTGACAAAGATGCCACAAAAAAAGAAAACTACAGGCCAATATCACTGATGAACATAGATGCAAAAATCCTTAACAAAATTCTAGCAATCAGAATCCAACAACACATTAAAAAGATCATACACCATGACCAAGTGGGTTTATCCCAGGGATGCAAAGATTCTTCAATATCTACAAATCAATCAATGTAATACACCACATTAACAAATTGAAAAATAAAAACCCTATGATTATCTCAATAGACGCAGAGAAAGCCTTTGACAAAATACAACATCCATTTATGATAAAAAAACTCTCCAGAAAGCAGGAATAGAAGGAAAATACCTCAACATAATAAAAGCTATATATGACAAACCCACAGCAAACATTATCCTCAATGGTGAAAAATTGACAGCATTTCCCCTAAAGTCAGGAACAAGACAAGGGTGCCCACTCTCACCACTACTATTCAACATAGTTTTGGAAGTTTTGGCCACAGCAATCAGAGCAGAAAAAGAAATAAAAGGAATCCAAATTGGAAAAGAAGAAGTAAAACTCTCACTGTTTGCAGATGACATGATCCTCTACATAGAAAACCCTAAAGACTCCACCAGAAAATTACTAGAACTAATCAATGAATATAGTAAAGTTACAGGATATAAAATCAACATACAGAAATCCCTTGCATTCCTATATACTAATAATGAGAAAATAGAAAGAGAAATTAAGGAAGCAATTCCATTCACCGTTGCAATGAAAAGAAGAAAATACTTAGGAATATATCTACCTAAAGAAACTAAAGACCTAATATATAGAAAATTATAAAACACTGGTGAAATAAATCAAAAAGGACACTAATAGATGGAGGAATATACCATGTTCATGGATTGGAAGAATCAATATAGTGAAAATGAGTATACTACCCAAAGCAATTTATAGATTCAATGCAATTCCTATCAAGCTACCAATGGTATTCTTCACAGAGCTAGAACAAATAATTTCACAATTTGTATGGAAATACAAAAAACCTCGAATAGCCAAAGCAATCTTGAGAAAGAAGAATGGAACTGGAGGAATCAACCTGCCTGACTTTAGGCTCTACTACAAAGCCACACTCATCAGGACAGTGTGGTATGGGCACAAAGACAGAAATATAGATTAATGGAACAAAATAGAAAGCCCAGAGATAAATCCATGCACCTATGGACACCTTATCTTTGACAAAGGAGGCAAGAATATACAATGGATTAAAGACAATCTCTTTAACAAGTGGTGCTGGGAAAACTGGTCAACCACTTGTAAAAGAATGAAACTAGAACACTTTCTAACACCATACACAAAAATAAACTCAAAATGGATTAGAGATCTAAACGTAAGACCAGAAACTATAAAACTCCTAGAGGAGAACATAGGCAAAACACTCTCTGACATACATCACAGCAGGATCCTCTATGACCCACCTCCCAGAATATTGGAAATAAAAGCAAAAATAAACAAATGGGACCTAATTAAACTTAAAAGCTTCGGCACATCAAAGGAAACTATAAGCAAGGTGAAAAGACAGCCTTCAGAATGGGAGAAAATAATAGCAAATGAAGCAACTGACAAACAACTAATCTCAAAAATATACAAGCAACTCCTCCAGCTCAATTCCAGAAAAATAAATGACCCAATCAAAACATGGGCCAAAGAACTAAATAGACATCTCTCCAAAGAAGACATACAGATGGCTAACAAACACATGAAAAGATGCTCAACATCACTCATTATCAGA
>NW_011495016.1:1082243-1082560 GCF_000754665.1 Bison bison bison | reverse complement strand
CTCAGCCATTAAAAAGAATACATTTGAATCAGTTCTAATGAGGTGGATGAAACTGGAGCCTATTATACAGAGTGAAGTAAGCCAGAAAGAAAAACACCAATACAAATAGTATACTAACACATATATATGGAATTTAGAAAGATGGTAACAATAACCCTGTATACGAGGCAGCAAAAGAGACACTGATGTATAGAACAGTCTTTTGGACACTGTGGGAGACGGAGAGGGTGGGATGATTTGGGAGAATGGCATTGAAACATGTATAATATCATATATGAAATGAGTCGCCAGTCCAGGTTCAATGCACGATACTGGAT
>NW_011495016.1:1072712-1081858 GCF_000754665.1 Bison bison bison | reverse complement strand
ATATTTAAAAGTAAAAAAAAAAAAAAAAAAGTCCATGGACAGCAACGAAGAGTAGCTGCCGCTCTGTGCAGCTAAAGAGAGCCCATGCACAACAATGAACACCCAGCTCAACCAAAGATAAATAAAATTTAAAAACATAAAGTACATATTCTCAGATAAAATTTTAAAAAGGTCAAGACACTTCCACTTCTGCTTAGGATGTAGAAAGTCACAAAATACCATCTCTCTTATCCTAAAAATGAGTAAAGACTAGATTCCATAAAACTGTATCTTTTCATGAACCCATTTGAAAACAGGCTTCAAGAAAACCAAGTGATCTGAATTTCAAAGCATGGCAAACCTCTGTAAGATGAGAACAGGTACTTCAAAAGTATCAAGGTAATGAAAAACAAGGAAAGACTGTCAAAGCGTCACAGACGGAAACCTAACAACACTGCTGATGAAAGTACAAATTAAGGCACAGTGCCAAGTGGGGAAAAAACCTCAGAGGAAACACTGGGGAGTTACAGTAGAACAGCTAGAGTAGAGATATCCCCTTCGGCCTCTAGACTCTGAAAATGGAGAAGGATTGGTCCTCACCGTCCATGAAGTCTGTAATAGGCCAACTGAAGTGCCAGCTGAATAAATGTATCAGGGTGAAGCTGCTTCTCCTTGGTTAGCTTTTTGCCAAAAGACGTAAAGGCATATACCACAAGCTGGAGATCGGACACCTAACAAACAGAATTAAATGGGAAGAGTGAACATATACCCAAGGAGAATACCCCCAAAGATAACCAAATTATCATTAGCATTAAATGAATAAAACAGAAATAAAGGTATTAAAAGCTATAACTTCTAAATGTTTTATGCCATCATATGTGGATGATAGCCAAATATTCATACACAGTAGTTAAAACATAACGTATTAACTATCAAAGAGAAAAGTGAAAAATCTACCTGCTTGAAATACTGGGCCTTAGCTTGGTTGATGTCATTTAATACTTTTTCATCCACAGTGAAAACAAGCTCCTCTGGAACCGGTATATCCCGTACTTTTTCTGAGCCCTGAAAATACGGAAAACTTAAAAATACTGTATCTATAAAAATATGAGGCGAAAAGGGAGGAAATAATTTTTTCTAACATACCTTCCATCTTCCTTCATTCTCAAGAATGTTCTCATCAACATAATAGCAGACTTTTACCAGAACCATTGCATCAAAAGGAGCATGCTAAAATGAAACCATACAAGATTTTGAATACTTTATGTAAGTTAAGACTTGACCCAGTATTTTATTTTCATTTTTGCCCCACTCTTAACACACAAGAGCAGAATTCTCATATGCCTCAACTCATAATGATAACGATAGGGATATTCTACAGTATAGTAAGTAATTGATGTATTTTAT
This sequence comes from Bison bison bison, assembly GCF_000754665.1. NCBI lineage: Eukaryota > Metazoa > Chordata > Mammalia > Artiodactyla > Bovidae > Bison > Bison bison. Next base: position 1,080,472 of record NW_011495016.1, on the reverse strand, counting down.
TTTCTGAGAAAGAACAAATATTTAAAGTCAGAAGCACCTAATCAGGGCTCTTGAAGTAATGGGAAGGGATGTAAAGTAAATATGAATCATAAAGAGAAAACAATTGCTATTTGTACTGGAAGTTAAAAGAGGTATACACATAGGGTTCAGGATGGGGAACACATGTATACCTGTGGCGGATTCATTTTGATATTTGGCAAAACTAATACAATTATGTAAAGTTCAAAAAAAAAAAAAAAAGAGGTATACACATATACCTATACAATGGTAAAATGTTAAGGAATGGTGAGAGCACTGTGAAAAAGCAGATGGAGCTGCCAGTGACAGCACAGGTAACAAGACTCACCGGTCATGGACAAACCCTTTTCTAACTGCATCTCACAACTGCACAGTATTCTTTAGCTTTACAACGAATTTTCACAGACATTGCATATATTATTTCACTGAGACAATAGTGTTAAAATGCAGCCAGTAAGAAGAGCAATATTGAAGTGCCAATACTTTGGCTACCTGATGCAAAGAGCTGACTCATTGGAAAATACCCTGATGCTGGGAAAGACTGAGGGCAGGAGGAGAAGGGGGTGACAGAGGATGATATGGTTGGATGGCATCACTGATTCAATGGACATGAGTTTGAGCAAACTCTGGGAGAGAGTGAAGGACAGGGAAGCCTCGCGTGCTATAGTCCATGGGGTTGCAAAGAGTTGGACATGACTGAGCAACTGAACAACAACAAACGCGATCTCCACAAAACCCTCTAACAAAGAGAAGACAAAACAGTTGAAGCCAGGATTTTAAATCCAGAGAGGGAAATGTGATTATGTAGTCCAAACCACATATTCTAGTACCAACATAAGAGAGCAGCAACATGACTCTAGATTAAGAGCAAGTTAACTTTACAGTATATATGCTTTAGTAATAATGTTTTATATTAGGTTAAATAGTATTTTCAGTAATCATCTTGGGTTGCAAGAGTAACCGACATGGAATTTTGAAAGCCTATTATCTAGTGAAGACCATCAGATCAATTTTATAAATATATGGGGGATAATGCATACACATAAAATGTGTCCACACACTTTACTGAAAGAAAGCATCTCAGTTGTACAAAGACACGTGCTCATTATAAGACCAATATTTTCATCCCAAAATAGAAAATATGATTAAAATTACCTTCTCCTGAATTTGAGCAAACCGCAGGATATTGCTGCCATCAGTAAAAATCAAAGTAGTACAAGGTGGTAATTTTAGGGGGCTGGGAGTGAGGGAGGAAAGCAAGAAGATAAACTCTTGATGACGGGAGTAACTTGACCCTTACATAACAATGTAACACTCGGTTTGGACAATTTAACACACAGTGAAACAAAACTCTTAAAATGAAAGTACCAAGTAAACACTAGAAAAATATAAATGTAAACAAACCAGAAGAGAGAGCAGGCAGAGGGGAAAAATGGTTATGAATAATATTAAGCTCAGTTTTAGAATGTGGAGACAGGAAGAGACTGTTAGGAGGATGAAGGCAATGTGAGATGAGCATGAAAAAGAGGGACATCCTCTGCATCCGACAAGTCAAGGAGAGATGGAAGGAAGAAGCCAGAAGGTTGTTAACTACTTTACAAAGCACAGTTTCCAGGGAACAGTGAGGCTATCAACCAGACTGAGGTGGTTAAGAAGAATCAAACAAGGAGCCAAAGAGAAAAAAGCTGAGGCAATTAACAAGAAATCTTTTGTCAACAGGGGACTCTTAAGGAAGAAGAAAGACAACTGTTAACAGACATTCTGTTACCTGCACATCAACCACTCCACCTTCTTTGGCAGTAACAACTACTTTATTTTTCTTTAGGCAACCAGCGCACATCTCTGTGGTGGTTTGAATGAGTGAGTGATTCTACTAGTGGGTCCCAAGGTTTGGCATGTGACCCAGGCCAGGTGGACTCCCTGGAACATGCACAAGATTCACACAGGCTGATACAACCAACGAGCATTATTCTCAGGTCTTTTGCTGGAACCAGAGGGGTTAAAAAAAAAAAAAGCTGGCTATTTCCATGGAGAACAATAACCTACTAGGAGAGCTGTGAAAACATGAGACTGTAGGTAAAACCATCACGTGGTACCTTCTACATAAAAATAAAGCTGAGGCTAGGAAAGTGATGCCAAAAAATGTAGAATTTTCTAATGAAAGCATTTGGACACTGGAAGTCAGCCTAACCCAAATTTAGCTGTATCCCATGCCATAAATACCTCTGTAAGGTAATAACAGTTTGATTTAGGTTTCTATCACCTAAAACTGAAAAAAATTACTGATTAATACAACTACTGAACCCAGATCAACATTACAGGTCTTTTTAGTATTTTACAGTCACTAAATCTTTGGGAGGAAAGCCCCCAAACACAAACAAACAAAAAAATCTATCTCATACTACTTTATACCAAGTCACATACTTTATGAAAAGTTACATAACAAGATTATAAATATAGATTGCAATCCTGACTTAGGTTGATTTCTTCATTTTCTTGGTTCATAGACTTCCTGAATGTCCATCAGAAAATGGCAGGGTAGAGATGATAAAGACAACCATAGAAGAACAAAAGAGAAAACAAGTTGTGTGTGTGTATATATATATTTTATAAAGAATGTAAAAAAAAATGCTATCCAGTACCAGATATTTTAATATCCAGAAGTAAATAATGTTCCAAAGATCCTGTGTCATTTTTTTAACAAGGTTAAAAAATTACTAGGTAAATGTACAAATATAGCTACATACATTTCTCTGTGCACAGAACATATACATAATGCTATATCTTTTTAAATGTGTTGTAATTTTCAACAAGTAGCAGATTTTAAAAGAGCTTCTACTACATAAAGATACATGCAAATTCCATTTTACAGGCACACATCAAACTGTTAGCCTAACTACAGACGAAAATAACTTGTCCTATGCTGTTTTCACTGAGAATTCATAACTAAAATTTTTACTCTAATGCCATAAAGCTAAAAAATGATTTATTATCCTGCCACAGGACAGCCTAACTATTGTAGATTACTGCCACTCATTTAACTGAAAAGAGCAAAAGGGAAAAGTAACTTCAGTAGTTTACTTACATCACAATTACTGCCAAATACTCCATTAGAAAAGGCAATCAAGTTATAAGATTTGTCACCCCAGCGTACTGTTGGGTCTCCATTAAGAATCTTTGCAGAAACCTAAAATAAATTTATTATTTCAAATTAAAAGAATCTTAATATTGGTTTTTAAGTATTTGTATCTTAAATATACACAAACACACATGATCTCACTTTTCCTCTCTTCAGGTAAACCAAATTTAATAAAATAATAGCTATTCTCAAGAAATAATAATTTAGGTCCTGACTATTTAAATACTCAAAATCTAAGAAATTCTACCAGAAAAGAGGATGGGACAATATTCATGAATGTTTAGAGAATATCAAAGTGAAAGGACAAGGTGTTTGCAACTTTAATAGAATAAGAAGCATGGATAAGGTTAGTCATGAAAATCTAGTTACAAGGAAAACATTTCAAGAATTCATATCCCACTAAGCCAGTTTCTCAAATGGTAGGTTTTGGCCGTAGTGAGTCAGGAAATCACTGTAAACATCTTTACAAAAAGAATAACAATAGAACATAAATATCAGAGTATATCACAGATAGTCAAAGTAATTACTGTTTTGTGAAACTTCTATTATGTACATACTTGTGTGTGTGAGCGTATGTGTGTGTATTTAATGAGCAGCAATCTAAATACGTCTAACTGTAGATTGCAGCAACTGAGCAACATTTAATTAAAATATATTCTTCAAGCTTGTTGATTCTACTTTTAAAAAAGCAGCTAACGAGGGAAAAACTGTTTCCAAGCTACAAGATTTTTCAATCCAATATTATTTATTTCTCTCATTTAATACTGATGGATGCAAAGATTCTGAGATTCCTACAAATACGAATGCTTCTCTTTTATTTTTTTCCCAGGAAATGGTAATGTCCCAGAAAAAAAAAAATAAAACCCCAATTATCCTTAAACTCACTAACGTCAGTGTGTTCTACAAAACCAAATGATAAAATAAGTCACAAGAGTTCTGTGATTCTTAGGACAGACCTCACCAGCTAAGGTATCAAGGCCCACTGCTGTGGGCTATAGGTAGGTTTTCATGTCACATTTGGTTTGAAAAGCTCATTTTCCCCCATGCCTTATGCAAATTTTCTGTATATATAATCAATGGAAAGGTTGGGAACCACTGCCATGTGACAAGCATGTGACAAGCAAATAATACTCATACTTCTTTAAACAACATATAAGATCTGTCTAAACAGCCTTGCCACTCAGATGGTAAAGCATCTACCTACAATGTGGGAGACCCAGGTTCAATCCCTGAGTCAGGAAGATCCTCTGGAGAAGGAAATGGCAACCCATTCCAGTGCTCTTGCCCAGAAAACCCCATGGACAGAGGCTACAGTCCATGGGGTCGCAAAGAGTCGGACATAACTGAGCGACTTCACTTTCTTTCTTTCTAAACAGAGCTGAACAATGTGGCAAGGATTTACAAAGCATTATTTATTTATGTATAATCTTATGATACGTGTGTATGTGTAGCTAAGAAAAGGTTTTAAAAGCTTGCACAAATATTTATATTGTATGACTTAGTATTTGTGCTTTCTTTTCTTAGCTACCCCATTCTAAGATAAAAGATGTTTCCAAAATCTAGGAAACAATTGTTTTCACGATTATGTTTCAAGGTGGTTTTACAGGTGTATACTTCAAACTAAGTTGTATACATTAAATATATACAGTTTTTTGCATGTCAATTATACTTAATAAAGTGATTCTTTAAAAAAAAAAATTCTTCTCATGTTCAATTTACACAAGAGTTCTCCAGAAAACTCTGTGGGAAGAAATAAAACAAGGGACTTTCCTGGTGGTCTCATAGTTAAGAATCCATCTGCCAACACAGGGGACAGAGGTCTGGCCCTTAAGTGGTAGCTACTGAAGCTCGTGCACCTAGAGCCTGTGCTCCACAACAAGAGAAGCCAGTGCAATGAGAAGCCCACACACAGCAACCAGAGTACATCCCGCCTGCCACAACTGGAAAGAAAGCCTGTGCAAAGCAACAAAGACCCAGCACAGCCAAAAATAAATAAATTCTTTAAAAAAAAAGAAATAACAGAACAAGATAGTTGAATACCTGAGAATAATCTTCTGGTGTAACATGTGGACTGTCATCATCTAAACAAAATACCAGTAAACTGCTCTGAATTTTTTCTAATATAGTCAGGTTCTCTGGATTAAGACTAATCAAGTATTCTCGTGCCTAAAGGGCAAGAAGAAAAAATAAAACGTTACAAGTTAAATATAAAATAGTCAGAAAAGCTCAACAGGTTTTTGAAAAGTTAGAGAAAAGGTTCATTGAGAAAAGTGTAAATTCAACGACCTCTGTGATGAGTCCTGAACAGGTTTTCTTCTTCAAAAGCATGCCTAGTCCCTACATTTGTGCTACTAAATGTATAAAGGTATAAAATTATGCCTGCTTTCCTGGGTGCTCAGACAGTAAAGAAAATGCCTGCAAGTCAGGAGACCCAGGTTCGATTCCTCAGTTGGGAAGGTCCCCTGGAGAAGGAAATGGCTACCCACTCAAGTATTCTTGCCTGGAGAATCCCATAAACAGAGGAGCCTGGTGGGCTACAGTTCACGGGGTCACAAAAAGTCAATGACTGAGTGACTAACCACACATAAAGTTATGCCACCCCTAGATTTTCTGCTTGTTCAATATTGTACAATGTATTTAAAAACTGCTTAAAGCTTAAAGCCGTCTGTCCATTTGTCTTTATTTCCAAGGGCCAGCACGTCCTTGAGCTGAGTGTTTGAAGTTTAAATGTAAACAAAATAAAAGTATATACTCTCCCCAAGTCTAAATTATAGTTAATAATATTGTACTGCATATTTGAAAGTTGCTAGAGAGTAGATCTTAAAGTTCTCATCACAAGAAAAATATTTTTAAATTTTCTGTATGGTGACGGACATTAACTAGATTTACTGTGATATTTCTCAATAGAAACAAATACTGAATCCTTATGTGTATACCTGAATATAATGTTGTAAGTCAATTGTACCTCTAAAGAAAAGAAAAATGTAAATTATAACCTTAGCCCATCGAGTTCGCTCCTCAGTAGTTAACGCTGCTACCCCAGGTCCGTCGGGTTCACTGTGGCATTTCTTTTGGATGTATGTCAATTGCCTTTGGAAGATTAAATAAGGAAGATTCAAAAAGAGCAGAGGCAGGAGCACTAGCTACTTTGGGCTTTCATAGGTTACAAAGTTTATTAGTATTTAAGTGTTTTAATTTAAATATTATCCAAAGAATAATACTGTATTCTGTATTATCCAAAGAAAGGGATTATGGTCTCTACAGCAATGGAGTTATCTCCTACACCTTTTTTTTCCCCACAGTGATTATGTGCCTATTAATACCATCAGTATACTTGACAAGAGCTTAAGCAAATAAATTTTGTTTGATATAATTTATACTTTCAAAAGGTACATGCACTTCCAAGATCCAAGTAAATGCCCTGCATAATGGAGAAGTTTAAAAATATTCTGGTACATAATCTCACAAATATCATATACATTTTATCTAACTAAAAACTACGTGAATATATTAACAGAGGACTTATTCTATACCCAATTAATACTTGGGTTTAACCCCCAAAATAGAAATACCATGGAGTTTTAAATATTTTCACATGTGCCACTGTTACTTAAAATCATTAAAAAGACTATTCAGTTCAGTTCAGTTGCTCAGTTGTGTCCAACTTTTTGCGACCCCATGGACTGTAGCTCTCCACTCCTCCCTGTCCATCACCAACTCCTGGAGTTTACTCAAACTCATGTCCATTGAGTGGGTGATGGCATACAACTATCTCATCTTCTATCGTCCCCTTCTCCTCCCACCCTCAATCTTTCCCAGCATCAGGGTCTTTTCAAATGAGTCTGTTCTTTGCATCAGGTGGCCAAAGTATTGGAGTTTCAGCTTCAGCATCAGTCCTTCTAATGAATATTCAGGACTGATTTCCTTTAGGATGGACTGGTTGGATCTCCTTGCAGTCCAAGGGACTCTCAAGAGTCTTCTCTATCACCACAGTTCAAAAGCATTAATTCTTTGGCACTCAGCTTTCTTTATAGCCCAACTCTCACATCCATACATTACCACTGGAAAAACCATAGCCTTGACTAGATGGACCTTTGTTGGCAAAGTAATGTCTCTGCTTTTTAATATGCTGTCTAGGTTGGTCATAATTTTTCTTCCAAGGAGCAAGCGTCTTTTAATTTCATGGCTACAGTCACCACCTGCAGTGATTTTGGAGCCCAAGAACATAAAGTCTGTCACTATTTCCCCATCATTTTGCCATGAAGTAATGGGACCAGATGCCATGATCTTAGTTTTCTGAATGTTGAGTTTTAAGACAACTTTTTCACTCTCCTCTCTCACTTTCATCAAGAGGCTCTTTAGTTCCTCTTCACTTTCTGTCATAAGAATGGTGTCATCTGCATATCTGAGGTTATTGATATTTCTCCCAGCAATCTTGATTCCAGCTTATGCTTCATCCCGCTCAGCATTTCTAATGATGTACTCTGCATATAAGTTAAATAAGCAGGGTGACAATATACAGCCTTGATGTATTCCTTTCTCTATTTGGAACCAGTCTGTGTTTCATGTCCAGTTCTAACTGTTGCTTCTTGACCTGCATACA
>NW_011495016.1:1063625-1072612 GCF_000754665.1 Bison bison bison | reverse complement strand
GGAGGCAGGTCAGGTGGTCTGGTATTCCTATCTCTTTCAGAATTTTCCACAGTTTATTGTGATCCACACAGTCAAAGACTTTGGCATAGTCAATAAAGAAGAAATATATGTTTTTCTGGAACTCTCTTGCTTTCTCAATGATCCAACGGATGTTGGCAATTTGATCTCTGGTTCCTCTGCCTTTTCTAAAACTAGCTTGAACATCTGGAAGTTCACGGTTCACGTACTGTTAAAGCCTGGCTTGGAGGATTTTGAGCATTACTTTGCTAGTGTGTAAGATGAGTGCAATTGTGCAGTAGTTTGAGCATTCTTTGGCATTGCCTTTCTTTGGGATTGGAATGAAAACTGACCTTTTCCAGTCCTATGGCCACTGCTGAGTTTTTCAAAAATATACTGGGTTCACCAAAAAGTTCATTAGGGTTTTTCTGTAACATCTTGGCCAATCCAAACAACACTATGGTAATCAAAACAATATGGCACAAGTGACACTCATACAGGTCAATGGAACTGAACAGACAGCCTACAAATAAACCCACTTACAGTCAACTGAGGTGCCAAGGAGACCAAGAATATATGGGAAATAGAAAGCCCCTTAAGTAAACAGTGTTGGGAAAATCACCACATAAAAAGAATTGAAACTGGACCCCTATCTTATACCTTACACAGAAATCAATTCAAAATAGATTTAAGGCTTAAATATTAGACCTGAAACAATAAAACTCCTGGAAGAAAATATGGGAAAAAAGCTTCCAGACATTAACCTTTTGCAATCATTTCTTAGATATGATACCAAAAGCACAGGCAACAAAAGTAAAAATAGACAAATGAGATTACATCAAACCAAAAGCTTTAGCACTGTAAAGGAAACAATGAAGTGAAAGAGCAAACTACAGAATATGAGAAAATATCTGCAAACCATATATCTGGTAAGAGGTCATGGAACCCTCACAATATAATTGCAAAAAAACCCCAAACAACCTGATTTAAAAATGGGCAAAGGAACTGAACAGACATTTCTCCAAAGAAGATATAAAAATGGCCAAGAAATCCATGAAAAAGTACTCAACATAACTAATTATCAGGGAAATGTAAATCAAAAGCACAACGAGATATTCTCTCACACCTGTCAGAATGACTACTATCAAAAAGACAAGCAGTAACAAGCACTGATGATGATGGGGAGGAAAGAGAACCCTTCTGCACTGCTGGTGGAACTGTCAATTGGTGCAGCCACTATAGAAAATTATGGAGGTTCCTCATGAAATCAAAAACAGAGATACTATATGATTCAGCTGGAGAAGGCAATGGCGCCCGACTCCAGTACTCTTGCCTGGAAAATCCCATGGACGGAGGAGCCTGGTGGGCTGCAGTCCATGGGGTCGCTAAGAGTTGGACACGACTGAGCAACTTCACTTTCACTTTTCATTTTCATGCACTGGAGAAGGAAATGGCAACCCACTCCAGTGTTCTTGCCTGGAGAATCCCAGAGATGGGGGAGCCTGGTGGGCTGCCGTCTATGGGGTCACACAGAGTCGGACACGACTGAAGCGACTTAGCAGCAGCAGCATGTGATCCAGTAATCCCAGTTCTGTGTACATATCCAAAGGAACTGAAACCAGGGTCTCAAAGAGACATCTGCATTCCCATGTTCCTTGCAGTATTATTCACAATAGCCAAGAGGCAAAAGCAACTTAAATATTTAATGATAGATGAATGAATAAACAAGATGTGGTATAAACATACAAATGGAATTTTATTCAGCTTTAAGAAAAAATTCCACTGTTTGCAACAGTGTGAATGAACTTGATGGACACTATCCTAAATGAAATAAGCTAAACACAGAAGAAACACTACATACTGTCACTTATATGGGGAATCTAAAATAGATAAAACTCTTAAAAGCAGAAAAGAATAGCGGGTGCCACGGGCTGGGCTAAGGAGAAAATAAGGAGGCATTAGAATCCACTTGCAATGCAGGAGACCCTGCTTCGATTCCTGGGTAGGGAAGATCTCCTGGAGAAGGGATAGGCTACTCACTGCAGTATTCTTGGGCTTCCCTGGTGGCTCAGTCAGTAAAGAATTTGTCCGCCATGCAGGAGACCTGGGTTCAATCCCTGGATTAGGAAGATCCCTGAGAGGAGGGCATGGCAAACATGTATTACACGGCGCTCCAGTATTCTTGCCTGGAGAATCCCCAGGAACAGAGGAGCCTGGCGGGCTACAGTCCGTGGGGTCACAAAGAGTCGGACGCGACTGAGTGACCTAGCACAGCACTGCCAAGTGATACAAAGTTTCAGTTATACAACATAAGTCAGTCCTAGAGACCTATTGTACAGCATAGTGCTGTAGTTAATAACACTGTATGACACTCTTAAAAATTTGCTAAGAGGGTAGATCCTAAGGTAAGTGTTCTTACCATTATAATTTTTTTTACAAACAAAGAGGGAAGGACACCTTTGGGGGTGATGAATATGTTTATGGTATCCATTTTGGTAACAGTTTAATCAATGTATACTTATCTCCAAACTCATCCAGTTGTACAGAAAAAATATGCACAGCTTTATATGTCAATCATACTTCAAAGGTGGTTTAAAAATAACTTCTCTATTCATATTGTAAAAAGAGGTATAGATTTGATAACTGCAATTACCCCTCTTCTCTTTCAATTTGACTATCTATGGACTTTTCAGTACACATGCAATTTTTGATATTTAAAAGCACAAAAATTCGTATTAACAATATTTTAGAATCATACATATTTTAAAATATTTCATCCTTGATATTTCCTCAAAATCTGCCTTCATTACTTTCCACTCATTCTTTAATTTACTGTAATTGGGTTTTGTCCTCCAGTGATTATCTTGAAAATGTGTTTCTGAATATTAGCAATGGCATCCCATAAGATCTAGCAGCTTTATCTCAGTCTCATGTTTCTCTTTATAAAGTCCTTTACCACCCAGGAGTCAATCTTGAAATTCTGTGTTGGCTTTTGTAGCACTGTTACATTGTGGTCTTTCTAACTCACTGACTAATGGTCTTTCCACTGACTGTTGTTCTCTGCTGCTGCTGCTAAGTCGCTTCAGTCATGTCCGACTCTGTGCGACCCCAGAGACGGCAGCCCACCAGGCTCCCCCGTCCCTGGGATACTCCAGGCAAGAACACTGGAGTGGGTTGCCATTTCCTTCTCCAATGCATGAAAGTGAAAAGTGAAAGTGAAGTCGCTCAGTTGTGTCCGACTCCTACCGACCCCATGGACTGCAGCCCACCAGGCTCCTCCATCCATGGGATTTTCCAGGCAAGAGTACTGGAGTGGGGTGCCATTTCCTCTATCCACCATCACATGTATGTCTTCCCAAATTTCCCCTCACTGGCCTCCCCCAACCTCTTCTACAAGTTTCTTCTTTGGTAATTTCACCCACTACTTGAATAGCTTCAATTATCACCTTTACCTAAGAGGCAACCAAATCTCTAACTTTAACCCTATTTTCTCTCTAAATTTCTAGTACCAAATTTCCAAATGCTTGTTGGATATATCCACCTCAATTTCTGCCAACATTCCAAATTAAATATACATTTAAAAATTATCTCCCTGACCTCTTCCTACAAATTAAGACAAAACTGATCTTAGAAGAAAACATAGGTATCTCTTCATGACTATGAATTAGGGAATGGTTTCTAAGATATGACAGTAAAAGTACAAATAACTAAGGAGTAGATAAACTGAACTCTATCAAAACTAAAATGTTGGCCCTTCACAAGCAACCATGAAAAAAGTGAAGTAAACACTAGAATGGGAGGAAAATATATGTAATTTATGTATATGATAAGGGACTTACATCTAGGATATAGAAAGAAGTTTTACAACTCAATAATAAAAAAGACAAATAACCCAATTAAGAATTGGTAAAGAATTTGAACAGACATTTCTCCAAGTTGTTGTTCAGTTGCTAAGTCATATCCAACCCTTTGTGACCCCATGGACTGCAGGACACCAGGCTCCCCTGTCCTTCACTACCTCCCAGAGTTTACAGTCATAGGTACATGAAAGTATGTTCAATCTCATCATCATGGAGACACAACTGTAAACCACAATGAGATCCTACTTCATACTCTCTAGGATGGCTACAATCAAAAAGGCTAACAAGTGCTGGTGAGAATGAAAATAAATTGGAACCCTCAAGTACCACTGATGTGAATGTAAATGGTGCACTCATACTGGAAAACAGTTTGGCAGTTCCTCAAATGGTTAAACATAGAAGTATGATCCAGCAATTCCACTCCAAGGAATACACCCGTGACAAGTGTCCACACAAAAACCTATACACAGATGTCCACAGCAGCATTATTCACAGCAGTCAAAAAGTCAAAACAACCCAAATGTCTATCAACTGATAAATAATTAAATAAAATGTGGTCTAGCCATAGAGTGCATTATTATTCAGTAAAAAAAAAAAAAAAAAAAGTACTAATAAATGCTACCAGGAGTCTCCAATCCCTGTTAGGAACCAGGCTACACAGCAGGAGGTGAGCAGTGGGTGAGTGAGCAAAGTTCCACCTGTATTTACAGTCACTTCCCATTGCTCCCATTTACCACCTGAGTTCTGCCTCCTGTCACATCAGTAGGGGCATTCGATTCTCATAGGAGCTGTCAACTGCGCATGTGAGGGATCTAGACTGTGAGTTCCTTATGATGCCTGAGGATCTCAGGTAGAGCTGAGGTGGTGAGGCTAGCTAGCTCTGGGGAGCAGCTGCAGATACAGATTATCACTAGTGAAGAGGTCCGACTGCATAGAGATCATGATAAACCAATTGCTTATGGACTCGTATCAAAACCCTATCAGTGAGTGACAAGTGACAACCGCATAATTATTTCATTATATATTATAATGTGATAGTAATAGAAATAAAATGCACAATAAACGTAATGTTCTTGAATCATCATGAAACCAGTGCACATCCATAGAAAAACAGTCTTCCAGGAAACCCAGACTCTGGTGCCAAAAAGATTGAGGACCACTGACACGGAGGACCGCCACAACATCTATGAATGTTGAAAATGTAAGGTATACTAAGTGAAAGAACCTAGACAGAAAAGGCCATTTAAGAGTCCATTTATGTGAAATGTCCAGAGAAGGAAAACCGTAGCGACAAAAGGTCAAGTGAAACAGACAGAAAGGCTACCTCAGGCTGGTGGGATGGGAGTGTTGGGGAAATATGAGAAATGTCTGCTAATGGATGGGTAAGAGTTGGGGAGCAAATGGGGAATTACTGCTTATGAGTTCAGGGTTACTTTGAGGGGTGACAAAAATATTCTAAAGTTGATTGTGAAGATGACAGCACAATTCTGAACATTCTAAGAAATGCTGAAATATATACTTTAAATGGGTGAACTGTGTAGTATGTGAATTGCCTCAAAGCCAGTATTAAAAACAAGAAAAAACTGAAAATTGAAAGGTTACTTCCTCTTCTGTTATAATACTATCTACTTACTCAGTAATAGCTTCCTTTCTTTCTAAATCCAGTTACCAATTCAAATTAATTTTATCTCCAAAACTTTTTATGCATTTATCTTTTTAAGAAAAATTTAAATTGAAGTATAGTTGATTTACAACATTGTGTTACTTTCTGATATACAACAAAGTGACTCAGTTTTATATATTCTTCTTCAGATTCTTCTCCATTATAGTTCATTATAAGATATTGAATATAGTTCCCTGTATCATACAGTAGAATCTTACTAGTGGTTTTGAACAGTGTTCCATATTCTACAGTCCCAACCTCTAACTTCTTTCCTGGATTACTGCAAATTTTAACACATCTCTTTTGAGGCACCAACTCATAAGATTCAGAATCTGACCGATCTATCTTATACTACTAATACGTATCTTATGTTTCTAAATAAAATTTCCTAATGCATCGCTATTGCTGTTGCTAAGTCGCTTCAGTCGTGTCCGACTCTGTGCGACCCCATAGACGGCAGCCCACCAGGCTCCCCCGTCCCTGGGATTCTCCAGGCAAGAACACTGGAGTGGGTTGCCATTTCCTTCTCCAATGCATGAAAGTGAAAAGTGAAAGTGAAGTTGCTCAGTCGTGTCTGACTCTTAGCGACCCCATGGACTGTAGCCTACCAGGCTCCTCCATCCATGGGATTTTCAGGCAAGAGTATTGGAGCGGGGTGCCATTGCCTTCTCCGTCCTAATGCACAGAGCTGGCCTAATCACTCAGTTCACTCACACATCCACACCCACACCTTTCTGCTTTGTATTAAGCAGAGGGAATTAAAAAAAAAAATCTGGTAAGTAATCTCTTTGAGCTCCATCTGAAGGTGAAAATATAGAAATAAATGACTTCAATACAATTTAATAATCAGTATAATAGAGATAAATAAGAGGCTAAGTCCTTGGGCCATGAAGAGAGGAAAGGGAATGGGAAATTATGAAATAAGACATAAAATAGGAAGTAGTAAGCCTGTGGTGACATGTGAACAGAAACAAAGCTCGAGGAGCAATTCTTACTTAAAAGGTGGACAAGGCAGGGGACGGCAGTCCAATAGAAAGCATGAGCACATGCAAAGACTACAGATAACCTAACACATCAGAACTGCAAGCAGAGAAACTGGGTAGAACAGGATGCAGAGGGAGGAAGAGCAGGACAAGGCTGAAGGGACAGGCGAAGGTCAAATCGCGACCACAGTTTAAAAAAATGAGACTGTTAGCTAGACCTCAAGGAACTACTCAAGAATTTTAAGGTAAGATACGATCAAATATGAATTTTTAAAGTCACAGGACTGATGACTGTAGAGAATGTAGGGAAGCAAGAAAACCACCTGTGAGGCTGAATCAGAGTTAACAATCTGAACAAACAAGGCTTTTAATGGAGAACAGAAATCCAAGTTTTTATATGAATAAAAACAGAAATCCATGTTTATGTGAATTCTCCTGATTTTTAAATAGCAATTCAAATTCTCTGTTATCCAAGCAAAACAGGCTACAGGCTGAATTCAGACCACAAATCACATGTATGCAGTTTCTGAGAGAGTGGCTTTCAGTAATCCAAGTAATAAGCCTGATCTAATTCTTTTATGTCAAATTTGGAACAAATTTTAAAATACAGCTGAACAGACAGAAAGATTATCCAAGAAACAAAAGCAAAAAAAACTAAAAAATGGATCTTTTTTGTCTATATCAAAATTAACAATGCCTGCTGAAGTACAAAAAAAGTTTGCTAACTGGAATGAAATGTTTGCAACCCATATAACTACTAAAGGATGAGTGCCCAGACATATAATTGCTACAAATCAATAAGAATTTAAAAATAGCAAATAGAAAAATAGGCAAAAGCAACTCACTGAAAATATGAGTGACCTATAAACATATAGAAATATATTCAATTTCACTAGTTATGAGGGATATGTCAATTCAGGCAACAATGAAAACCATTTTTCATGGGTCAGTTCACCATATTTTAAGTTTAATTATACCATGTCATCAACCACGTAGAGAAGTAGGTATCCTCCTAAAACACTAGCAGGAAACATAATGCTGCTATGAATGACAATCTGACTTTGTTTAAAAATTTAAAGGTATGTATCCTATGATCCAGAAAGTACATTTCTAATGTCAATACATAGATATTTTCTCACAAATACACAAAGAGGCATGCTGGAAAATGTTGACTGTTTTTTATAGTAACAAACGCAAACTACGTCAATGGGTACTAAAGGAGAATGGTCAAACTATATAGTATGACCATTTGGTTGAATTCTATATGACAGTTTAAAAAAGTAAGGTTGATAATGTCTACTCCAGTATGAATATATTATTGTCTTATTATTCATTGTCTTATTATTCACTAAAAGAAATGAACTGCAGAAAAATACCTAAAATAAAATTATTTTCTGGACTTCCCCGGTGGTCCAGTGGTTAAGAATCTGCCTCGAAATGAAAGGAACACGGGTTCGATCCCTGGTTTGGGAAGACTCCACATGCTGTGGAGCATCTAAGCCCATGCATCGCAACTATGGAGGCCTGCACACCCTAGAGCTTGTGTTCCGCAGCAAGAGAGATCACTACAATGAGAAGCCCACACACCGCAATGAAGAGGAGTCTCTACTTGCCGCAACTAGAGAAAGCCTGAGCACAGTGACAAAGACCCAGCACAGCCAAACATAAATTGACTATTTAAAAAAAAACTATTTTTAAATACACAAAACTACCCCTTTCCTCATGACACATGCAAAAATCAATTCTGCTGCTACTGCTAAGTCACTTCAGTCGTGTCCGACTCTGTGCGACCCCATAGACGGCAGCCCACCAGGCTTCCCGGTCCCTGGGATTCTCCAGGCAAGAACACTGGAGTGGGTTGCCATCTCCTTCTCCAATGCATGAAAGTGAAAAGTGAAAGTGAAGTCGCTTAGTTGTGTCTGACTCTAGCGACCCCGTGGACTGCAGCCCACCAGGCTCCTCGGTCCATGGGATTTTCTAGGCAAAAGTACTGGAGTGGGGTGCCATCGCCTTCTGCGAAAATCAATTCTAGGCAGACTTTTAACGTAAATGTGAAAGATAAAAGAATGAAAGTTTAGAGCACAATGTAAGAAAATATCTAACAATGTGTTAGTAAAAAAAATTTTTATGGAAGTCCAGACACTACAAAACTCATAGAGGAAAATCTAGGTAGAACTCTAGATGACATAAATTGCATTAATATCCTTTATGACCCACATCCTAGAGCAATGAAAATAAAAACAAAAATAAGCAAATGGAACCTAATTAAACTTAAAAGATTTTGCACAGCAAAGGAAATCATAAATAAGATGAAAAGACAGCTCTCAGAATGGGAGAAAATATTTGCAAATAAAGCAACTGACAAGGGATTAACCCCTAAAAATAAACCCCTAAAAATAATCAGCTCATGCAGCTCAATATTAAAAAAAACAAAAAAACAATCAAAAAATAGGCAGAAGACCTAACAGACATTCCTCTAAAGAA
>NW_011495016.1:1044914-1063525 GCF_000754665.1 Bison bison bison | reverse complement strand
ACAGGTTCAGTTCAGTCGCTCAGTCGTGTCCAACTCTTTGCGACCCCATGAATTGCAGCACGCCAGGCCTCCCTGTCCATCACCAACTCCCGGAGTTCACCCAAACTCATGTCCATCGAGTCGGTGATGCCATCCAGCCATCTCATCCTCTCTCGTCCCCTTCTCCTCCTCCCAGCATCAGGGTCTCTTCCAATGAGTCAACTCTTCGCAAGAGGTGGCCAAAGTATTGGAGTTTCAGCTTCAGCATCAGTTCTTCCGATGAACACCCAGGACTGATCTCCTTTAAGATGGACTGGTTGGATCTCCTTGCAGTCCAAGGGACTCTCAAGAGTCTTCTCCAACACCACAGTTCAAAAGCATCAATTCTTCAGCGCTCAGCTTTCTTCACAGTCCAACTCTCATATCCATACGTGACCACTGGAAAAACCATAGCCTTGACTAGACGGAGAAAGCATGCTCAACATCCCTAAGAAATGCAAATCCAAACTACAATGAGGTATCACCTCACCAATGAGAATGGCCACCATCAAAAAATCTACAAACAATAGATGCTGAAGAGCGTGTGGAGAAAAGGGAACCCTCTTGCACTGCTGGTAAAAATGCAAACTGATACAACCACTATGGGAAACAGTACGGAGGTTCCTTAAGAAACTAAGAATAAAACTACCATATGACCCAGCAATCCCACTACTGGGCATATACCCTGAGAAAACCATAATTTAAAAAGACACATGTACCCAGTGTTCATTGCAGCCCTATTTACAACAGCCAAAACATGGAAAGAATTTAAATGTCCATCAACAGATGTTAGGAAGATGTGGTGTGTGTGTGTATATATATACACACACACACACACAATAGAATATTACTCAGTTATAAAAAGGAATGAAATTGGGTCCTTTGTAGTCATGTGGATGAATCTAGGATCTGTCATACAGAGTGAAGCAAGAAAAACACACTGTTTATTAATGTATATATATGGAATCTAGAAAAATGGTACTCTTGAACCTATCTTCAGGGCAAGAACAGAGACAAAGACATAGAGAACGGACTTATTCACATAGAGGGGGTAAGGAGAAGGTGCGAGGAACTGAGAGAGTAACAGTGACATAGATACACCATGTGTAAAACAGCTAGTGGGAAGCTGCTGCGTAGCACTGAGAGCTCAGCTTTGTGCTCTATGATGATCTAGAAGGGTGGGAGTAGGGAGCGAGGTTCAAGAGGGAAGGGATGTATGTACAAACACAGTAGATTCATGTAACTGTACAGCAAAAACTAACAACATTGTAAAGCAATTAATACTCCAATTTAAAAAAATAAGAAAAAAATTTCAACAGTACACAAAATGTATAATCCATACGGTAAAATATTGATATACTGGACTACATTCGAATGAAGAATTTCTGATGATCAAAGAGACACTTTGAAATCCATGAAAGCCTCATATCGAGAATGTATAACGAACTCCTACAACACTCCTACACTAGTGGGAAGTGTTTATCAGTACAAATACTTTGGAAAACTGGCATGACCACTGAAGCTGAACATACACATAAACTATGACTCCCCAAGTCCTCTCCTGAGTGTAATGAGACAGAAATGCATGCATGTATACATCAAAGACTTATACAAGAATTTTTACAGCAGCACTTTTTGTATTAATAAAAATTGCAAGGAAGCTAAGTGATTACACTTGAGAAGGGGGATTTCTGGTATAAGGGGTGTAACGGAAATGTTCTGTATCTTGACCTGGGTGCTAGATGCATGAGTATTTAACTGTGGACTTCTGTGTGTGCTTGTGTACAGGTTTGTAATGCTCAATAAAAATAATTTAAAATATATATACATACATACAATTTTAGAAGACAAACCAGAAAATGTGAACAACTGACTGTATATTAATATATTAAAGAATTCTTGTTAATATTTTAGGAGAAGCAAGTCATTAGGTATGGTAATTTTTTATGTTTATGTTTTTAAGAGTCCTTATATCTTAGAGAAGCTTACTATTTATAGTGAAAGGATATTACGTTTGAGATTTTTTAAAAATAATCTGTGGGGGAGTTTCGGGAGGGGCACAAGGAGGTATAGCTGAATAAGACAATGAATTTATAATAGTTGAAGCTAGGAGTTACTATAATAGCTGTTCAATCTAGGGGTGACTACATGGAGGAGCTTCATTATATAATTCCCTCTACCTTTGGGAATTTTCCATAATGCTAACTTTAAAAATATAAACATCCAAAATAATACTCTGCTTGCTGTTTAGTTGCTCAGTCATGTTCAACTCTCTGTGACCCCCACAGACTGCAGCCCACCAGGCTCCTCTGCCCATGGGATTTCCCAGGCAAGAATGCTGGAGTGGGCTGCCATTTCCTGATACAATAGTATATGTACATACTGTATATATATAAAATACATATTGTGGGCTTCCCTGGTAGCTTGGACGGTAAAGAATCTGCCTGCAATGTGGGAGACCTGGGTTCGATCCCTGGGTTGGGAAGATCACCTGGAGAAGGGCACAGCTACCAACTCAGTACTCTGGCCTGGAGAATTCCTTGGACAGAGGAGCCTGGCAGGCTACAGTCCATGGGGTCACAAAGAGTTGGATATGACTGAGAAACTTTCACTTTTAGTACATACTATATGTAAAATATACATATATATGTTCTTTTTAAAAAAATCTGTATGTGCATGTAAATTCATTGCAATAGGTTTGAAAGGACAGAATACACCATGCTAGCAATAGTGATTAATTTTGGGGCAGCGAATGCGATGAGTAATGTTTGTAATGTTTATCTTTTCTCCAAGGAGAGTTTATTCATATACAATGAGTAAAATGAAAAGCTAATTTAAATTTAAAATAAAATAAAAATAGGCTTTTAAAAATTAGCATACATAAAATTCTTATTTCTCACCTTACTGTCACTTTTTAAAAGGTAATGTTGAACATTTTTTTTTTTTTAACTCAAGTAAAAGTTTAAAACCTAATGAGACCCAAGAAAGTAGTTTGAAAACCTCTGAATCTCTGGTGCAGTCATCAGATATCCTTCATGCATTACATCAAAGACAAAAACTCGGCCTCGACACAACACTGCAAGGTGACTTGGGGAATGTCCTTCACTCTCTGGGGGGAAAAAAAAAAGAAAACACAAGACTCAAATCTCTGAAAGCAAGAGTAAAGCTGCATATTTATATTCAACAGAAGACAATCATTCCTCCAATATTTTATTTATCATATATTCATCAAATATGTCACATGAATAAAAACACTTTAATAAGGTGATAAAATTTCAGTTAATATGTCATAAATACATGTTCTTGAAACCTATGTAAAACATTTAGATTTTCATGTTTCAAATTCTGTATACTTTAAGAATCATATAAATTCCATACTACTACAGGGCTTTCTAGTTTTATTTATGGATAGGCTGGGAGGGGGAAAGGGTTGCAGAGAAGTCCAAGAGGAGAGTTATTTAAGTTTCTTTGGGGGATTCGTTTACTGTTGATTTATCATCAGATTATTAAACTGCAGTAATATCTAGCTAGGATTTCTCAGTAAACTATATTTTTCAGTAGAATAAGGGTACTTTATGCTTGAGTGGCAAGAAGAAAGAATTTTGCCCAATTGTAGTGTTACTAAGGCTCTGATAACACCTGGTAAGCCACTGACAATTGATTGTATGACTCATTTGGCACACATTACCCAGGAACTATTTGTTTTTTTTGTTTGTTTGTTTTCCTTTTTATGAAATATTGGGTATATTCCCTTTGCTGTACAGAA
Source organism: Bison bison bison (assembly GCF_000754665.1). NCBI lineage: Eukaryota > Metazoa > Chordata > Mammalia > Artiodactyla > Bovidae > Bison > Bison bison. Next base: position 1,059,741 of record NW_011495016.1, on the reverse strand, counting down.
CATTCTTGTATCTTATTTACTTTTGTTTTGTTTTGTTTTTTATTTTATTTTTTAACTTTACAATATTGTATTGGTTTTGCCATATATCAAAATGAATCCACCCCAGGTATACATGTGTGCCCCATCCTGAACCCTCCTCCCTCCTCCCTCCCCATACCATCCCTCTGGGTCGTCCCAGTGCACCAGCCCCAAGCATCCAGTATCGTGCATTGAACCTGGACTGGCGACTCGTTTCATATATGATATTATACATGTTTCAATGCCATTCTCCCAAATCATCCCACCCTCTCCCTCTCCCACAAAAGACTGTTCTATACATCAGTGTCTTTTTTGCTGTCTCGTATACAAGGTTATTGTTATTGAGATTTGTAAATAACAGACTATTCTGACTTAGTCCCATTTTTCAAGTACTAGGCTCTGACAAGGGTCTTCCTATATGATCTCTGCCTCCTCCCTCTCAAAAAAGGAAGGAAGAAAGTTAGGAAAGACATACACTGCCATTGGAAGTAAACTTATTGGTTGATATGTACAAGGAAATGTGCTAAATGCTTTACACATGTTATCTCATGATATCTACTCATTAGCTATGAGGAAGAACTATTTCCTGAAAGCACTATTATTTTTCCTCTTATATCCTCTTTCCTCAAGTCCTCTTTCCTCGGAGCTGGGGTATGTGTTTTCTGTGTCCCTCATGGCTATTTCCAAACCATTTCTTCCCCTTCATAAACCTCCACATCCTTTTACATTTACCATCACTACCTTTTATTATCCTCTACTACTTAAAATTTGGCACTGTATAAAGGAAATAAACCTGAGGCCAAGTTAACACTTGAGGAGACGAGAACAGAGGGTGCTACCTAAGGATGAGCATCAGAGGTTATATCTGAGCAGAGACCAAAGTAAAGTAAAAGAGCTAACACAGAGATATGTGTAGGAAGAGAGCTTCAGGCAAAGGAAACAGCAAGTGCAAAGGCATTAGGGCAAAATGAGCTGGTCTGCTTAAAGGGAGAAAAAGGTCAGTGCAGCTGCAGCAGAGAGAAATGAGTAGAATGGCAGAAAAAATTGCAGCCACATCCTATGGGCCTTAGAAAGGGCTTGCAATTTAAAAATGATGGAAAAGAAGCCAATGGAAGGTTTTAAGCAGGACAGTAATAATGTCATCTAATTACTACTTTACAAAGGGCATTCCAGCTGCCATATGAAGAAGGGATTATAAGCGGGAAGAGAATATATAGCAGGATCAGAGTTAGGAGGTAACTGAAGTGGTCCAGGTGAGAACAACCAGAGAGGTGATGGTGGCTTTGAGTAGAGTGTGACATTGAAAGAAAGCAAGGGGTCAATTTTTTCTTTTTAAGATGGGACATATTACAAATCTGTCCAACCCAGTAAAGAGGGAAAATTGTTAATGCAACACAGAAAGAAGGATAATGCAAAAGCAAGGCCCTTGATTAAACAAGAGGTGGAGCCCAGGACATCATGCAGAAGGGCTATCCTTAGGAATCAGAACAGTTCATCCGTCTTTATAGAGAGAAGACAAAGTATATGAATATGTAATACTGCACTGCAAGGAGGCTGCAAAACGGGCTAACATTTGAATGAATATGTTTCTATGACTGCTGTAATAAATTACCACTAACTTAGTGGTAAATCACCACTAACAAGAAAATTTTATTGTCTTACAGCTCTGGGGACTACAAGTCTGAAATGTGTCTCTCTGGGCTAAAATGAGGGTTGTCCCTGAGTCTGGGTTCCTTCTGGAGACTGTAGAGGAGAATCTGTTTCCTCTGATTTTTCAGCCTCTAAAGGCTGCCCATATTCCTTCTTGACTCAGAGCTCCATTCCTTCATCTTTAAAAGAATTTTTTTTTTAATTTTTTGGCTGTGCTACACAGTTTTCATGAGAAACACTGGACTGGAAGAAACACAAACTGGAATCAAGATTGCCGGGAGAAACATCAATAACCTCAGATATGCAGATGACACCACCCTTAGGGCAGAAAGTGAAGAGGAACTCAAAAGCCTCTTGATGAAAGTGAAAGGGGAGAGTGGAAAATGTTGGCTTAAAGCTCAACATTCAGAAAACGAAGATCATGGCATCCGGTCCTACCACTTCATGGGAAATAGATGGGGAAACAGTGGAAACAGTGTCAGACTTTATTTTTCTGGGCTCCAAAATCACTGCAGATGGTGACTGCAGTCATGAAATTAAAAGACGCTTACTCCTTGGAAGGAAAGTTATGACCAACCTAGATAGCATGTTCAAAAGCAGAGACATTACTGTGCCAACATAGGTTCGTCTAGTCAAGGCTATGGTTTTTCCTGTGGTCATGTATGGATGTGAGAGTTGGACTGTGAAGAAGGTTGAGTGCCGAAGAATTGATGCTTTTGAACTGTGGTGTTGGAGAAGACTCTTGAGAGTCCCTTGGACTGCAAGGAGATCCAACCAGTCCATTCTGAAGGAGATCAGCCCTGGGATTTCTTTGGAAGGAATGATGCTAAAGCTGAAACTCCAGTACTTTGGCCATCTCATGCGAAGAGTTGACTTATTGGAAAAGACTCTGATGCTGGGAGGGATTGGGGGCAGGAGAAGAAGGGGACGACAGAGGATGAGATGGCTGGATGGCATCACTGACTCGATGGACGTGAGTCTGGGTGAACTCCGGGAGTTGGTGATGGACAGGGAGGCCTGGCGTGCTGTAATTCATGAGGTCTCAAGGAGTCGGACACGACTGAGTGACTGATCTGAACTGATCTGATCTGACACAGTTTTCAGGGTCCTTAGTTCCCTGACCAGCGATTGGACCCAGACTCTGGCAGTAACAGTGTTGAGTCCTAACCACTGGATCAGCAGGGAATCCCTTCCACTCCTCCGTCTCTGATGCCATCCAGGGAGGATCATAACTTCCTCGTGCTTCCACCCCTTGGCTCTCTCCGCTTTCTCCTTCTTCACTTATACCTAGCGATTACTCTGGGCCCAGGTGAATAATCCAGGATAAGCTCCCTATCTCAAGCTCAACTGATTGTCAAATTTAATTTCATTCTCAATCTAATTTCCGTTTATTATTTAAGGTAACACATTCAATAGGTTCCAAGGATTAGGAAATGGACATTTCTGGAGATCATTTAGTCTACCTGCCACATAGGTTAGCAACTTTGATGATAGAACCATTACATTTGTTGAGAAGTAAAAGAGCTCATTAGCTAGGAATAAAGATGGAGAAAGTCATCAAACAGTCTTCTCTGAAAGTGAGAGAATATCCTGACAAAATACAGCAAGGTAGTGCTTCGGATCCACTCGAGGCTGAGAAAAGTGGTGTTTTGTGGATTCCTCTGGCCAAGTAAACTACTAGGGCAGACGCCTTTAATATGTGGAGTAAAAGCAGAAGACTAACATTTACACAGCGTTGAGGTGGGGATGGAGAGGAGGAGGGAGCGGGTGAGCAAAGGTTTGAATGTATTTAATATATGCTAGGGAGTGGTAAGAGTAAAGAATCACAGAAAGATGTGAAGATTTGGCAGTGGGGAGGGAGAAATGAAAGTGAAGAACTGCAGAGTCACTGGATTTTAAGTCAAGATGTCAAAAAAACGACTGAGGTAGACCTAAAGGAAGTGAGTTGTGAAGAGAAAGTGGAGGTCAGAGTGAGATGCCTACAGCTGCACTGTTAGAGATGAGTTTTTTCTATTATAAGCAAGTCTGGGGCATGGCCATGGTAGTGGTGGCTGCTTGAGAAGGAGTACAGATCCCTAGAGGAAGGAAAGAAAGGAGAAGAGGAGCCATGGGTCATCCACACATGGAGGCTGAAGTCAGCAAGGATGCGACTGAGGTAATAATGGAGAGACAGACAGTGAGACAGGTGCTAAACCGATCAATGAAGGAAGGAAAATGATCAAAAAGGACGTCACTGGGACAATGACGAGCAGGGATGACACAGCCTGCTGGCATTTCTTTTTTCTTCAAAAGCTCAAACTGTAAGGAAAAAGATAAAAACGGAAAGTGCAGTGGGAAATAAAGACACCGACATCTTCTACTTGCTCTTTAGTAACAAAGTATAAGAGAAAAACAAAGTCTCCATTTGAGACGGTCACAGCAAAAGTCTAAAAAAAAATAACCAGGTTTCAGAAACAGCAGCTTTCAGAAAGGAAAGGAAAGGGGAGCTTTCAGAGAAAAGGAGGAGGATCCAAAAAATCCAAAAAATGGATTTTGCTGGCCATGAGTTCATGAAGTACAGCAGAAGAGTTTAGGGAAGCAGTGGAAGGTGGGTCACAGCAGTGAGAATCTTGGGTCAAATTAGGTTATGCCCTGCTCTATGAATCCAGATGACAAGAGATGCCATTCAAAGTCTGAACTGCTTGGGCAAAATGAGGTGAACAGGATGAAAAGCAAAACTGAATTAGCCTTAATTGTCACTTAAGGAAAAAAAAAAAATTGTCACTTAAGGGGTAAGGAACCTGGGTCAGAAGATCCCCTGGAGGAGGGAATGGCAACCCACTCCAATATTCTTGTCTGGAGAATACCACGGACAGAGGAGCTTGGAAGGCTACAGTCCATGGGATCACAGAGAGTCAGACATGACTGAAGCAACTTAGCATGCACACAAAAAAACAAAAAACAGCAAAAACCTCAAACGAGGCCTAATTATTGCTTCGTTACTGAGACTAGCCTCTTAGCTGCAGTGGCTAGCACACTGTTATCCCCATCAACACATAATTTCTTCAATTTTCTCCTTAACCAGAGTAGATTCCATACCCAACATTATAATTTCTCCCTTGCAAAAATCCTTCACTCCCTCTTCCACTGTTGCTGCTTAAGAAAAAATACATGATACCATATAGTCTAACTTTAAACCCATAAACACACATTTCAACACTGTTTAGGTACCCTACCTTTGCACAGAATGTGTGCTTTTCCCATTTTCCAAAACGACCATTTCGAACTATCAAATGATACAATGCAAGCATTAGGTTTGTATCAAACCACGTAAGTCACAGTTTCAAAAAAAAATCCATTCCCATAAATTATTTCCAGCTAAATCACTATGGCTAAAAGATAAGGTTCATAGAAAGCCTAGTCTTTCTATGACTAGGCCAAATCAAAATCCAATAAAACTAGTCAAAATCCAGTAAGAAATATTCTTCGAAATCATACGTTCCATAACATCACGGGATTTCCCTGCCAGCTCAGTGCTTAGGACCTGACACTTCCACTGCTGTGGGCCTGGGTTCTGTCCCTAGTCAAGGAACTGCGATCCCGTAAGGCACATGGCACGGCCAAAAGAGAGTACATTCCACAGCATCACAGAAGAACTGCAGCAAAACCACCCAAATCCTGGGGCTTCCCTGGTGACTCAGCAGTAAAGAATCTATCTGCCAAAGTTGGGGACTCGAGTTCAATCCCTGGTCTGGGAAGATCCCACACGCTGAGGAACAACTACACCCATATGCTGAGACTACTGAAGCCCCCCCTCGCCACAACTAGAGAAAGCCACACGCAGCAACAGAGGCCCAGGACAGCCATAAATACAATAAATCTTAAAAAAAAAAAAAAAAAAAAATATACGAAACCCCAATGCTTTTACCAGAAAAAGTACAAATGTTTTCTACTTACCAGTCCTAAAATAATTAATAATTGAATCTCTAGTAATTCCTGGAATCTTGCAGGTGGAAAACAGCATTCGGAATTGATTCATATCTAGAGGAGTATTTCCAACTTTTTCAACAGCTAACTTTTCTCTATTAAAATAAACAAACAAAAGTATATTGGCCAAGAAATCATTACAAAACTTTTAAACCAGTCACACCTATAGTATTCATCCCCAGATGAGTAAATTAAGCTTCTCAACATTTTGCCACCAGAGACTTTGGGTAAATATGTAACTGAATTGACAAAACTATCCTTACTTTCTTAATAGCTGCCAGTAGTTCAAGTTATGCCAAAGACTTATACTTCCTCTTTCCAACTGTGTGCCTTCCTTTGGAGGCCAGTAGTGTTCAATATGGCTTGCAGGACCCCCAAAGTTGACATTCAGTTGTGATGGTATACGAACATCCAGGTAGGCAACATTCAGCCACCACTCTTCCAGCTAAAAGAAATTAAGAACATCAGCCTAATGCTATTGATAGTATTAATACCTGAAGGTGTAACTGCTGAGAAGGAAAAAAAGCTCTATTCTTTTTTCTTTAATTACTTTTCAATACTTAAAAACATGTTTGATTTTAAATCATTACAAATAGTAAAAATGCTATTGTGATCATTTCTTTCTTTTGGAATTATGGGATCTGAATTAAGAACTATTCAAGTTTAACTACATTATCAAAAACATGAAACAAGAAAGCACTGAAAGAAACACCTTCAGACAGAGCATATTAAAACTACCAATATCCAACAAAGCACTCTAGGTGTGTTTTCTCAGAGTACCTGTTCACAACTGCAACTGAATCTCATGTGTAAGTAAGTGGGTCTCATCAAATTACCTGGAGCTCTTTCTGAAGAATTTGATGTTACAAACTATAGTCAGTCATTCGGAAAAATATAAGTGAAAAGGATACAGGCAGAACAATGACTTTTTAACCTTTACCCTAATTTAAAGTCACTGAAGGCTCAAAATTGAGAAAAAAGGAATCTAGACATATAAACTTGTATTATTCCATTACAGGTATCTAAAGGACAATAAAAAGATCAGCTTGCTTTTTATTTCTGAAACTAAATGATAGTTACAAACATTATTTCTAGACTAAGGCAGTATCTTAAATTACGAAAACTCATCCTACAGGAGTAGTTAAGATGAAAAATCAAAGAAGATTCCTTGTGAAAAATTACTGAGATCTTTATACCAATGTTTCCTCAATCTACCCAGCTGAGACACAGAATACCCATAACCATTCTTCACTCCAGTTTTCTAATGGCCCTTTTCTCCTGTGCACTGTATAAATATTTGCACACTGTAAATGTGATATCTATTTTAGTATTTGGGGCTTTATTTTTAGGCTATGATTATCTGGACAAAATGTTTTTCTCAAACATGGTCTAAAGATGACCTGCATCAGAACTGCATAGAGTAGTTAAATAAGGATATCTGGGCACCCTTTCCAGAGATACTGAATCAGAATCACTGGTCCCAGGAATTCTGCATTTTACCAAGTTCCCCTACATAATAAGAGGAACCCACACACAATACTTAAAACTCCCCAGAGTTAAACAATTCATTCATTCTTTTGGATGATAAAAGATGCTGCTGCTGCTGCTAACTCGATTCAGTCGTGTCCAACTGTGCGACCCCAGAGACGGCAGACCACCAGGCTCCCCCGTCCCTGGGATTCTCCAGGCAAGAACACTGGAGTGGGTTGCCATTTCCTTTTCCAATGCATGAAAGTGAAAAGTGAAGGTGAAGTCGCTCAGTTGTGTCCAACTCCTAGCGACCCCATGGACTGCAGCCCACCAGGCTCCTCCATCCATGGGATTTTCCAGGCAAGAGTGCTGGAGTGGGGTGCCATTGCCTTCTCCGTGATAAAGGATTCTATAGTATATTTCTACAGTAATAGTATTCTACAGTATACTCTACAGTAATAATTTTAAAATGAAAGCTAGATACACATTTACTTTTCATTAAGTATCAATATTCTAATAAATACAATAACATAAATACCCAGTTTCTTCTTCCTTTTGCTCTTTGAAGTAATTTCTGCTGCAATTTTTCTCCAATGCCATTTTGAAATTTCCAGACAATTGCTTCAGTATTCTTATATTCTTCCTCATTTGCAAATGGCTTTACTGTAAAAGGAAAAAATATGCATTAAAGTATTTAGACATCAAGTACCACAAACTCACCTCAATTATTATTACTTACATAAATCTTGACTCAGTTACATAAAACACTTATATATATACTAGAGCAGTCCACTAAATTAGAGTTTATAATATGAAAATGGCTGAAAAGCAAATGCAAAATATGTCAAAAAATAAAACAGTGGATACTATGTAGTCTGATAACTATTTCTCCCAAAATTATTTTAAAATCATTCTAGACAATGATAGTTCAAATGACACATAGGACTATCACCTAGCCATTACTGTGAGAAATCTCACTAGCCATTACTGTGAGAAATTAAAGCTTCTTTCCATTAATGTTCAAGCAGAGCCTTAAACATTATGAATGTAAATGCAGCATATATGTAGATTTAAGTGTAAAGCCTTCCCAGAGCAGTTTAGGATCGCTTGTGGCTGATAACGACTTTCTTCACGAACACATACACAGAATACAAGGTGCCTAGTCCATGAAAACCAAGTGTTCTGCAAAGTAAGCTATAGATGAAAGTAGAAATCCCTTAATTAGAAACCAAGGGACATTAATATCTTCCTTTTGATTTATTTTTGCCTCCTCAAAATTTTAAAGTTAATTTAAATAGCTGCATTCAGAGAGCACAAGTGAATAATCAGAAAGTTTTTTTTAAAAAAAGAAACTAGAATTCCCAGATGAAAGCAGGTGAGAAAAAAAAGAAAAAAAAAGTCAGAGTCTTCCAGTTAAACAAAGGCAACCAAGTTCATAAAGGTATCTTCACTTCTAGTAACTCACTAAAATGAGAATTACTAAAAAGGTGTAAGTTTATAAGGACAAAGAACATGAAAGAAGAGAGGACAGCAGAGAGGTTAACATTTTACAAATTAGAAAACGTGTGGGGAAATGGTGACTGACCACAGAATGGACGAAGTACCCACAGCCTAGGGAGTAGAAAGAAGTGGGAGGGTAAGGAGGGCTTGGTGCAAACCCAACAAGCAAGCCAAGTCCTGCAGTGGAACTCTAGGAAGGTTCAAGAATTCATGACACACAGACTTCTAAAGATAAGGGACAATATGAGGCTGAAAACAGTATAACTGCTTCAATGCTTGTAAAAGCAGCTGACAACCACCCCACCCACAGCCGTCCTTGTGAATCTCCTACACTCCAGAAAGCCAGACAACTTCCTCCCTCCCAATAGCGTTAGAAATATGAAGGTTTACCCTTAGGAGAAGTTGTCCCAAACTAGCAAAATACATTGATTCCAGCTCACATTTTAAACAGAGGGTTAACAATGAAAGTGTACACTAGAGCAATGATCCCTCCTGTCTCTTCCTCCACTCAGCTCTCCAAACACTAGCCATCAGGCTTCTGCCTTCCTAACAAAAGATGAGAGAATTCTTCTTCGGGGAAAATATCAGTCCAAGAGAAAGGAGGTTGGGCATTTGCTGCTGCTGCTAAGTCGCTTCAGTCGTGTCCGACTCTGTGCGACCCCATAGACGGCAGCCCACCAGGCTTCCCCGTCCCTGGGATTCTCCAGGCAAGAACACTGGAGTGGGTTGCCATTTCCTTCTCCAATGCATGAAAGTGAAAAGGGAAAGTGGAGTCGCTTAGTTGTGTCTGACTCTAGCGACCCCATGGACTGCAGCCCACCAGGCATCCCCGTCCCTGGGATTCTCCAGGCAAGAGTGCTGGAGTGGGCATTTGGATATGTCCTAATAGAACTTCTAGACCTCTGCCCTATTACCCTCTATGGCTCATTATAAGGCCCACAGGTCACCAAGGTCTACTCACACACACAGAGCTCCCCATAAGCTTCTCAGGATCTGACTCAAATGTGAATAACAAAGGATTACCACATATTAGAGGAAACCCCTTCATGTGGGAGTCAGACCAAAAAAGGACTGATGATACCGAATATTAAGTGGACCAAAAAGGGACAAGTGGCTCAGAAGGTAAAGCATCTGCCTGCAATGCAGGAGACCTGGGTTTAATCCCTGGGTCAGGAAGATCTGCTGGAGAAAGGAATGGCAACCCACTCCAGTATTCTTGCCTGGAGAACCTCATGGACAGAGAAACCTGGTGGGCTGCAGGCAATGGAGTTGCAAAGAGTCGTATATGACTGAGTGACTAACACTTTCACTAATAAAATGAAAGGAAAATAACTTTTTAATTAAAAGCTTTGCCCAGAAGAACGAGATCCAAGTAATAGGAGCTGCTCTCAGAAAGAGTGAAAAAAAGAGAGGAGAAAACTACAAAACAAGTGATACTTTAAAAATTTCTGGGGTGGAATGTGCAGGGGGAGGGAGGCTCAAGAAGGATGGGATATACATATAATTATGACTGATTTGCTTTGTTGTACGGCAGAAACTAACACAACATTATAAAGCAATTTTCCTCTAATTAAAAAAAAAGAATAATTTCCCAGAACTGAAGAACATAACTTTTTAAACAGAAAGGACCCACTGAATGTTCAGCGAAATAATGAAAATACCTATACATCATGGTACATCACTGAGATATTCAGAATAACAGAGATAAAGAAATGGTTTCCAAACACATCTAGGGAGTGAAAAACAATGGGTCACATATAAAGGGTCAAACACCAGAACAGCATCAGGTTTCTCAAGAGAAACAGACAGTCCCTTCAAAACTTAAGAAAAGTCATTTCCAACCCCAAATTCTATACTCAGCCAAACAATCAAGCATGAGTAGCATAAAAACATTCTTTTCCTCCCAGACACCCTTTCTCAAGTAGCCTCTAAAGATGCACTTCAAAATAAGCAAACGAAACGAGGAAACCGAACCCAGGAACCAGGGAATCCAACACAGGAGAGAGAGGTGAAGAGAACCACCAGAATGATGGCTACAGAACCTCCAGCCATCTTGAGAAAAGTAAACACTAATTCCAACAAGAAGGTAGGGGGCTCCAGGAGGGATGTCTCCAAGAAGAAATGAAACTGAGTGACTATCTTGTGTATTTAACTGGATTCAGGGATTTTAGGTGTACTGAGATATCTGGGGTGAGTGAGTTGTAGATACAAAGCAAAGCAAGCAAATGAAAAATGAGGAAAAACCAAAAAATGCAGCCGAAAGGTAATTCCAGTACTGTCCACTGAATGGTTCACTTGTGAATAACTGCATATCCCCAAACCCTCAATGGTCTGGTAAATTATTTTGGGGAAAGTGAAAGTGAAAGTGAAGTCACTCAGTCATGTCCGACTCTTTTCGACCCCATGGACTGTAGCCCACCATGCTCCTCCGTCCATGTTATTTTCTAGGCAAGAGTACTGGAGTGGGTTGCCATTTCCTTCTCCAGAGGATCTTCCCAACCCAGAGATGGAACCCAGGTCTCCTGCATTGTAAGCAAGACGTTTTACCGTCTGAGCCACCAGGGAAGTCCTACTTCGGGTAAATCCAGATTTAAATCAGGTGAACACTAATTTAATTGCAGATGGTGATTTGGGGCAACAGTGAGAAAATTAGAGGGAAAATGTGATATGTTAGATTGCATAAATGTTGAGAAATGAAGCTGGAGGTTAGAGGGGTGTAGGAGAACTAAATCTTGATCTTTTTAGGAACTAACATATAATACCTACAACTAAAAAAATCTAAGAAGGAGTTGTATATGCTTGTGAGTTTAAATCTGGAGATAAACAACACAAGAAGTAGATATTTGAAAATGCAGTGCGGGAAACAAGGCAGAGGACTACTTGTTATTGTAAACCTAATAGTACTACCTGGCTTTTTAACTATGGAAAAATTAACATGAGAGAAAGACAGAAATGTTTTGGACATTTTAAGGATACTTTTAATTATCATGAGCCTAGAGGACAAAGACTTCCCTGGTGGCTCAGAGGTTAAAGCGTCTGCCTACAATGTGGGAGACCTGGGTTCAATCCCTGGGTCGGGAAGATCCTCTGGAGAAGGAAATGGCAACCCATTCCAGTACCCTTGCCTGGAAAATCCCATGGACGGAGGAGTGTGATAGACTACAGTCCATGGGGTCACAAAGAGTAGGACATGACTGAGCGACTTCACTTTCACTTTTCACTTAGAGGACAAAACAATTAGACCCTCATCAACTTCTGACAATTTCACAGTTAAGCTGCTAGCAATATTAACATACATTAAAAGATCACAAACATACCTGATTCAAGGTATTTTTTTAATGATTCTTCAAGTGAAGGAACAGGCAGCGATGGAAGGGAATCTTGGTACTGAAATGTCCTTTCTTCAGTTGATTTAGCCAGTTGATTTTCCATGATGCAGTCACAATAGGAACACTATAGAAAAAAGCCCTCATAATTAACTCCCATAAATATTATACTAGTTTCAATCCACTACGTCAATATTTAGGGATCACAGTATATCTAGGACTTGGTTCTAGTCCTTAGGAATTCACAGATTTGCCTGAGAGAGAAAATCAATTAAAAAAAAAAAAAATAGTCTCAAATTGCTAGAGATCAAGGAGTGATCCTCAAGATCACTATATTTTTTTGAGCCAAGTATTGCAGTAAGTGTGATAGAAAATGTATCATCTCCTTCATCTTCATTCTATGAAAAATGGCATTCACTGCCATTTACATAAGAAGTCAAATCTTAGAGATTTAGTAAATTGCCTAAGATCAAACCAACAACTCAAATACAGATCTGTTTGACCATAATCTTCCTCCCATACCTGATAGTGGGAGAGGGGACTTACAGTCAGTCTAAATGGGTACGTAGAATGCAGATGTATAGAAAAGGATAATGGACTGAGAGAAAGAAATTTCAAGAGGAAAATATGAAGGTATGGAAGAGTCATTAAATCATAAACTTACAAAATATTACAGAATGCATAAATCAACAGAATGCATAAGTCATACAACAAGCTGCTGTAACCTAATTGTGCAGTGAGGCCTACACAGAATGATCAAGTATCATAAAGCAATCTTGAACATTTTCCAGATGTATTAATTTTCAGAGAAATCAAAGTAACACAAAATGTGAATAGAAAAAGAAATTCCTCAAAGAAGCCTTTAAAATTATATATTAAAATGTGCTCAGTCACTTCAGTCGTGTCCGACTCTCTGCGACCCCACGGACTGTAACCTACCAGGCTCCTCCGTCCGTGGGATTTTCTAGGCAAGAGTACTGGAGTGGGGTGCCATTTCCTTCTCCAATATATTAAAATAGCAGCTGAGAAATCAAGGAACAGTAATATTAAGAATTTCCTGGCCTTTCAAATACTACTTGTTAAAACTAATAGCAAAGTCAAATAGTATATTCCACTCACAGAAAGTTACAGAATAAAACATTACTTAAAAAAAACAAAAAAAACAATGGTGTGGCAGAGACTGCTCTAAGCCAATGCAATTCTCACCCTTTCTTAACAGAATCCTGAGTCTCAGCTGGGTAGCAGGCCACACAGCTGTATCTCTCCTACTCTCCCTTGGAGCTCAGTATGGCTTTTAGATGTGTATGCTGCCTCCAGCTTATGCCCCTGTAAGGAACTACAGGTGTTCTCTGCTTTCTCTTCTCACTGCCAAGCAGGAAAGTGCCAACTGGACTAGCACTTTGGACCCATTTATAGGAGACAGGTATTGAGGCTGTTAGCATCTTCCTACTAGACCTGGACTCCTTCCTCTAGATGTATAAGAAAAACAAACGAAAAACCACCACCACCACCACCAAAAAAAAAACCCTTTTACTTATGCCACTGTAGTTTGGCTTTCTTTGTTAAGGAAGAAGAGCTTAGCCTACACCACTAATATAAAGAGATAATCCAAAACTGAGATACAACAAATATCCCAATTCCTCAGCTTTTTCCTATATAAATGACTAACTGCACTTCACTGTGACCATCCATAAACATGGCTTTAGGACTAAAAGAAATGCAGATCTGGGTCCAAATGCCAACTCATCATTTTCTACTCACATGCCCTGAGACAAATAACTTTATCTGAATTTCTTTATCTGTAGAGAGGATACTCAAATAATCATTGTTAGGGTTAATTTTTTCCTTAATACCTTTGAAACTAAATTATAAAAATAATCTAGTTTTGAGGCAATCACATCATGTTAAGCAGGATTTCTGTAAGTGGCCCTCTTGATTCTGCCCCCTCTAATACCCAGAACCTGTGAATATGAGATTATCATTTCTTGGACTGTGATGGTGTTATTGCAAAATTGACCTTAAAGAAGAGGGATTATCCAGGTGGGCCTAATCTAATCACTTGAGCTCTTAGGAGCAGAAAGCTTTCTCCAAGAGGTGGAAGGGTTGAAGGTGCTGTCTGGCTTTGAAAATGCACTTGCTCCCGTGGAACTGAGAGAGGCCCCAGGTGACAGCCAGTAAGGAAATGAGAACCTCGGTCCTGATGGGAAATTAATTCTGCATGGAAATTAATAACTGCATGGAAATTAATTCTACCAACAACCTCAATGAATCTGAAGATGGATTCTCCCTCAGAAAGGCCGGACCAACAAATTCATTTCAGCTTTGTGAGACACTAAGCAGTGAACCCAGCTAAACCTACCCAAACTTTGCATCTATAGAGATGCAGGTTAATAAATTTCTTTTTTAACTGTTAGGTTTGTGATAAATTGTTATGTAGCAATAGGAAACTAATACACCTGTGTAGAAAAACACGCTATTCTCTGTATACATCCGTGCCACTTAGACTCTAGGCATCTGAGACCACGATGATCAATTCCATACTCACTATGGTCTTAACTCAGCCAGAGGTACACAGTAAAAATGTGAATTATCAGATTCTTTCATGGAGGATTGTTTTGAACTCTCAATCACAAAGACTGAATAATACAATTCCAAAAGAACCTATAAATAAATGCTTTAGGAAAGTGATGATGGCGGACTTAATTACAGTGGGCCACCTGGGAGCAGTAAGATGGAAACTGAGTACAAAACAGAATCAGGAAGAAGAAGTAAAAGGAACCACATACCGGTAAACCAAGACGAGTTGTTTAGGACTGCCAAGTGCTTGTTGTAACAATTCTGTTCAGGAACCACAGGGGTATGAACTGAGCCGGTGAACTGTGGGCAGGACGAAAACA
>NW_011495016.1:1040204-1044617 GCF_000754665.1 Bison bison bison | reverse complement strand
TAGCGACCCCATGGACTGGAGCCTACCAGGCTCCTCCGTCCATGGGATTTTCTAGGCAAAAGTACTGGAGTGGGGTGCCATTGCCTTCTCCGAACTGAAGGCTTGGGAGGCGCCAAGTCTCATCCCTTCGGAATTCACAGCAAACACACACAAAAAGTCCATCTGCCAGAAAGCTAGATAAAAATTACTACACGGATTAACTAGGTGAATTACTAGGACAACCGCACTCCTTCCATTAGATAAGCCCAAGATTACCATGTACCTCCCGGTGCCCAGGTACCTGGTGCTGGCGATTTATCGCAGGGCTGCCAAGTTCAAAGCCTGGCACTAGAGACAGGAGGAGAGGGCGACGAGAGCTCGGAGACGCTCCCCACCAAAGCAAAGGCAGCTCCGCACACACTCTAAAAGCCACCAGGTGACAGCAATCTAACGAAGCACCACCACGGACCAGCCCAGCGGCCCAACTTCAGGAGTACTTCTCAGACCCGGGCCAGAGACAAGCACGAAGTTACCTCCGCCGAGTCCTGTCACCTCTGCCGCTCTACACCATTTAACTCTGTCCTTAACTTCTCCCCACCCCCAAAATGTTAGGGTAGAGAGGGAGGGAGCGCAAACTCTGCCAGCCAAGTAGTCCCCACCCCGCTCTGCGCTTCACCAACTCCGCTGCAGCCCCCAGCAGCACCCGCCTGCTTCCCTCACGCCCAGAGGCGCGAGAATTGGACGGAAAGCCGCGAGGGTCCCGCCCCGCGGTTAACGGGAAACGGGGATTTGTTGGGATGCCCTGAGAGTCCCGCCCCGTCCTTAAAGGGACGGAGGGCCGGCTGGGCCTTGCACTTTCTCGCGACTTGGCCACGCCTTTTTCGGGCTTTCCTGGTCCGCTGCCCGCCACTTACAGGCCTGGCGGGCAGGCCGTAAGGGCCACAGTCCGAACCCAGCCTGGCAGCGGTTTACTGCTTGCAGCTGTTGGACCACAGCGCCTCACTCGGGACGTGGCTGGAGCTGAGGGCCGGCTGCACTCCGCTCAGGTGCCTCTCTGGAACCGGTATAAAAACAAATGGCCCATTTTCACGCAAGCTGTGCAAGACTCGCTGCGCTGTTCCTCTTCGAACCCCAGCTCCTACTTAGCAGCCGCTCTTCCCAAAGTGAAGAATTCCTTGTCATTTTTGTAACTCCCAAGTAAGAATTTATACCAGTGCCTTAAGGAGGAATACTGTCGTTCCCTCCGTGTCCTACCAAGAGAACAGTAACCACATAAATCCCCACTTGGTCTCTCTTTTGCTTCATCCACTGGGGCTGAAATTTGCCCAGCTAGACATCCTGCAGCACTGGGCTATCGGAGCTTCCCTACCCTCCCACAGGTCTTCCTGCTGCCCAAGGCCCTTGAAGCGCGCAGGGACTCATACTGCAAGCTTCAGGCTGACCTGATACCTTCTACTGTCGCACCAAGAAATGAAGTTTTTAACCCGAGGGAATTAGGCAAGTGCTAGAGAAAGATCGTAATACAATTAACATAGTTTCACAAGCAAGTCTATTTTACATTTACTCCTGGAAATACACTGCTTCAGTTTTCATTTTAAATACATTTTCATTTTTGTGAAAGAAAAGGCCAATGGTTTACAGTGATTGTGAAATGGATATCAAATATAAATAACTGGATTTCAAATTAACATGTCCGTCCCAGGTCCCAATCTTTTCCTAACTCTGTAAAATCTGACCAGAAGGAAACTGAGGATACAAATGAGTATTTGTAAGTTCGCTACAAAAATAGGAATGAGTTTGGTTGCAGTGCATCTTCTGTGCTTTCTAGTGATGTTACATAATATGTGGCAGACACACTTTTCTGATAAATGTTCTGAATTCTGAAACCTATCAGGCCAAATAAGGTTTCAGATAAGGGATTATAAAGTTGTACTGATTTCTGAAGATGCGGGGGAAAAAACTTCGCTCATAGTATTTAGATGCTATGTTCTGGATAATGTTACAATTGGCTTACAAGGATGTGGGGAAAGAAACTATCATAGTATATAGATGCTATGTTCTGGATAATGTTAAAATTGGCTTGCAATGTATTATTCTTAAACACAATTTTAAAAATAGTCAAAAAAACTTCAAAGTATTTTTTTCTCTTCCCTAGTGAATTTTGGTGCCTCTTACAGTTTTTGCATGTCTAATACCTGAGGGTGCCATAGAATTTAGGGTCACTTAGCTTCAATGCCTCCTAATCTTGTTAATTTAAGGGGAAACACAATATTTCTGTAAAGATTCCTAGATTTTTAGAAAGAAAAAACCCGTGGGATTGAATGCAAAGGAGTGAAACAGAGACTTGGGTATGCAGGGGAGAAAAGGTAATCTTTAAAAATATATGAATAAGCAAGTCTACCAATAATTCCCCAAAGCATATAGTTAAAAGTGACTTGTTTTTCTTCAAAATACACAATATGAGTTTTAATGGCAGGTTCTGAATTCTCTTCAGGTTAAATTTGAATTAGTTTACATCTCTTGCAGTGGGGTGGCTGATAGTGGCTCTTGAGCCATATGTTCAGGTACATGACATATATTGATAACAAGAAGTTGTCCCAAGGTTAAAAATTGATTGTGAGTCAAAATACTTTTGTGAAGAAAACCTTGTAATTACTACAAGTAGTGATAATAACATTTTTTATTTAACCTTATTTATTTTTGGCTGTGTTGGGTCTTCGTTGCTGTGTGGGTTTTTCTCTAGTTGCGGTGCACAGGCTTCTCATTGCTGTGGCTTCTCTTGTTGCAGAACACAGGCTCTAGGGCACACAGGCTTCAGTAATTGTTGTTGCCATGCTCTGGAGCACAAGTTCAATATTGTAGCGCCTAGGCTTAGTCGCTGCAAGCAGGTGGGATCTTCTGCGATCAGGGATCGAATCTGCGTTTTCTGTATTGTCAGATGGCTTCTCTACTACTGAGCCACCAAGAAAGCCCAAGTAGTGATAGTAAGGTTTTTAAGTTGCCATAAAAGATATTTCATTTTTAGTCCCATGAGACCTTTCATTTCTCATCCTATGTAGCTCTTTCTCAGTGTACAACAAACAGAAATAGCTCCTGTAGACAAATCTGGATAAGTTTCACTGTGAAAAGTGTAAAAACACCAGGAATTTACACTTTAGATATGCACAGCTAGCTGTTAAGACTTGTGACTCTGAGAAGTAATGAGTTATAGTATAAACAGCTGTAACCTATGGAACAGATCTTTAATCTACTTTCATTCCAATATATAAAATGAACATATTAAAGAAATAATTATGTGATCTTTTCTTATTTTTAATGACGGGGTGTGTGCAATAGACAGGTAATCACTTCAGGAAGCAACTCACAGCAAAAATAAAGCATTCTGGATACCAAGAAATCAACCTGAGATTAAAAATTAACTCCTCTACCAACAGCAGATGAACATACAAAGGGTGTTTTCTTAGGACTATTCTTTGGTTTGGATTTGTCTTTAGTGATATTTACTGTATATAAAAATTTACCACCAAAATCCTAGAGAACAGTTAAGATCACCATGATGTCTTTAAATCTCAGAAAAAGTCTGTATTACTAAGCAGAACATAAATTAACAGCTTTGTCAGGATATAATTTACATACCATAAAGTGGCCCCATTTATCTATTTACTTTTGCCACGCCACTCGTGTGATCTTATTTCCTTGACCAGGGATTGAACCTGTGTCCCATGCAGTGAAAGAGTCCTAACCACTGGACAGCCAGGCAGTTCCCTAAGATTTCATTTAAAGTGTATAAATCAGTGGCTTTTACTATATTTACAGGGTTATCCAATCAGATCAGATCGGATCAGTCGCTCAGTCATGTCCGACTCTTTGCGACCCCATAAATCGCAGCACACCAGGCCTCCCTGTCTATCACCAGCTCCCGGAGTTCACCCAGACTCATGTCCATCGAGTCAGTGATGCCATCCAGCCATCTCATCCTCTGTCGTCTCCTTCTCCTCTTGCCCCCAATCCCTCCCAGCATCAGAGTCTTTTCCAATGAGTCAACTCTTCGCATGAGGTGGCCAAAGTACTGGAGTTTCAGCTTTAGCATCATTCCTTCCAAAGAAATCCCAGGGCTGATCTCCTTCAGAATGGACTGGTTGGATCTCCTTGCAGTCCAAGGGACTCTCAAGAGTCTTCTCCAACACCACAGTTCAAAAGCATCAGTTCTTTGGTGCTCAGTCTTCTTCACAATCCAACTCTCACATCCATACATGACCACAGGAAAAACCATAGCCTTGACTAGACGAACCTTTGTTGGCAAAGTAATGTCTCTGCTTTTGAATATGCTATCTAGGTTGGTCATAACTTTCCTTCCAAGGAGCAAGCGTCTCTTAATTTCATGGCTGCAGTCACCATCTGCAGTGATTTTGGAGCCCCCAAAATACGTCTGAC
>NW_011495016.1:1038936-1039475 GCF_000754665.1 Bison bison bison | reverse complement strand
TGAACATCAGGAAGTTCACGGTTCACATATTGCTGAAGCCTGGCTTGAAGAATTTTGAGCATTACTTTACTAGCATGTGAGATGAGTGCAACTGTGCGGTAGTTTGAGCATTCTTTGGCATTGCCTTTCTTTGGGATTGGAATGAAAACTGACCTTTTCCAGTCCTGTGGCCACTGCTGAGTTTTCCAAATTTGCTGGCATATTGAGTGCAGCACTTTCACAGCATCATCTTTTAGGATTTGGAATAGCTCAACTGGAATTCCATCACCTCCACTAGCTTTGTTTGTAGTGATGCTTTCTAAGGCCCACTTGACTTCACATTCCAGGATGTCTGGCTCTAGGTCAGTGATCACACCATCGTGATTATCTGGGTCGTGAAGATGCTTTTTGTACAGTTCTTCTGTGTATTCTTGCCACCTCTTCTTAATATCTTCTGCTTCTGTTAGGTCCATACCATTTCTGTCTTTTATCGAGCCCATCTTTGCATGAAATGTTCCCTTAGTATCTCTGATTTTCTTGAAGAGATCCCTAGTCTTTCC
>NW_011495016.1:1017978-1038836 GCF_000754665.1 Bison bison bison | reverse complement strand
CACATCTATTTTTAAGGCCTCCCCAGACAGCCATTTTGCTTTTTTGCATTTCTTTTCCATGGGAATGGTCTTGATCCCTGTCTCCTGTACAATGTCACGAACCTCATTCCATAGTTTATCAGGCACTCTATCTATCAGATCTAGGCCCTTAAATCTATTTCTCACTTCCACTGTATAATCATAAGGGATTTGATTGAGGTCATACCTGAATGGCCTAGTGGTTTTCCCTACTTTCTTCAATTTCAGTCTGAATTTAGCAATAAGGAGTTTATGGACTGAGCCACAGTCAGCTCCTGGTCTTGTTTTTGCTGACTGTATAGAGCTTCTCCATCTTTGGCTGCAAAGAATATAATCAATCTGATTTCGGTGTTGACCATCTGGTGATGTCCATGTATAGAGTCTTCTCTTGTGTTGTTGGAAGAGCGTGTTTGTTATGACCAGAGCATTTTCTTGGCAAAACTCTATTAGTCTTTGCCCTGCTTCATTCCGTATTCCAAGGCCAAATTTGCCTGTTACTCCAGGTGTTTCTTGACTTCCTACTTTTGCATTCCAGTCCCCTATAATGAAAAGGACATCTTTTTTGGGTGTTAGTTCTAAAAGGTCTTGTAGGTCTTCATAGAACCGTTCAACTTCAGCTTCTTCAGCGTTACTGGTTGAGGCATAGACTTGGATTACTGTGATATTGAATGGTTTGCCTTGGAAACGAACACAGATCATTTTGTCGTTTTTGAGATTGCATCCAAGTACTGCATTTCGGACTCTTTTGTTGACCATGATGGCCACTCCATTTCTTCTGAGGGATTCCTGCCCGCAGTAGTAGATATAATGGTCATCTGAGTTAAATTCACCCATTCCAGTCCATTTCAGTTTGCTGATTCCTAGAATGTCGACATTCACTCTTGCCATCTCTTGTTTGACCACTTCCAATTTGCCTTGATTCATGGACCTGACATTCCAGGTTCCTATGCAATACTGGTCTTTACAGCATCGGACCTTGTTTCTATCACCAGTCACATCCACAGCTGGGTATTCTTTTTCCTTTGGCTCCATCCCTTCATTCTTTCTGGAGTTATTTCTCCACTGATCTCCAGTAGCATATTGGGCACCTTCTGACCTGGGGAGTTCCTCTTTCAGTATCCTATCATTTTGCCTTTTCATACTGTTCATGGGGTTCTCAAGGCAAGAATAGTGAAGTAGTTTGCCATTCCCTTCTCCAGCGGACCACATTCTGTCAGATCTCTCCACCATGACCCGCCCATCTTGGGTTGCCCCACGGGCATGGCTTAGTTTCATTGAGTTAGACAAGGCTGTGTTCCTAGTATGATTAGATTGATTAGTTTTCTGTGAGTATGGTTTCAGTGTGTCTGCCCTCTGATGCCCTCTTGGAACACCTACCGTCTTACTTGGGTTTCTCTTACCTTGGACGTGGGGTATCTCTTCATGGCTGCTCTAGCAAAGCGCAGCTGCTGCTCCTTATCTTGGATGAGGGGTATCTCCTCACCGCTGCCCTTCCTGACCTTCAACGTGGGATAGCTCCTCTAGGCCCTCCTGCGCCTGCGCAACCACGGCTGCTCTGACGTGGGGTTTGTCCTCCCTGCCGCAGCCCCTGGCCTCGGGCGTGGGGTTGTTCCTCCCCGCCTCTGCCCCTGGCCTCCGGTGTGGGGGCGTGGGGTAGCTCCTCCCAGCCGCTGTCCCTGACCTCGGACTTGGGTAGCTCTTCTCCGCGGTTCCTGCGCCGTCGCAGCCTGGCACTCTTGGCCGCCGGCTCTGACCTCGGACGTGGGGTAACTCCTCTTGGCCCCCGCCCTTCGGGCATGGGGTCCTCCCGGCTTCTGCCCCTGACCTTGGATGTGGCGTAGCTCCTCTCGGCCGACCCACTCCAGTATTCTGGCCTGGAGAATTCCATGGAGAGTCCATGGCGTCGCAAAGAGTCGAACACTGGTGAGCGACTTCCACTTCATTAATGATAGCTTCTCTCCTAAAAAAATAGAAACTCGACAACTTGTTTTTATGACAAAGCTTCAAAAGACCTACTTTAAGTCAATAAAAATGAAAGTTTTGAAGCACTAAGATTAAAGATACTTTCATATCTTTTTAAAAGCTTTAAGATACTCTGTCATATTGATGTTTACACAGTAGTGTATCAGCTTTTATTCAACGTTGAATTCTTGCTTCATTGAGATAATATATTGTGTATAAGGTGTTTCCTGTGTCTCTTCTGGGTCCTGGGACTTATTTGGGGCACAAAACCATTTAGATTTTAGGGCTGCCATTTTCCCAAATAGAATTTTGCAAATAAGAATATAATATTCTTGAATAAACAATGAACCTTTGTAAAGAGAGTTCAGAAATAGCCTTGGAGAGCCTCAAGATTCTATAGCAGGGCCATGTAATTCCAAAAATGTGATAGGAGGCAGGGTGGTGTAGTCAGGGCACTCCTGAGAAGGTCTAGAAACCTACTTGTGCTGCTAACAGATATGTCTGGAGCTAATCATTGAAACCCCAGGTAGATCATGGCATTCCCTGGGAAATAAAATGGTTGCTCTCAGAGCTCCTTCATCCCTGCCTATGTTTTAGTTCTGAGAAATTCCCAGTGAGCCTTACAAGTTGTCCTAAAACAGGGCTGATTGGGACCATGTCTCTTGATGGGCAGAAATCCTATGGGAAAGTGAAGTGGTCATGGCACACACACACACGTGTGTGTGTGTATAAGTGTGCGTGTGCATGTGTGAAAGAGAGAGAGAGATGAGAGAGAGAGATTTGCAGTCTGCCACAGCAAACTTGGAGAATTCCTTAGGAAATAAAATGATGTCCACCATCTCATGGGTCTGCCTTCTGCTCTTTCTTACACACAGACTCCTGTAGGAACCCTTTCTTGGTGTTCCCCTTCCTGTTCTCTTCTCACCTTTTTACCAACAACCCAGGCTGACTGCACAGCCAGGCTGACTCACACAAATTCTTCATTGCCCATCCTTTTTGTAATCCTTGTGAACCATCCTCACGTATAGTTTCACCCCTGTGCTACTGAAGTTGGCTAACTCAGACAGTTACTGTGACTTGGCAACTTGACGCAGTTGTTCAGACTGATAGCCCCTTTCGGTAGCTTTCCTTTTAGTCTTCTAAATACCTTGGCCTCTGCTTTGGTGTGTGCAAGGTTCACTTTCTTTGTTCCACAGAAGCTGATAATGTGATTAGCTGAAGAGGTGAAAGGCTATACAAATACATGTTTATTAAGCGCTAGTCCTTGCCCAGCATTATGTTAAATACAGATACAAATCAACACATTGATTCTGTTTTCCAGTTTTCTGTCTCAGGTGTAGGGCAGCTCGTAGAAGGTGGGAGTCGTGAAGCATTCTTTGTTGTATGTTATGGTGAAATACATATATTGTAAGATATAATAGTAGGCTGCCAACTGTGTAGCTTTTACAAAAAATGCATTCGACATTCTGCTTGTATCAATACAAGTGCTATATTTTATGTCTTTTCCTAACTTATACAAATCTGTAGAACTTAATACTATCCCTTGCAGTGATGTTTGCTTCTTCAATAAAAATTGAATGTAGGATACATATCATTTTATTAGACATACTTTGCATCTTTCTAGCACAATGCCAAGCCAAAGTGAATGATGCTTTAATTTTTAGGTGTGGGAAAAAAAATACTAGATAAGAGCTTTTATCTCTGCATTATAATCATAGAGACTATTTTTTATTTCTTTATACTCTTCCTGCATTTTCCAAGTGACCTAACATACATAATTGTTTACATACATAGATATATATATGTTTGTATATATCTATATCCATATATATGTTTTTATGGGACCTCAGGATATCATGCGGTACTGTGTCCTGCCTTCAAAAAGATTATGTGCCTTCTAAGAGGTCAGTCATCAGGAGCCCAGGAATATTAAGTGACGAGTAGGAAGTGATGGAGGAAGGATCAGAACCAAGATTTTTCTAGCTGCTTGTTTTGTACTTTTCCTGTTAAAATGAATATGACCGGTTGAGAGTGTGGCACCATTCTTTCTTCCATTAGTGTGCATGTATACTACCTGCTGCTGCTGCTGCTGCTAAGTTGCTTCAGTCGTTTCCGACTCTGTGCGACCCCATAGATGGCAGCCCACCAGGCTCCGCTGTCCCTGGGATTCTCCAGGCAAGAACACTGGAGTGGGTTGCCATTTCCTTCTCCAATGCATGAAAGTGAAAAGTGAAAGTGAAGTCGCTCAGTCGTGTCTGACTGGTACTACCTACTTCATGTTAAATCTCTGGCATTCTGGAACTTGAAGCAAAGTGTGCGGCATGTTGTGTGTGCATCTACAGTCCTTAGTCAATTTTAAGATGTTTGTATTTTTTTAATGTCTAAGAATGCCTTATACAGTAAAATGCATATATTAGACTCTTACAATAATGCCTTAAAGAAAATATAAGGGAACATTAACCAATTAATTCTGGATTGTGGGTTGGTATTTTTCTTCTTATTTCTTATATATATCTTCCTATGCTTTTCTTTTTCTTTAATAATGACTATTTCATAGTTTATCATTAATCAAAACTGATTTCTTTATAAAAAGGAGGTTGATATTCCTGAGTCCATATTTTTTTCCTCAAAAAAGGAGAAAGGTTTCTTTTTTTCATTGAGGACAAATATATATATTCAAGGTAAATATCTAACATGATAATGCATTAATTTAAAAATTGTTTTTTTATATCACAGACTCCTTAAATCATCTTTTGAAATTTATGAACCTACCCTCAGAGAAATACAAATACACATAGAAACAAAACCTTGTAAAAACTTTTGGAGGTTCCCAGATCCCCTGAAGTTCATTTATGTAAACCCTCTTGGTGTTGCTCAAAGCAAGAGCTATGATTTTGATCTGAATACCTAGGATGTTTGTATGAAGTGAAATTTCCCAAACCTCCTCCCAGACTTTC
This sequence comes from Bison bison bison, assembly GCF_000754665.1. Taxonomy (NCBI): domain Eukaryota; kingdom Metazoa; phylum Chordata; class Mammalia; order Artiodactyla; family Bovidae; genus Bison; species Bison bison. The sequence goes on along the minus strand of NW_011495016.1, from coordinate 1,033,899 downwards.
TGAATCAGAGGGATCAGTGGGGCCCAGAAATCTGCCTCTCTCACAAAACTCTCTTCCTCATCCTCCAAGCAAATAGAACTCACAGCAAATTTCAGAATCTCAGGGCCTAGGCATCTATAGATCTCATCTTAAGAATCCTAAGAATACCAAAAATGAAAGTGATAGAGAATCTCCAGTGCCAGTCCTTGAGATTAGGAATCCGAGCAGGAGTTTATCAAGGAAGGAGCCACCCAGCTGAGGAAGAAGCAGAGTCAGATGGAGGATGGAAGAGAGGGCATGGCAGAAATATGAACTAATCACAAGTCTGCCTGGAAACTTGAAAAAATCCAAGGCAGTTAGAAGGTCTCGTATTGAATCATGAACCAGGCTATCAGAGTGACATGGAGAAGTCACAAGGCTAAAAATAATTATACCAGGCTCAGGTTTCTGTGGTTTAAGGAGAATAATTGATGTTTAAAGTAGCCTTGGTGACATACAGTTTTGTTTCTCATCGTGGGACTATAGGGGGATCCCATGAACAAGTATGGAATTAGTATCTCTCTAAAGAAAATGAGAGACATCACTTTTCCCACAAAAGTCCATCTAGTCAAAGCTATGGTTTTTCCAGCAGTCATGTACAGATGTGAGAGTTGGTCCATAAAGAAGGTTGAGCACCAAAGAATTGATGCTTTCAAACTGTGGTGTTGGAGAAGACTCTTGAGAGTCTCTTGGACAGCAAGGAGATCAAACCAGTCAATCCTAAAGGAAATCAATCCTGAATATTCATTTGAAGGACTGATGCTGAAGCTGAAACTCCAGTACTTTGGCTACCTGATGCAAAGAGCTGACTCATTGGAAAAGACCCTTATGCTGGGAAAGATTGAGGGCAGAAGTAGAAGGGAGTGACAGAGGATGAGATGGTTGGATGGCATAACCAACTCAATGGACATGAGTTTGAGCAAACTGCAGGAGATAATGAAGGACAGGGAAGCCTGGCATGTTGTAGTCCTAGGGGTTGCAAAGACTCAGACACGGCTGAGCGAATGAACAACAAAGAAAGGTAGGGATTCGTGAGTCCTTCAAAAACTGTTCTGGAATTATTAAATGTTAACAATAGAGGAAATCTTACTAATAATCTCTGCCAACTTTCTCATTTAAAAGAATAAAATGCTTTAAAGTTTATCAAAGCTTTGCTTAGTCATTATCATCAGAGATAATAATTCTATGAGATAATATAATAGGTTTATCTAAGGCACATTTCCTTATGTTGGATTGAGATGAAGAATGAGAGTGTAGCTTGCCTCTGAGTCACACACTGGCAGAGCTGAGTTTGCAAGCTGTTCTAATTCCAGACAATTTCTTAACTTACGCAATGCCCACCCCAAATAGGCCATAGTGGCCTATTCAGTATTTATGCTTTAGGTTATGTATATCTGTACATACCCTTTGCCCAAGTAATACACTCTTCACAAGCTGAGAAGTAAGAAAACATATTTTAAACAGTTACCACAGCATGAAGGCTTCCACCTGGCATGTGACTCATCACCACGGCAGAGGGGTTGGCTGCAGGAAGGGAGAGGTGGACTGCAAGAAGTTTGTAATACTGAAATCTGAAAGCAGAAATGCTTTCAGGAAATGTGACCTCATTGGGTTGAAGTATATTTGTGGTGAATGAACTGGACATGGAACACTTGGCTGGTTCAAATTAGAAAAGGAGTACAACAAGGCAATCTATTGTCACCCTGTTTTTTAACTTTTATGCAGAGTACATCATGTGAAATGCAGGGCTGCTTATGAAGCACAAGCTGAAATCAAGATTGCTGGGGAAAATATCAATAACCTCAGATGTGCAGATGATATCACCCTAATGCTAGAAAGCGAAGAGAAACTAAAGAGTCTGTTGATGCAAGTGAAAGATAAGAGTGAAAAGTTGGCTTAAAACTCAACTAAGTTTTAAAAAAACTTTCAAAAAACTAAGATCATGGCATACAGTCCTATCACTTCATGGCAAATAGAAGGGGGAGAAAATGGAAATAGTGACTGACTTTTTTTCTTGGGCTCCAAAATCACTGCAGACAGTGACTACAGTCATGAAATTAAAAGACGCTTGCTCCTTGGAAGGAAAGCTATGACAAACCTACACAGCATGTTAAAAAGCAGAGACATTACTTTGCCAATAAAGGTCTGTCTAGTCAAAGCTATGGTTTTCCCAGTAGTCATGTACAGATGTGAGGGTTGGACCATAAAGAAGACCGAGCACTGAAGAATTGATGCCTTTGAACTGTTGTGCTGGAAAAGACTCTTGAGAGTCCCTTGGACAGCAAAGAGATCAAACCAGTCAATCCTAAAGGAAATCAACCCTGATATTCATTGGAAGGACTGATTCTGAAGCTGAAACTCCCAACAATTTGTCCACCTGATGTGAAGAGCCAACTCATTGGGAAAGACCCTGATGCTGGGAAAGATTGAGGGCAGGAGGAGAAGGAGGTGACAGAGGAAGAGATGGTTGTATGGCATCACTGACTCAATGGACATGAGTTTGAGCAAACTCCAGGAAATAGTGACTGACAGGAAAGCCTGAAGTGTTGCAGTCCATGGAGTTGCAAAGAGCCAGAAGTGACTTAGTGACTGAACAACAATAACAGAGGTCCAAAAGCCCATAAGCAAGTGAAAGTTTGCATCCTGTAAATACTCTAATAACTTGTGTATTAAACTGTTCTCATTTGTGTATCCATTTATCTATTCAGTAGTATTTATTGTCAATCAGGGTACTAAGTGCAGGCAATAAAGTAGAGGATAAGACTGATATGCTGTCCAGCTTACAGAGCTTACAGGCATACTGGGGAGTTAGCCATCAAACAGATTAAATACACATATAATCATGAAATGAAAATTTCATTAAGTTCTATTAAGTGAAATGCAGTATTTTAATTTATATTTGGTGGTTAAAGACTCTCTTTAGAGATAACATTAGGCTGAGATCTGAAGGGTGAATAAGTTACCAGCTGTAGCTGGGTAACCAGGTTGTTACCAAGAGGGGAGAGTGTGTTCAAAGACCTTGAAAGAACCCAAAGAAGATCTGTGTGACTGGAGAGCTACAAACAGGAAGAAGTGTGTCAATAGAAGACTAGGAGGGAAGCAAGTTCAGGCAGGAACCTTAACATAGTCCAGACTAGCTTGAGAAATCCTAGCCTCAGTTGCTGCTTTGAATGATTGTTCTTATGTACCAGAGTGTGTTTTTGGAGAGGTACATTTCAGCTGCCAGAGTGCTGTGTTTTCAGGGACATACTGTTTCACAACAACCATCCTGTTTTACAATAACCTGTGGCTAAAACATTTTCAGCCAGGAGTTCATTTTTAAAAGTTTGCCTTGGTTAGGCGAGTTCGGTAAATTCCTCCAAGCATTCAACATATTCCAGTTTGGGGTGGTATAAAAAGGTAAGCTTTTATTTAGATCTATGCTGGGAGGGATTGGGGGCAGGAGGAAAAGGGGACAACAGAGGATGAGATGGCTGAATGGCATCACCGACTCCATGGACGTGAGTTTGAGTGAACTCCGGGAGTTGGTGATGGACAGGGAGGCCTCGCGTGCTGCAGTTCATGGGGTCGCAAAGAGTTGGACACGACTGAGCGACTGAACTGAACTGAACTGAACTGATACAGTCATCTGGGCTTCCCAGGAGGCGCTAGTGGTAAAGAATCCGCATGCCAATGCAGGAGATATAAGAGACGCGGGTTCGATCCCTGGGTGGGAAAGATCCCCTGGAGGAATGCATGACAACCCACTCTAGTATTCTTGTCTGGAGAATCTCATGGACAGAAGAGCCTTGAGGGCTCCATACGGTCCATAGGGTCGCAAAGAGTCAGACATGATTGAAACAGCTTAGCATGCATTGCACACATATGGTTAACTCGTAGTTTTAAGCAATCAGTTCAATTAAGCAATAGCATTGCCCAATGTTTGTGCAGATTTAGGCTGTTACTATGATGCTGGGAGGGATTGGGAGCAGGAGGAAAAGGGGACGACAGAGGATGAGATGGCTGGATGGCATCACCGACTCAATGGACGTGAGTTTAAGTCAACTCCGGGAGTTGGTGATGGACAGGGAGGCCTGGCAGGCTGTGATTCATGGGGTTGCAAAGAGTCAGACATGACTGAGCGACTGAACTGAACTGATGAAATCTCAGATGGCAAAAGAAATTTTACAGATGTGATTAATTTGGAAAACTCAGCATTGGCCACAGGACTGGAAAAGGTCAGTTTTCATTCCAATCCCAAAGAAAGGCAATGCCAAAGAATGTTCAAACTACTGCACAATTGCACTCATCTCACACACTAGCAAAGTAATAATCAAAATTCTCCAAGCCAGACTTCAACAGTATGTGAACCATGAACTTCCAGATGTTCAAGCTGGATTTAGAAAAGGCAGAAGAACCAGAGATCAAATTGCCAACATCCATTGGATCATTGAAAAAGCAAGAAAATTCAATAAAGACATCTGCTCTATTGACTATGCCAAAGGCTTTGACTATGTATATTGCCACAAACTGTGGAAAATTCTGAAAGAGATGGGAATACCAGACCACCTTACTTGCCTCTTGAGAAATGTGTATGCAGGTCAAGAAGCAAGAGTTAGAACTGGACATGGAACAACAGACTAGTTCCAAATCAGGAAAGGAGTACGTCAAGGCTGTATGTTGTCACCCTGCTTATTTAACTTCTATGCAGAGTACATCATACGAAATGCTGGGCTGGATGAAGTACAAACTGGAATCAATATTTCTGGGAGAAATATCTATAATCTCAGATATGCAGATGACACCACCCTATGGCAGAAAGTGAAGAAGAACTAAAGAGCCTCTTGATGAAAGTGAAAGAGGAGAGTGAAAAGGTTGGCTTAAAACTCAACATTCAAAAAAAAAAAAAACCCTCAACATTCAGAAAACTAAGATCATGGCATCTGGTCCCATCACTTCATGGCAAGTAGATGGGGAAACAGTGACAGACTTTATTTTCTTGGGCTCCAAAATCACTGAAGATGGTGACTACAGCCATGAACTTAAAAGACTCCTTGGAAGAAAAGCTATGACCAACCTAGACAGCATATTAAAAAGCAGAGACATTACCAACATAGATCTGTCTAGTCAAGGCTATGGTGTTTCCAGTAGTCATGTGTGGATGTGAGAGTTGGACTATAAAGAAGCTGAGCATCCAAGAATTGATGCTTTTGAACTGTGATGTTTGGAGGAGACTCTTAAGAGTCCTTGGACAGCAAGGAGATCCAACCAGTCCATCCTAAAGGAGATCAGTCCTGAATATTCATTGGAAGGACTGGTGCTGAAGCTGAAACTCCAATACTTTGGCCACCTGATGTGAATAACTGACCCATTGGAAAAGACCCTGATGCTGGGAAAGATTGAAGGCGGAGGAGAAGGGGATGTCAGGGGATGAGATGGTTGGATGGCATCATCAACTTGTTGGACATGAGTTTGAGCAAGCTCTGGGAGTTGGTGATAGATAGGGAAGCCTGTATGCTGCCATCCATGGGGTTGCAAAGAGTTGGACATGACTGAGTGATTCAACTGAACTGAGATAGATAGGGTTTCTGGAATTCGACACCTGGGCCTCATGTACTCACAAGAGGGGAACAGGCAGAGACAGAGTCAAGGAAGGAGATGTGAAGATGGATGAAGAGGTGGTGGAGTTATATAACTGCTGGCCTTAAAGTTGGAAGGAGGCTACAGAGCAGTGAATGCAGATGACTTCCAAAAGCTGGAAAAGGCAAGAAATGGATGATCCAGAAGGCATGCAGTTCTGCTGACATCTTGATTTTAGCCCTGATGTTGAGCTTCTGATCTCTAGAATGGAAAGATTAAAGGGATAAAACTCCTGTTACTTTAAGCCACTAAGTTTGTGGTAGTTCATAACAGGAACAATAGGGAATTAATATAAAATACATACACCAATTTCATATCACTAATAAGTGAGGGATCATGAATCAAGCCTAGATCCTCTCTTGACTCCCCAGTTCATACTTAAATCAGTGTAGTACAAGTGTGACTTGTGTACAAATGAAGGAAGAATAATCTATAGTTTATTAGATTGAAATTATTATCTGAATTAATTATTGAAATTATTATTATTTATTATTATTGAAATCTATAGTTTCAATGAGAGATTTATTCAAAAAGTCAGAAATACTTGAAAAAAAAAAAAAAAGACGTGTCATGGTATGTTGAGCATATGCTTTGAATCAGGCACTGACAATGGCAGGTCGGAGAGTTATAAAGATTAAAACAACAAAAAGTCCCATGACTGATCTAGTTTGTCATCTCCACGATACATCTTCAGCCCTATCTGTGGTTTGTTTGTTTTATGTCATAGCTTTTATCAGATTTTCTGTGAACGCCTTACTGACAAATCCTTCTCGATATTGTAGTATGTATCAGTATTTCATTTCCTTTTGTTGGTGAATAATATTACATTATAGATATACCTGTATTGTTCATCCATCAGCTTATGAACATTTGGGTTATTCCTGGGTTTTGGCCTTCATGTATGAGATTTTGTGCATCTGTTATTATTTTATGCAGTAAAAATTTGTTTAGATTTATCCATGTATTTTCTAGTTTTGTACTTATTCATTCTGTCTTGGATCTCAGACTTTGAATCTGGCATCACTTTTCTTTCTACTTGAAATAGCTCGTTTTGAGTTTTCTTTAAAGAGGTTCAGCTAATGGCAAAAATCATTGTTTATATTTACCTGAAAATGTCTTTATTTCACTTTGTTTTTTACAAAATTATTTATTTATTTGGCTGTGCCAGGTCTTAGTTTCAGTGCTCGGGATATTTAGTTGCAGCGTGTGAACTCTTAGTTGCAGCACATGGGATCTACTTCCCTGACCAGGAATCGAACACAGGCCCCCTGCTTTGGGAGCTCAGAGTCTTAGCCACTGGATCACCAGGGAAGTCACTCACTTTCATTTTTAAAAGGTATTTTAAGGTATAAAAATCCTAGGTTGACTGTTATCTTCTTTTACATGAAAGATAGTGTCGGGGGAGTGTGTAATTTCCTTGGTTTTGTGTTGCCACAGCAAACATTTGAAATGGTGGGCCAGTGTTACAGCTAGGTTCCAGCTCAGTTTTATTAAGCAAAGGATAGTACACCCTTTGCATGAGGGCGTGAGGGCGGGCCAGTCCCAAAGGAGAGCCCTCAATCCATCTTGGCTTCCTCTTTTTTATACCTTTGTCTTCTCCCCGACTCAGCCTGCCCTGTGTAAACTGGGCTAGCTAGGAGGGCTGTTTGTTTCACCTGAGGTTCTTACTCCAGTCCTTGGATTTTCTTTTGTTCCATTTTTATGGGCTTTTTCCTTTCTTTGTCTTTTAGCCAACTGCCATTTTGAACTCCTTTTTCCTATTCTAAGTACCTAACATTAGCATTCCACCAACTTCTAGTTTCCACTTTTGCTGACGATGTCAGTGATTACTCCTTTGAGGTTAATCCATATATGAATCTCTCTTTCTGTCTTCCTTTGTATTTATTCTATGTTTTTGGTGTTCTGTGGTTTTCCCGGTTTGGTATTTTATTTACTTTTTGCTGTACTGGGTCTTTGTTGCTACATGGGCTGTTCTCTAGTTGTGGGAAGCAGGGGTTACTGTCTAGTTGCAGTGGCTTTCCTTGTTGCTGAGCACGCACTCTAGGGTGCAGGGTTCAGTAGTTGTGACTCGTGTGCTCAGTAGCTGTGGCTATAGAGCGCAGGTTCAGTAGTTGTGGTGCATGGACTAGTTGCTCCATGGCATGTGGAATCTTCCCAGATTGGGGATCAAACCTGTATCTCTTGCATTGGCAGGTGAATTCTTTACCCCTGAGCCACTAGGAAAGCCCCCCTATTTTGTATTTGAAATCTATTTTTGTGAAGTCCTTGAGATTCATTCTTAAATCAAAAGATCACTGTATTTCTTCATTTTGGGGGAATTATCAGCGATTACCTTGTTGATGTTATTTCTTTTCCATTCTCTCTACTCTTCTGGGACTTCTTACACCTATATGCTACCTTCTTTCTCCATTCTCTCTGTCTCTTAATTTTCCTTCTGTGTTTCCCATTATTTTCTCTCTAAATCTGCTCTGTCTTCCAGTTCATTAAGTCTCTTAGTATCTTTTACACAGTTCATAGCTATAGAATTTTTATTTGAAATTACTGCAATTATTTTAAAAATTTTATTTGTTCTTTTTCACTTACTTTAGTTCACTCTTTATACTTTCTCCTAAAGTTACCTTTAGGCTCCTTTCTGAAATTTTCTGATAACAGTATAAAACATTGCTTTCCTAGTATTAATAGTTCCTGTATCTGAGGTCTTTCTGTTGTTGTGCTTATTTTCTTTCACGGTGATTTATTTTGTTGTTTACTTTGTTTTCATCGTGTGCCACTCATCGTTCTCAGGTTATTTTTAGGGAAAATTTGAGGTCTTGGATGGATGTGACTTCCTCCATCCAGAAATTACTTGCCTTCTTGACAGTTGCCTTTAGACATGTGCTAACTTGGGGTCACTTTAAGCTTAATTTACAGCAGGTGTTTGGGTCACTCAGTGGAAGAAAATTTGGGCTCCAGGTATCTGTAAGTGTTAGTTTGATTATGCAGTTATTTGTAAGGAGCCAGTTTGGTGTGAAGAATGTGTCCTTAGATTTTGTACCTCAGGCAGGATCAGATTTTGCTTCCTGATCCTCTTGTTGTGCAGTGCTTCAGAACCAAAGGTCAAATCCCATGGTTGGGCATTCATCTGTTTTTAAGGAGACTATTCCCATGTTTAACACAAGAATTTACATTTTCAACAGGGTTGTTGGTCTGAATAATCTAGCCTGTCATTAGAATGACTGTATAATATTTAGTTTTTCATAAAAATAAAACAAAACAGTTCAAGTTGTTAAATCTCAAGTAGGTGATGTTTTGAAACTTGGGTTGATTGCAGACATTCAAAGACTTTTTTTTTTTTTTTTGCCATACCATGTGGCATGTGGGATCTCAGTTTTCCCAGACCAAGGATCAAACCTTCAATCCCTGCAGTGGAAGTGCAGAAGGTTGGACCTTCAAAGAAGTCCCAATGGTTAATTTTTAATTTGAGACACTACCTGACCAAGTTAGGCATTTTGAAATGAATACTATTCCTTAACAACTCTGCTCACTTTAGTGAACCTGGTCTCCTTTCCCCCAGTGGGCCACAAAGCTCAAATAGGTCTGTGTAGGCAATTTGAAGACCCACCCATGTGGAAATTCATTTTAGCTACAGTTGATTTCCCAAATTCAATTTATTTACTTATCTCAAATTATTTTACAAAATCAAAGCATACTTCCTTGGACTTAGTTCCAACTTACATAAGTCACCATTGATATCAGAAGCTGTCAGATGTCAAGGTTCAAATATCCAAAGTCCAGAGGGAAAATTTTGAAACAGAGGGGAAATTTTGGTCATTTTTCAAATCTTTTCCCAAAAGGAAGCAAACTGATGCAGAAGGTCATTAGCATTGAAAAGAATAAATATGCCCCTTGATGTTACCAATACTGTAATGATCTGCAAGTAAATTGGGATATAAATTCCACTACATGAGTACTAGTTTTGTAGGACTGTCATAATAAAATACCACAAACTGGGTGGCTTAAACAACAGAAATTAATTTTCTCACAATTCTGGTGGCTGGTTGTCCAAGATCAAGGCATCAGCAGGTTCGGTTTCTCCTGAGGCCCTTCTCCTTGGCTTACAGATGGCCTATTCTTGCTGTGTCCTCAACATGGCCATTTCTCTGTGCATTTGTATCCCTAGTATCTGTGAGTCCTAATCTTACAGGGACACTAGTCAGACTGAATTAGGGACCACCCTAATACCTCTCATTAACTTAATTATCTCTTTAAAAGTTCTGTCTCTAAATACAGTCACATTCTGAGGTAATGGGGATTAGAGTTTCAACATATAAATTTTAGGGGATAGAATCAGTTCATAACAGTATGTAAATAAAAGACTTGCAGATCCATTAAAGTACTGCCAGTACTTTACTAGTTCATGAGTACTGCTTGTACTAGTGAGGAAGAAGAAAGAATTCTATTGACATTTCACTTTAAAAGACCTTAGTTTGACGCACATTCTTTGAAATGACACCAAAAGCACAAACAACAAAGGGAAAAAAACCCCATAAATTGGACTTCATCAAAATTTTAAAAAATTTTACATATAAAGACACAATCAAGAAAGTGAAAATACAACCTACAGAATATTAGAAAATATTTGAAAATTGTCTATCTGAAGGGTCTAGTATCCTGAATATATAAAGAACTCCTAAAACAAGACAAAATTTTTAAAATATCTGTTCGATTAAAAAAAATGAGCAGAAGATTTGAAAAGACATTTGTTCAAAGAAGATATACAAATGGCCAAAAAGTGTATGAAAGGATACTCAATTCATTAATCATTTGGGAAGTACACACCAAAACTACAATAAGAAAGCACTTTATGCCCACTAGGATGACTATTTTTTCAAAAAAAAAAAAGCAAAATAAAAGGATTAGAAAAGATATGGAGAAATTAGAATCCTTGAACATTGCTTGTGGAAATGTAGAATAGGGCAGCTACTTTTTTTTAATTGAAGTATTTTTAATTGATTTACAATGTTGCATTAATTTCTGCTTTACAGCACAGTGATTCAGCTATACACACACACACACACGTATATATATACACACACACACAGTTTTAAAATATTTTATTATGGTTGATCATAGGATATTGAAGATAGTTCTCTGTGCTATACAGTAGAACCTTGTTGTTTATCCATTCCATATATAATAGCTTATATCTGCCAACCGTAACCTCCTATTCCACCCCTCCCTTACTCCACTTTCCCTTGGCAACTACAAGCCTGTTTTCTATGTCCACGAGTCTGTTTCTGTAGATAGGCTCAATTGTGTCATATTTTATATTTCATATATAAGTGATATCACGTGGTATTTGTCTTTCTCTTTCTGATTTCCTTCACTTAGTATGGTAATCTCAACTTGCATCTATGTTGCTACAAATGGCATTATTTCGTTCTTTTTTATGTCTGAGTAGTATAGTGCAGCCACTTTGGAAAGCATTTGGCAATTCCTAAATATGTTAAACATAGAATTACTACGCAGCTCAGCAATTTCTTTTCCAAATATATTCCCCAAAGAATTGAAAATAGGCATGCAAACAAATAGGTACTCAAACCAAGAACTTCCAGATGTATGCTGGATTTAGAAAAGGCAGAAGAACCAGAGATCAAATTGCCAAAATTTATTGGATCATAGAAAAAGCAAGGTAATTCCACAAAAACATTTATTTCTGCTTCATTGACTGCACTGAGTCTTTGACTGTGTGGATCACAATAAACTGTGGAAAATTCTTCAAAAGATGGGATAGCAGGCCACCTTACCTGTCTTCTGAGAAACCTGTATGTGGGTTAAGAAGCAACAGTAGAACTTTATATGGAACAGCTGACTGGTTCAAAATTGGGAAAGGAGTATGACAAGGCTGTATATTGTCACCCTTTCTTTAACTTATATGCAGAGTACATCATATGAAATGCTGAGCTGAATGAATCACAGGCTGCAATCATGATTACATGGAGAAATATCAACAGCCTTGGATATGCAAATGATACCACCCTAATGGCAGAAAGCAAAGAGGAACTAAAGAGCCTCTTGATGAAGGTGAAAGAAGAGAGTGAAAAAGCTGGCTTAAAACTCAACATTCAAAAAACAAAGATCATAGCATCTGGTCTCATGACTTCATGGCAAGTAGATGGGAAAAAAGTAGAAGCAGTGACAGATTTAATTTTCATGGGCTCCAAAATCACTGTAGATGGTGACTGCAGCCATGAAATTAAAAGACGCTTGCTTCTTGAAAGCTGTGACAAACCTAGACAGTGTATTAAAAAGTGGAGACATCACTTTGCCAGTAAAGGTCCATGTAGTCAAAGCTATGGTTTTCCCAGTAGTCCTGTAAGAATGTGAGAGTTGGACCATAAAGAAGGCTGAGTGCCAAAGAATTTATGCTTTTGAATTGAGCTGGAAGAGACTCTTAAGAGTCCCTTGGATTGCAAGGATATCAAAGCAGTCAATCCTAAGGGAAATCAACCCTGGATATTTATTAGAAGGACTGATGCTGAAGCTGAAGCTCCAGTACTTTGGCCACCTGATGTGAAGAGCCAACTCATTAGAAAAGACCCTGATGCTGGGAAAGACTGAAGGCAAAAGAAGAAGAGGGCAGCAGAGGATGCGATGGTTAGATGGCATCACTGACTCAAAGGACATGAATTTGAGCAAACTCTGGAAGATAGTGAAGGACAGGGAAGCCTGGCCTGGTCCATGAGGTCGCAAAAAGTCAAGCACGACTTAGCAGCTAACAGTAACAACAGCTCAAACAAATATGTACATACAAATGTTTATTGCAGCACTGTTCACAATAGTCAAAAGGTAGAAACAACCCTTAAAGTCTAGCAACAGAGAAACGGATAAGGAGACTATTATACAGCCATACAACGGAATATTATTCAGCCACAGAAAGGTACAAAGTACTGATAAAACATGGATTAACCTTGAAAACATTACAGTAGGTAAAAGAGGGCAAACAAAGATCACTTACCTACAATAATATTTACATGATTCCATAAATAATATTCCATTCTTAGAATAAGCAAATCCATAGGGACAGAAAGTAAATTTGTAGTTACTAGAAGCTGAGGTGGGAGTGGTGAGTGGAAAGGTGAAAGACTGGTAGTGGATGTGGGATTTCCTTTTGGAGTGATAAAAATGTTCTAGAATTAGATAGTGGTGGTGGTTGCATAACCTTGTGAATATATTTTTTAAACACTGAATTGTATATTATAAATAAGATGGTAAATTTTGTAGTGTGTGAATTATTAAGTTGATACAGAAGTAATTGTGGTTTCGGACCATCAATTTTAAATCATTTTAACTAGGCTCAAATACATCTTTATTAATCAAAATAGAAACCATACAATCAACACATTTTTGCCAATGAGAAATAAGTTTGTTTCTTCCCATAGTATAAAAATCCGTGCTTCAGGATTTGATGGACTCTTGGAAAGCATTTTCTGCTTCCTGCTGATTGTGGAAGCATTCTGCCTTCAAGAAGTTGTATTGCTTGAAGAAGTAGTAGGTGGTTGGCAAGAGGTCAGGTGAATATGGCAGATGAGGCATAACTTTGTAGCCCAATTCATTCAACTTTTAAAGTGTTGGTTGTGTGGCATGCAGTTGGATGTTGTGGAGAAGAGTTGGGTCCTTTCTGTTGACCAATGCCAGCTGTGGTTACTGTAGTTTTCAGTACGTATCATCAGTTTGCTGAGGATACTTCTCAGATACAATAGTTTTGCTGGGATTCAGAAAGCTGTAGTGGATCAGGCAGGCAGCAGACCGCCAAACAGTGATCATAACCTTTTTTTGGTGCAAATTTGGCTTTGGGAAGTGTTTTGAAACTTCTTCTCGGTTCAGCCACTGAGCTAGTTGTCACCGATTGTCATATAAAATCCACTTTTCTACGTATGACACAATCTGACTGAGAAACGGTTCATTGTTGTTGTGTAGAATAACACTTCAAAACAATGATTTTTTTTTGAATTGCGGTCAGGTCATGAGGAACCCCCTTATCGAGCCTTTTCACTTTTCCAGTTTGCTTCAAATGCTGAATGACTATACAATGGTAGACATTGAGTTCTTTGGCAACTTCTCGTGTAGGATCAGCTCCAATGATTGCTCTCAGTTGGTAGTTGTCAACTTCCGATGGCCGGCCACTATGCTCCTCATCTTCAAGGTTCTAGTCTCCTTTGCAAAACTTCTTGAACCGCCACTGCACTGTCCATTCATTAGCAGTTCCTGAGCCAAATGCATTATTGACGTTGCAAGTTGTCTCGACTGCTGTACGACCCTTTTTGAACTTGAATAAAAAAAAAATCACTCGAATTTGCTTTTTGTCTAACATCAGTTCATAGTTTAAAATGAGTGTAAAATAAACAGCAAGTAATAAGTCATTAGCAAAAAAAAAAAGAAATGTACAAGAAAATGATGTATAACAAAATCACATTTATTTAAGAATCTATCCTAGTGTCAAATGGCAAAGTTCAACAATGTAAAACTGCAATTATTTTTGCACCTAATATATCTTATATATCTGAATTTTTGAAATTAAAAGTGGATTATTAAATATAATCATCTGCAATTTTTTTCTTCTCCTCACAAATTCTTTTTGAGTTTTAGAAATACAAGATAAAAAAGAATGAAATTTAAAACTGGTTATCTATTTAACTCACATTTATAAGCAGTCTGATTCATAGGAGAATATAATTTCAATAGCAGTTCATCTTTAATAGGGAAGAAAAAAATTTTAGGATAATAAAACAAGGTTCAAAAAAAGGAGAGAAACAGCTTATATCTCTTTAAGGAGAAAAATCAGATAATTTGGAGTCTGAATATGAAAGGAACACTTGAGACCAGAGATAGATATTTAATTAATAGGAATTTCTAGAACATGAAGGGATGCTTCTAAAACTAGTCAAGCTTTCAGTTATGAGATGAACTTGTTCTGGGGATCTCACAGCATGGGGACTATAATTAGTAATATTGTAACATATACCTGAAATTTGCTGAGAGCAGATCTTAAGTACTCTCATTGCAAAGGAAAAAAAAGAAGGAAAAGGAAAAAAGAGATGAATGTAATTATGTGAGGTGATGGTTGTGTTAATTAACTTGATTGTGATAATCATAGTAACCATTCACAGTGTATACTAAATTATCATGCTGTACACTCTAACTGTATACACTTTATTTTTCAATTTTACCTCCATAAAGCTGGAAAAAATGGAGTAAAACAAGTCATTCATGAACAATTTTGCTGAATCTTTAAAATCCACGTTGGAACAAATTTTCATTTCAAAAGGAAGCTTAAAAATAAAAGCAGTCAGATCATTTTTCTAAGGTGCTTCTGAAAGAATATAGATATCCTGTTTCCACGGACACAGAGTGAGTGAGTGAGTGAGTAAAGTCACTCAGTCGTGTCTGACTCTTTACGACCCCGTGGACTATAGCCTATCAGACTCCTCCGTCCATGGGATTCTCCAGGCAAGGATACTAGAGTGGGTTGCCATGTCCTTCTCCAGGGGATCTTCCCAACCCTGGAAATCGAACCCAGGTCTCCTACATTACAGGCAGATTCTTTACCATTTGAGCCACCAGGGAAGGCCTGAGAGTTAATCCTAAAGACATCTGTGTTACAAAGGGCAGTCATAAGTTATGTTAAAATGATTAACAAGGGCATTTGGTCTAAAGCAAACCTGTTAACAACAGAGCCTTAATGTAAATTTTATTCTAATAGAACAGGGAAGAATGTTCATGTTAGTGGTCTACTCTGAGCAGCCATCGTGGTCAAGTTATAAAGCAGAACATAAAGGAATTACATTTGGTGAAAGCAAACTTTGATCCTACCTTTCCTTCAAAAGGGTAGCTTCAACAATTTCACAACTTTAAGTGAGAAAGCCTAGAAAGAAGAGTCATATGCTAATCTCTGCAGATGGCATTAATAAAAAACACTAGCAGCAGATAGTGGTGATAGCTTCTGGTGAACATGATCTCTGAAGAAGATCTAGCTTCAGGACCAAACACCAGCCTTAATCACTCAAAATCTTTTGTGTAGCAGAGTTTTATTAAAGTGACAGAGGACAGAAAAAGCTTCTGACATAGAAATCAGAGGGGGATGGAGAGTGCCCCACTTGCTAGTATTAGCAAGGGAGCTATATACTTTTAATTGGTTATTCAGTTCAGTTCAGTCACTCAGTCATGTCTGACTCTTTGTGACCCCATGAATCGCAGCATGCCAGGCCTCGCTGTCCATCACCAACTCCTGGAGTTCACTCAGAC
>NW_011495016.1:1008352-1017878 GCF_000754665.1 Bison bison bison | reverse complement strand
CAGCCATCTCATCCTCTGTTGTCCCCTTCTCCTCCTGCCTCCAATCCCTCCCAGCATCAGGGTCTTTTCCAATGAGTCAACTCTTCGCGTGAGGTGGCCAAAGTATTGGAGTTTCAGCTTCAGGATCAGTTCTTCCAATGAACACCCAGGACTGATGTCCTTTAGGATAGACTGGTTGGAAGTGGTCAAACAGGAGATGGCAAGAGTGAACATTGACATTCCAGGAATGAGCAATCTAAGATAGACGGGAATGGGTGAATTTAACTCAGATGACCATTATATCTACTACTGTGGGCAGAAATCCCTTAGAAGAAATGGACTAGCCATCATAGTCAACAGAAGAGTCCAAAATGCAGTACTTGGATGCAATCTCAATAATGACAGAATGATCTCTGTTAGTTTCCAAGGCAAACCATTCAATATCACAGTAATCCAAGTCTATGCCCCAACCAGTAACGCTGAAGAAGCTGAAGTTGAATGGTTCTATGAAGACCTATAAGACTTTTTAGAACTAACACCCCAAAAAGATGTCCTTTTCATTATAGGGGACTGGAATGCAAAAGTAGGAAGTCAAGAAACACCTGGAGTAACAGGCAAATTTGGCCTTGGAATACGGAATGAAGCAGGGCAAAGACTAATAGAGTTTTCCCAAGAGAACACACTGGTCATAGCAAACACCCTCTTCCAACAACACAAGAGAAGACTCTACACATGGACATCACCAGATGGTCAACACCAAAATCAGATTGATTATATTCTTTGCAGCCAAAGATGGAGAAGCTCTATACAGTCAGCAATAACAAGACCAGGAGCTGACTGTGGCTCAGATCATGAATTCATTATTGCCAAATTCTGACTTAAATTGAAAAAAGTGGGGGAAAACCACTAGACCATTCAGGTATGACCTAAATCAAATCCCTTATGATTATACAGTGGAAGTGAGAAATAGATTTAAGGGACTAGATCTGATAGACAGAGTGCCTGATGAACTATCAGGTTCGTGACATTGTACAGGAGACAGGGATCAAGACCATCCCCATGGAAAAGAAATGCAAAAAACCAAAATGGCTGTCTGAGGAGCCCTTACAAATAGCTGTGAAAAGAAGAGAAGCCAAAAGCAAAGGAGAAAAGAAAAGATATACCCATTTGAATGCAGAGTTCCAAAGAATAGCAAGGAGACATAAGAAAGCCTTCCTCAGCGATCAATGCAAAGAAATAGAGGTAAACAATAGAATGGGAAAGACTAGAGATCTCTTCAAGAAAATTAGAGATACCAAGGGAACATTTCATGCAAAGATGGGCTCGATAAAGGACAGGAATGGTATGGACCTAACAGAAGCAGAGGAGGCAAGAGGTGGCAAGAATACACAGAAGAACTGTGCAAAAAAGATCCTTACGACCCAGATAATCATGATGGTGATCACTGACCTAGAGCCAGACATCCTGGAATGTGAAGTCAAGTAGGCCTTAGGAAGCATCATGACGAACAAAGCTAGTGGAGGTGATGGAATTCCAGTTGAGCTTTTCAAATCCTAAAAGATGATGCTGTGAAAATGCTGTACTCAACATGCCAGCAAATTTGATCCCTGGTTCTAGAAGAGCCCATGTGTCACAGAGCAGCTAAGCCCAGGCGCCACAACTACTGAGCTGTGATCTAGAGGCCAGGAATCACAACTACTGAAGACTGCATGCCCTAGAGCCCATGCTCTGCAACAAGAGAAGCCACTGCAACGAGAAGCCCGCACGCCACAGCTAGAGTAGCTCCCGCACACCGCAACTAGAGAAAAGCCTGTGCAGCAACAAAGACCCAGCACAGCCAAAATAAGTACAATTATTACAAAAAAAAAAAAGCTTCTGTAGCTCAAGAGCCAGCTTGTCATTTCCCTACTCCTGATTTGGTGATTTGGCTGGGCTTTTCAGGCCAGCCCTTCTCCAGGTCAGCGTTTTGGTAACGGAGCTGAGAGGTCATCTCTTTCTAGTGCCTTATTCCTCAGCTGTCCTGAACTTTGGAGGAAAGGATAACATCACCATCCTAAAACTGTTGCTCCTGTAACTGGCTTTGCTGAAGAGCCATGACTAGAGAAATTTCGATGTAAGGGAAAAACTTTAAACTATATGCAAATTATAACTGTGCTCACATCACAGGTCTTAAAAAAAATACACAGTTAAGCCCTTCTGTGGACACAGCCTCTTTCCCTGTCCTGGTGTTCACTCACCTCTTCAGAAAGAGAGAAGATACTTCGGTATCTCACGGTACAAATTGCACCCCATCCTTCATCAGTAAAACCTCTAACACAGCTAAAGTTTGAGTCCCCATCTCGGCCACAACAGCATATTTTTTTTAACATTACAATGTTATTTATTTAGTACAGATCTGTTGAGTGTTTACTCTGAGCAAACAGTGGTGAAAGAAAAAAACAGTAAGCTCTGGGTTGCTGGAACTTTTTTCTCATGTGATGAGGATGATAAGAGAGCTTTGGAAACACTATATACTTTCCCTAGAAAATATCATTTCAATAACTTAAGGAAGGGAGGAATATATTAATATAAGCAAGAATAAGAAAAGCCAATCTGACTCCTAATTGGAATGATGTTGGGCAGTGCATTTCTCCTCTTCAGACTTTACTTGCCTTATCTGCTAAATGCAGTAGTTAAACTAGGTATTTCCCAAGAACAAAACTCTAATAAATCCCAATGGCATCTTGGAGACATGATTGACCATAGGATGAGTCTTCAAATCTTAATATAGAATGATGGGAGGTACTCTAGCAGATTGGTCCCATGTGGACTTGACCCTCCAAGTCTTCTGGTCTCCATGGAGGATTCTCTGCAAGCGTGAAATGGGGGGGCACTTCTTCCATCTTCCAGCAGGTTCCTAATGGACCTCTTCCCCACCCCACATATGCACCTTTCAGGGAAAGCTGTGAGAAAGAGCAGAGTCTAAACCCATATGAAGGTTGAGAGCCATTGCTCTGAATGCAGCCTCACTAGAAGACGCCCCTTTGCTCAAGGGAGAGAGCTCTCCACCATGTCAGTTCCTCTTTGTTCATTTCTCTGCTTCCAGAATTTGCTCAGAAATCTATTAATATTCTCATATTAAAAAACCAGGCCCATTTTAGTCTCTTTCAAACAATAGAGAGTATAATCCTAGTGCGTCCCCTTTAGCCGTACAAAGTCCAAACAGAAGCACTGATTGTCAGTTTGTCTTCACTTTGGACCAGATCTAGTTCTGGGACACAAGTCTCTACAAGCAGAGGATGAGCAGTTTAAAGAATGCTTTCCCCTCAGTTCGGAGTGCTCCCAGAGGGGCTGGGTTGAGAGCCCCAGGGTTCTTTTCCCTGCATAACAGAACCTCTGTGGAGTTTATGAAGGCCATTTACTGTGGCCATTTTTTCCTCCAGGGAAGAAAATAATCCAAAGCAAAATTGCCACGTACATTGAGAGCAGTCAATTGTGCCTTCGAGCCTGTTTCCTGCCCACTATTGAGAACTATTGCTTTCCCCACATCAGACCCTCTGGCATAGGTGGTGAGACCACGTGGCTTCAGCCTCTGAAATAGTCCACCTAATGCCAAACGTAGGCTTAACTTTCTTAGCATTTTGACAGAATTACTTACTGAGACTATATTTCCTACAATGACTCAATCTTGAATGAAAGCAAAACATACATTGCTGTCCAATTTTGGGAAAGTTTCCAGCATGTAACATATCACTTACGGAGAATCGTCAAATACCTGACTATAAAAGAAAGTAATTTTAAAGGGACTTCAAAAAGTAATCTAAAAACCTGACACATCTCCTCCTGGTAATGACATGGCAAAAATACCTGAAAACAGCCTGGTTACTAATTACTAGGTTGCAGATTTAAAGAAACAGATTCAGTGAGGAGTGGTTCTGATTCTCCTGCAGGGGCCGGCAGTGGTGGAGCGGCACCTACTGGCATGTGTGAGTACTGCATGCCAGCTGGCTCCACACCCCGCCCCAACCTTTGAGGCCTTCCCTCAGGTTCAGTCTCTTGGGGGGACATTGCTCCTTTCTCCTGGCTCCTGGTGTGCACAAGGGAACATTTCATGCAAAGATGAGCACAATAAAGGACATAAACAGTATGGATCTAACAGAAGCAGAAGATATTAAGAAGAGGTGGCAAGAATACACACAACTATGCAAAAAAGATCTTCATGACCCAGATAACCACGATGGTGTGATCATTCACCTAGAGCTACACTTCCTGGAGTGCAAATGGGCCTTAGGGAGCATCACTACAAACAAAGCTAGTGGAAGTGATGAAGTTCCAGTTGAGCTGTTTCAAATCCTAAAAGACGATGCTGTGAAAGTGCTGCACTCAATATACCAGCAAATGTGGAAAACTCAGCAGTGGCCATAGGACTGGAAAAGGACAGTTTTCATTCCAGTCCCAAAGGCAATGCCAAAGAATGTTCAAACTACTGCACAATTGCACTCATCTCACACGCTAGCAATGTAATGCTTAAAATTCTCCAAGCTAGCCTTCAACAGTATGTGACCAAAGAACTTCCATATGTTCAAGCTGGGTTTAGAAAAGGCAGAGGAACCAGAGATCAAATTGTCAACATCTGTTGGATTATTGAAAAAGCAAGAAAGTTCTAGAAAAACATCTATTTCTGCTTTATTGACTATGCCAAAGCCTTTGACTATGTGGATCACCACAAACTGGAAAATTTTTAAAGAGATGGGAATACCAGACCACCTTACCTACCTCTTGAGAAATCTGTATGCAGGTCAAGAAGCAACAGTTAGAATTGGACATGGAACAACAGACTGATTCCAAATAGGGAAAGGAGTACATCAAGGCTGTATATAGTCACCCTGCTTATTTAACTTATATGCAGAATACATCATGAGAAATGCTGGGCTGGATGAAGCACAAGCTGGAATCAAGATCGCTGGGAGAAATATCGATAACCTCAGATATGCAGATGACACCACCTTTATGGCAGAAAGTGAAGAACTAAAGAGCCTCTTGATGAAAGTGAAAGAGGAGAGTGAAAAAGTTGGCTTAAAGCTCAACATTCAGAAAGCTAAGATCATGGCATTTGGTCCCATCACTTTATGGCAAATAGATGGGGAAACAGTGAAAACAGTGACAGACTTTATTTTTTTGAACTCCAAAGTCACTGCAGATGGTGACTGCAGCCGTTAAATTAAAAGACGCTTACCCCTTGGAAGAAAAGCTATAAACAGCCTGGACAGCATATTCAAAAGCAGAGACATTACTTTGCCAACAAAGGTCCATCTAGTCAAGGCGATGGTTTTTCCAGTAATCGTGTATGGATGTGAGAGTTGGACTAAAAAGAAAGCTGAGCACCAAAGAATTGATGCTTTTGAACTGTGGTGTTGGAGAAGACTCTTGAGAGTCCCTTGGACTGCAAGGAGATCAAAACAGTCCATCCTAAAGGAGATCAGTTCTGGATGTTCATTGGAAGGACTGATGTTGAAGCTGAAACTCCAATATTTTGGCCACCTGATGCGAAGAGCTGACTCATTTGAAAAGACCCTGATGTGGGAAAGACTGAAGGCGGGAGGAGAAGGGGATGACAGAGGATGAGATTGTTGGATGGCATCACTGACTCAATGGACATAAGTTTGATTAAACTCCGAGAGTTGGTGATGGACAGGGAGGCCTGGCGTGCTGCAGTCCATGCGGTTGCAAAGAGTCGGACACGACTGAGTGACTGAACTGAACTGAACTACTCTTAATGTTCCCCTTAAAGTTTAAAGTTAGTTACTCAGTTGTGTCCAACTCTTTTGTGACCCCATGGACTGTAGCCCACCAGGCACCTCTGTCCATGGAATTCTCCAGGAAAGAATATTGGAGTAGGTTGCCATTGGCTTTTCCAGGGGATCTTCCTGACCCAGGGATGGAACCCAGGTCTGCAGCTTGTCAGACGGATTCTTTACCACTGAGCTATCTGGGAAGCCCACATAGATGAAAGATTCAAAAGTGAAAAGCAAAACTTTAGGACATGTAGAGTGAAATATAGGAAAGTATCTTTATGACTTTGGGTAGAAAAATGCTTTTATAAACAAGACATAAAGAAAAAATAAAAAA
The DNA here is from genome assembly GCF_000754665.1 of Bison bison bison. Lineage (NCBI taxonomy): Eukaryota > Metazoa > Chordata > Mammalia > Artiodactyla > Bovidae > Bison > Bison bison. The sequence continues at coordinate 1,011,791 of NW_011495016.1, read as the reverse complement.
TATTAACACATGGATTATGCCAAAATTAAAATTTCTGGGCATCAGAGAAAACCTTTAAAAATGTGAAAAGACAAACCATGGATTGAAAGAGGATATTCACAACACCCATATTTATAGAGAATTGGTAAACAGCATGGACACAAATCAACTGGCAAGGGGCTAAGAAACCAGTCACAACATAAGCAGAGGATTTGAACAGGCAAGTTAGTAAGGAGAAAACCCATTTTAAACGAGGCTCAGCCTCACTAATATTCAGAAGGATGCAAATTAAGACAATGAGACACAATATCAGACCTATAATATCCCAGGTGGTGCTAATGGTAAAGAACCTACCTGTCAACACAGGAGACTTTAGTGACTCAGGTTCCATCCTTGGGTCGGGAAGATCCCCTGGAGAAGGAAATGGCAATCCACTCCAGTAATCTTGCCTGGAGAATCCCTTAGACAGAGGAGACAGTCCATAGAGTCGCAGAGAGTCAGATATGACATGAGTGAAGTGACTTCTCACACACAGTATTGGCAAAAATTAAAACAGCTGATAAAACTGATCCTTGTTAGAATGTGGAGCTAAACTAACTCTGATGCAAGATGGGTTGAAGCATAAAATCTTTCTGGAAAGCCATTGGCTAAATCTAACAAGATAGAAGAGACTCCTTGTTTCCTACCCTCCGTTATACCAAAAATCTCCCACGTATGATAGGTATATTGTTCAAAACAATGTCAAAGGAAGAACAAATTGAAGAAGAGTTAGAAGAGTTAGACAAGCCTGGGGAGTATGACAAACCTCTGGGGCAGGAAGGACAGAAATGAAATGGCTCAGAGGTATAAGTGAGGATTCAAAGTTATCTATTAAATATGCTTTAGCTTTTTACAAAAATTATTCAGCAAACATGATTGAGTGTTGGCAAAACTGAGGATGGTAAATACAGAGCATGTTAAGTATTACCTTTAAAAGGAAAAGAAAATGCCTTATTATCTGACAAATCTGATTTCAGACTGTGGCTAGAAACACCAGCTCTGTCACTGCCCAGTTCTCTCCTCGGGGGGATTACTTCGCCGCTTGACACACTTTGTCCTGGTACTTGTCTGATCATCCCGTATCGCCTTTGTGGTTCTGATTCTGGAGCCTGTCTTTTCCTGTGAGCTCTCATCCAACACTCCTTATGAGTGTTGTGGTTATTGACCATGAGTTCAGATTTCTTGGAGTCTTCTCAGTGGGACTTCTTGGAGGCCTGAACTTAAGTGTTTTTCTCAGAGCCTGAAGGCTCTGCCAAGCCAGAACCACTTTACATTCTTGCCCTGAGGGGTTTTCTTTCTCCGTGGTGCACTGAGAGTGCTTTTTAGGGACTGAATACCTACTGTGAGGCCATTTTGTGGTTATAAATTCTGCCCCCCCCACCCCTCCCCCATTCCCCACTGACAAGGTTTGAGACAATCCATCTTCTTGCTGCTCTGTGAAGAAACTGATGATTTCTCCTTTATGTTTACAGCAAGGAGGTAGCCCCATAGCACCCCAGCATCAGTGGTGGCTGAGTGGTGAAAGAATCTGCCTGCCAATGCAGGAGATGCAGGAGATGTGGGTTCAATCCCTGGGCTGGAAGATTCCCTGAAGGTAGATATGGCAACCCACTCCAGTATTCTTGCCCGGGAAATCCTGTGGACAGAGGAGCCTGGCCGGCCACAGTCCGTGGGGTTGCAGAGTCAGACATGACTGAGTGACTGACACAGCTTGTGTGGACACTGGGCTTGGGGCGCTTTTAGAAACCTGTGAGAATGAAAACTCATGCTTAGCTGGGTGAAGTTAATCCTCAAAGTGAAAACTAGTTTTAGTTCTTTGCATACTTTTCTGATTTTTATTTTTAGTTTTTTGACTCTGAGAATTCTTTTATTTCTTGCTAACTCTTCAGTGCATTTTAGTTTCTTTGCCCATATTTAATTCAGCACTGGGGAAAAAAATATCGGTGGAGTATTTCTTAAAGATCCATGATTATTACAAGCTCATCCATGATACTACTGGGAATTGATTTTCATGCTCCTTTAAAAAGATTACAAGAAGTCATATCAAGAAAATTAGAGATACCAAGGGAACATTTCTTGTAAAGATGGTCACAATAAAGGACAGAAATGGTATGGACCTAACAGAAGCAGAAGATACTAAGAAGAGGTGGCAAGAATACACAGAAGAACTGTACAAAAAAGATCTTCATGACCCAGATAACCACAATGGTGTGATCACTCACCTAGAGCCAGACATCCTGGAATGCGAAGTCAAGTGGGCCTTAGGAAGCATCACTATGAACAAAGCAAGTAGAGGTGATAGAATTCCAGTTGAGCTCTTTCAAATCCTAAAAAATGATGCTGTGAAAGTGCTGCACTCAGTATGCCAGCAAGTTTGGAAAACTCAGCAGTGGCCACAGGACTGGAAAAGATAAGTTTTCATTCCAATCCCAAAGCAGGACAATGCCAAAGAATATTCAAACTACTGCACAAATGCTCTCATCTCACACACAAACAAAATAATGCTGAAAATTCTTCAGGCCAGGGTTCAACAGTACGTGAGCTGTGAACTTCCAGATGTTCAAGCTGGATTTAGAAAGGGCGGAGAAACCAGAGATCAAATTGCCAACATCCGTTGAATCATAGCAAAAGCAAGAAAATTCCAGAAAAGTGTCTACTTCTGCTTTATTGATTACTCCAAAGTCTTTGACTGTGTAGATCACAACAAACTGGAAAATTCCTCAAAAGATGGGAATACCAGACCACCTGACCTGCCTCCTGAGAAACCTGTATGCAGATCAAGAAGCAACAGTTAGAACCGGACATGAAACAATGGCTGGTGCCAAATTGGGAAAGGAGTACATCAAGGCTGTATATTGTCACCCTGCTTATTTAACTTCTATGCAGAGTACATCATGGTAAATGCCAGACTGGATGAAGCACAAGCTGGAATCAAGATTGCCTGGAGAAATATCAATAACCTCAGATACTCAGATGATACCACCCTTATAGCAGAAATTGAAAAGGAACTAAAGAGCCTCTTGATGAAAGTGAAAGAGAAGAGTGAAAAAGCTGGCTTAAAACTCAACATTCAAAAAGGGAAGATCATGGCATCTGGTCCCATCTCTTCATGGCAAATAGAAGGAGAAGCAATGGAAATAGGGAGAGCCTATTTTCTTGGGCTCCAGAATCACTGTAGATGGTGACTGCAGCCATGAAATTAAAAGGCACTTGCTCCTTGGGAAAAAAAGCTGTGACCAACCTAGACAGCATGTTAAAAAGCAGAGACATTACTTTGCCAACAAAGGTCCATCTAGTCAAAGCTATGGTTTTTCTAGTAGTCACGTATGGATGTGAGAGTTGGACTGTGAAGAAGGCTGAGCGCCGAAGAATTGATGCTTTTGAACTGTGGTGTTGGAGAAGACTCTTGAGTGTCCCTTGG
>NW_011495016.1:1006549-1008252 GCF_000754665.1 Bison bison bison | reverse complement strand
GATGTTGAAGCTAAAGCTCCAATAATTTGGCCACCTGATACGAAAAAACTGACTCACTGGAAAAGACCCTGATGCTGGGAAAGATTGAAGGTGGGAGGAGAAGGGGATGACAGAGGATGAGATGGTTGGACAGCATCACTGACACAATGGACAGGAGTTTGAGCAAGCTCCAGGAGTTGATGATGGACAGGGAAGCCTGGCGTGCTGCAGTCCCTGGGGTCGCAAAGTGTTGGACACGACTGAGTGACTGAACTGAACTGATTGATATGTGAGATTTGCTTTAACATAATTTCATCCAAAAAATAACAACACAGGTTAGCAAAATGTTGAGCTTGGCTGTTAGGTACAAAGAGGGTTATGATACAATTCTTTCTACTTCTGTGTTTGAAAATTTCTTTACCTTTTTTTTTTTTTTACCTTTTGTTTTTTGAAGTACTGTTGATTTACAATATTATGTTAAATTTCAAGTGTAGAGAATAATAATTTGTGGTTTGTTTGTTTTTTGCAGATTATATTCCAAAGGTTATTACAAGATATTGGGTATAGTTCCCTGTGCTATAGAGTACGTCCTTGTTGCTTCTCTCTTGTGTGTATAGTAGTTTTATATGTTAATCCCATACTCCTAATTTAGCCCTCTTCTCATCCCTCTCCCCTTTGGTAACCACAAGTTTGTTTTCCTTGTCTGTGAGTCGGTTTCTGTTTTGTATACAGATTCATTTTGTATATAGATTTATTAGTATCTGAAAACTTCTTTAATAAAACTTTTGAATGAGACAGAGAGAAAAAAGGAGAATCCAGATGCTTGATCACAAAACATCCCCATTTCCTTTTCCCTCACGAGTTGTTTAACTTTCATAACTTTTTTTGCCTCCAGTCACAATGCCAAACCCCTTCTGTTCTTGTCTCAGAGCGAGTTGGGTTTATTGCCCAGATATCAATACTGAGGGAACAGTCTTTGCAGAGAGAAGGGCTTTACTGCAGGGCAGCCAAGTAAGGAGGCAGGAGGCAAAGCTTAGATCTCTCTCCCCATCAGTGATTCTCTCACCCATTTCTGAATTAGGTGAGGAGTTTGTTATGAGGATGTGCTGGCAGGCAGGTTTTGGAAAGTGGCCCTTTGCGGTCAGGTGTGGGAATGGGGTTTCAGCACCAGATCTTCCTGGACAGCAGACCTTACGCTTCCGAAAGGGTTCCAGTGCTCTGGTTCAGGGGCACGTCCGGTACTTTGGTTCAGTGAGGGGAGAGACTTAGGTTTCAGGTCTTATTTGAGGTCAACATTTTCTCCTCTGCGTATGCTTTGGCTGCATGACTTAGAGTTTTGTTCTGTTGTCTCCAAAGACCAGCTCAGTACCTTGTTAAAAACAGGATAGGGCTAGTTTGGACTAGTCCTGTGGTTATATATTAAAATAGAAATACATGAAAATAATAATTATAGTTTTACCGATAGCAATTATTTATTATCTTTGTTCTGTTACAGGTCAATATCCTCAAAAGGGGCCTAGTCAGAAGGTATCATTCAGTTCAGTTCAGTTCAGTCACTCAGTCATATCCGACTTTTTGCGATCCCATGAATCACAGCACGCCAGGCCTCCCTGTCCATCACCAACTCCCGGAGTTTACTCAAACTCATGTCCATTGAGTTGGTGATGTCATCCAGCCATCTCATCCTCTGTCGTCCCCTTCTCCTCCTGCCCCCAATCCCTCCC
>NW_011495016.1:1005806-1006235 GCF_000754665.1 Bison bison bison | reverse complement strand
GGCTCTTTAGTTCCTCTTCACTTTCTGCCATAAGGGTGGTCTCATCTGCATATCTGAGGTTATTGATATTTCTCCCAGCAATCTTGATTCCAGCTTGTGCTTCTCATGATGTACTCTGCATATAAGTTAAATAAGCAGGGTGACAATATGCAGCCTTGACATACTCCTTTTCCTATTTGGAACCAGTCTGTTGTTCCATGTCCAGTTCTAACTGTTGCTTCCTGATCTGCATACACATTTCTCAAGAGGCAGGTCAGGTAGTCTGGTATTCCCATGTCTTTCAGAATTTTCCACAGTTTATTGTGATCCACACAGTCAAAGGCTTTGGCATAGTCAATAAAGCAGAAATAGATGTTTTTCTGGAACTCTCTTGCTTTTTCCATGATCCAGCAGATATTGGCAATTTTATCTCTGGTTCCTCTGCCTTTT
>NW_011495016.1:984268-1005706 GCF_000754665.1 Bison bison bison | reverse complement strand
CTCTGCCTTTTCTAAAACCAGCTTGAACATCTGGAAGTTCATGGTTCACGTATTGCTGAAGCCTGGCTTGGAGAATTTTGAGCATTACTTTACTAGCGTGTGAGATGAGTGCAATTGTGCAGTAGTTTGAGCATTCTTTGGCATTGCTTTTCTTTGGGATTGGAATGAAAACTGACCTTTTCTAGTCCTGTGGCCACTGCTCTGTTTTCCAAGTTTGCTGGCATATTGAGTTCAGCACTTTCACAGCATGATCTTTTAGGATTTGAAATAGCTCAACTGGAATTCCATCACCTCCACTAGCTTTGTTCGTAGTGATGCTTTCTAAGGCCCACTTGACTTCACATTCCAGGATGTCTGGCTCTAGGTGAGTGATCACACCATCATGATTATCTTGGTTGTGAAGATCTTTTTTGTACAGTTCTTCTGTGTATTCTTGCCACCTCTTCTTAATATCTTCTGCTTCTGTTAGGTCCATACCATTTCTGTCCTTTATCGAGCCCATCTTTGCATGAAATGTTCCCTTGGTAACTCTGATTTTCTTGAAGAGATCTCTAGTCTTTCCCATTCTGTTGGTTTCCTCTATTTCTTTGCATTGATCGCTGAGGAAGGCTTTCTTATCTCTCCTTGCTATTCTTTGGAACTCTGCATTCAGATGCTTATATTTTTCCTTTTCTCCTTTGCTTTTCACTTCTCTTCTTTTCACAGCTATTTGTAAGGCCTCCTCAGACAGCCATCTTGCATTTTTGCATTTCTTTTTCTTGGGAATGGTCTTGATCCCTGTCTCCTGTATAATATCATGAACCTCCGTCCATAGTTCATCAGGCACTCTGTCTATCAGATCTAGTCCCTTAAATCTATTTCTCACTTCCACTGTATAACATAAGGGATTTGATTTAGGTCATACCTGAATGGTCTAGTGGTTTTCCCTGCTTTCTTCAATTTAAGTCTAAATTTGGCAATAAGGAGTTCATGATCTGAGCCACAGTCAGCTCCTGGTCTTGTTATTGCTGACTGTATAGAGCTTCTCCATCTTCGGCTGCAAAGAATATAATCAATCTGATTTCAGTGTTGACCATCTGGTGATGTCCATGTGTAGAGTCTTCTCTTGTGTTGTTGGAAGAGGGTGTTTGCTATGAACAGTGCATTCTCTTGGGAAAACTGTTAGCCTTCGCCCTGCTTCATTCTGTACTCCAAGGCCAAATTTGCCTGTTACTCCAGGTGTTTCTTGACTTCCTACTTTTGCATTCCAGTCCCCTATAATGAAAAGGACATCTTTTTGGGGTGTTAGTTCTAAAAGGTCTTATAGGTCTTCATAGAACCATTCAACTTCAGCTTCTTCACCGTTACTGGTTGGGGCATAGGCTTGTATTACTGTGATATTGAATGGTTTGCCTTGGAAACAGAGATCATTCTGTTGTTTTTGAGATTGCATCCAAGTACTGCATTTTGGACTCTTTTGTTGACCATGATGGCCACTCCATTTCTTCTAAGGGATTCCTGCCCACAGTAGTAGATATAATGGTCATTTGAGTTAAATTCACCCATTCCAGTCCATTTTAGTTCGCTGATTCCTAGAATGTCGATGTATTATTAACATCTCCATTTACAAATGAGGAAGCAGAATCTTAACTAGATTAAAATAATCTTATGGATCATCATCCCTTCTGTCCGTGGTGGAAAGTGAAAGTGAAAGTCGCTCAGTCCTGTTTGACTCTTTTCAACCCCACGGTCTATATATATACAGTCCATGGAATTCACCAGGCCAGAATACTGGAGTTGGTAGCCTTTCCCTTCTCGATGGGATCTTCCCAACCCAGGGATCGAAGCCAGGGCTCCTGCATAGCGGGTGGATTCTTTACCAGCTGAGCCACAAGGGAAGCCCGTCAGTGGTGAAGCCACTAACTAAAAATCATTCTATGTCTGTCTGTCTGCAAAACTCCCTCCCCAAACTACTCAGGAGACCTCCTCCCACTGCACCATACTTTACTGAAAAAAAAAAAGAAAAAAACAGAGGTGTGAACTCTTTCTCCTCCATTTGGAAATTTTCTTCTCCAGCTCAGAGAAGCAAGCGTTTCTCCTCCTTTGTGCTCCCAGGCTCTATGATTCCACTGTCTGCCCTTCACTGGAGCCTTTCTCACCTCCATCTTCAGTCTGCATCACCAACTTCCTGTGGGGAATTTTCTATCAGCAATTCCTCAGAAGCTCTTGTAGCCATAACTACTTCTTCCTGTTCACTGCCAGAACCCAGAGTTAGGCCCGAGGGCATGAATTCTTTAAGTTTCCTAACTGGCCTCCCTTCTCCAGTCTCTTGAGTTCTCCAGCCTCTGCTATATTTCCCCCAGGTCAGTTGCCCTAGAACACTGCTCTTTGTTGACTCTCTTCAAAAACCTTCACATCGTCCCACGACTCAGAGCTGGACTGACCATGCCCCGTGGAGCCATCTTACTCACTCTTTTCTTTAAAAAATGCTTTTATCTATTTATTTTTGGCTGCACTGGGTCTTTGTTGCTGAGCAGGCTTTTCTCTAGGTGGGTTGAGCAGGGGCTACTCTCTAGCTGTGGTGCACGGGCTTCTCACTGCCGTGGCCGCTCTTGTTGCAGAGCGCGAGTTTCAGTATTTGCAGCGTGGAGGCTCAGTAGTTGTGGTGCCCAGGCTCTGGAGCACAGGCTTAATAGTTATGGTGCACAAACGTTGCTGGTCAGCGGCATGTGGGATCTTCCTGCGTCAGGGGTTGAACCCGCGTCTCCTGCATTGCAGGTGGATTCCTTACCACTGAGCCACGAGGGAAGCTCCTCCCCCCATCACTCTTACCCACACACGTGTATCAACAGACCCTTGCATGCTCCTCTCTCATCTTGGTGCTCCTAGAAATCCTGAGACACCCCTCCTGCCTCTGGCCTGAAACCCTGTGGGTGAACGCCTGTGCCAGGTCAAGGCCCTTCCCCACTCCTCTTTCATTTTCCCAGTGAAATCTCAGTGGATGCTTGCGTGAGCCCTGTGTTGCAGCCAGACTGCTCATTCTCCTTCCGTGGAGATGTCTGGCACTTTCTTACCTTAGCTTTTCTTCTTTGCTGCTGCTCTTCCCCCAATTTTGTTTCCCACGCCCTCTGCTCTATCCACCAGGTTAGCTGAGATGTAACCTTTACACAGATCCCCCTCGATTGCCTCACCCAGACATGCCATCTCCCTGCTTTAAACCTTTCTCCCTTGCCTGGCCCGTCTCTCACTGCCTGACAGCAACCACTTATGAGTCTTATGTGTTTGTCTCATCCCATCCCTTTATTTCTTATACTGTATAGCTCACAGGGGGTTGTTAGAAACAGTCTCATTGCTTTTAGTTTTCCAGGTAAAGAAACTGAAGTGCAGGGAGGTTAAGGGACTTGCCTGAGTTGACAAAGTAAGTTTGAGCTGCTTGGGAACAGAATGCCAGTTTCTGGATACTCTTCAGCATCGTTCTATCCATACCATGCTGCTTCCTTCACCAACTAAAGGCTAATCTTCGAAGGGAAGTGCTTGTGTTTTGAACACTGTACACATACCCACCCTTGCCCTTGCACACATGAGCATGCACACACACACACACACACACACACACTCCTTTCCCATACCTAGCACACAGTAATTGCCTTATAGTCATTTGTAGATGATGGAAAGGCTGTCCCATTTGAAACTATAGTCTTTGCATAGTGTCAATACGAAAACAGGTCTCTTTTTTGAGAAGAGGAACATTTTGACAAATAACCTCCACAGAGAAACTAACTAAAAATATATGTAAATGCTCTTATTAATCACCAATACTTTGGCCACCTGATGTGAAGAGCTGACTCATTAGAAATGGCCCTGTTGCTGGAAAAGATTGAGGGCAGAAGGAGAAGGGGGCAAAAGAGGATAAGATGGTTGGATGGCATCACTGACTCAATGGACATGAGTTTGAGCAAGCTCCAGGAGATGGTGAAGGACAGGGAAGCCTGGTGTGCTGCAGTCCATGGGGTCGCAGAGTCAGAAATGACTGAGCAACTGAACAATATGTAGTCACCCAATTCTCAGACGCACAAAGGAAGGCCACTGCCTCCCTTTGTCTAAGGCTATTTGTAAGACAGTGCAGTGTAGATCAGTCTGATGTCTTCCTTTTTCTAAGTACTAGACTCAGAAATTCATTGCAGGAATCAGATGTGGTAGCTGTGATACTTAATTCAGCTAAGCTGTATTGGAACCAGTTGCATACAGGACTTGTGCTCAGCTGGTGTGAAAGATCTGAATGTGAGGGTTTTACAGGTTAATGGGGATGTAATCTCAAGTAAAACTAACTCAGCATCAAGACACATTCTCAAGATGCTTTGCTGGAGGGTCAACATAAATGGCCAGTAAGCACTTGAAAAATTATTCTACTGTGCTAGTAAGCAAAGATAAGCAAACTGATATAATGATAAGTATCATATTTCCTGATCAGATTAGCAGCGTTTATTGTTTTAAATCATAACTCCTAGTGTTGACTACAGTTTCTGGGAAACACACTCTCAAACACTGGTAGAAGAAAGGCCTTGCAGGTAGATAATTTAGCAAAATTTTTAAAAGCTTTAATTAAAAATGTATCTGAAAAATGAAAAATAAAAATGTATCTGTTTCACCTAGCAATCTATTTCCCTATGGTGACTTAAGTCTGTTTTCCATAGATGTTGCTACAGAAGTATTCACTGAATCAATATTTTTACTTATAATTGTGAAACACTGGACACAGTCTAAATAATGATAAGAGCTATCATTGAATTGAGTTCTATGTCCTAGACACTCTTCTAAGGAGTTTACATTCAGCCTTCCCTGACAACTCTGTTATTATTATTATGCCCATTTTGCGGATGAAGGACTGGGGGCCACAGAGAGGTTAATTCATGGGGTCACATACCCAGTAGATGAAACAGTCAGGATTTAACCCCAACAGTTAACCTCTAGAATCCCATGCTGTTAACAAGGCCACCCTACCACTGCTCCAATAACAGGAAAACAGTTAAAAATAGTAATGCTGTATGTGTGAGAGAGAGAGAGAAAGAGAGAAGGAGGAGTAATACTGTGTGTGTGTGTGAGAGAGAGAGAAGGAGGAGTAATGCTGTGTGTGTGAGAGAGAGAGAGAAGGAGGAGGAGGAGAATGAAAGGAGAGAGGGGTGAGAGAATGAATACGTGTGTCATACGCAGGAGAGTTGTGTCATGAGCACGTATCCAAATCACTTAGGGTCTCTCTTAGTGGCGGGACTGTTTCATATTCCTTGGGATTAGAGAGGAGATGGAAAAAGGGAGAGGGCCACTAGGTTGCATGAACTGTAGCACATCTGTACAAATAGGATGATCATTAAAATTCTGATATATAACTATACTGAGTCCTAGAACAGTGTCTTTCAAGTTCTTTTGATGTGACCGATATCAATAAATAAGCATGTTTATCACATCCATGCCCATCCATAATAGGTTGAGGAGCAGCTGTCTCTCACCAGTTCAACTGTACTAGTTATTTATGATGAGTGTCTATTCCTATGTCATGCCAGTTTTCAGAGTTTTTGAATATCACATACATTGTTTTACACACACACACACACACACATGAAATAAGTTTTCATGAAACAGTACTCAGTCATAGGAAGTGTGATACACTCATTTATCCTGTTCTGTTCTTTTCTGTGCTACACCATTCTGTTTTGTTCCATTCTGTTCAGTTCCAGTCTATTCTGTTCCATTTCCTTCCACTCTATTCCATTCTTAAAATTCTAGTTGTCAGTCTCTAGTTGATTTTATGACCCTAAATTCATGTACCCATAATTTGAAAACAATTTTAGAAGAAAATGATGGTACTTTTAATACCTAAAAGCTTCCCTGGTGGCTCAGATGGTAAAGAATCTGCCTGCAATGTGGGAGAACTGTGGGTTCGATTCCTGGGTCACGAAGATCCCCTGGAGAAGGGAATGGCAATGTACTCCAGTATCCTTGCCTGGAGAATTCCGTGGACAAAGGAGCCTGGGGTTGCAGAGTTGGACAAGAATGAGTGAATACTTTCTTTCACTTAATACCTAGAGCTTCCACAAGAGGGCACCACAACTCTAGCCAGACACATTTTATAGGCAAGAATAAAGGAGGGGCATGGGGGCAGGGGAAGGACACGACCAAGGAGACCAGCAGTGACCGCCTGGCTCGAGGACAGCCAGTCTCTTGACCACTGACTCACCTCAAGTCCTGAGACGGAAGTCCTGCCCCTAAGGAGACTGTCAGGGTCCATCAGAATCTGAGTCTTGTGAGCCTGAAATAGAAACTGCCGAGAGATTTAGGTGATTGGCAGAGTGAGGCTAAAGGTGAAACTCCACAAGATAAAGAGATACTAAAAGGGTAATAATGGGTCACAAAAAAGCCAAAGGTTTCAATAAGTTGAAGTCACGAGAAAGAAGAAATTGAAAAAGCAGAAGCTTTAAGGACCTAAAAAAATAATACCTAGGGCAAGAAAGCCTGTCAATACAGAGAAGAGAACGCCCGGATACACAGCGACATGTAATCATTTTAATGGTGGAGCCCTAGAGGGGCTTCTCAAACTCCTGCTGCCTTTCATACGTGCATTTCCTTCTAGGGTCTCGTGGATCCTGTGTCCCTTAGCGCCAGGCATCCTTACAGTAAACTCTGCCTCTTTTCTGTTGACTAAGCAGCCGTTGAATCTCTTCTGTTTATTCCTGCAATGAAATCTTCTCAAAAAAAAAAAAAATCACACAGCCCTGGTGTGATTCCGTCCTGTGCGGCTGCTGGTTCGAATAGTAGTCGTTTAATTCCGTCCGGCTTCTCTCCCACGTTAGTGCGTGCCGCCAACCCATGGAGGAGTCAATGGACATGGACATGAGCCCCTTGAGGCCCCAGAACTATCTTTTCAGTTGTGAACTAAAGGCTGACAGAGATTATCACTTCAAGGTGGATAATGATGAAAATGAGCACCAGTTATATTTAAGAACGGTCAGTTTAGGGGCTGGAGCAAAGGATGAGTTACACATTGTTGAAGCAGAGGCCATGAATTATGAAGGCAGTCCAATTAAAGTAACACTGGCAACTTTGAAAATGTCTGTACAGCCAACGGTTTCTCTTGGGGACTTTGAAATTACACCACCTGTGGTCTTACGGTTCAAGTGTGGTTCAGGGCCTGTGCATATCAGTGGACAGCACTTAGTAGCTGTGGAGGAAGATGCAGAGTCAGAAGAAGAAGAGGAGGAGGAGGTGAAACTCCTAAGTATATCTGGAAAGCGTTCTGCCCCTGGCAGTGGTAGCAAGTTTCCCCAGAAAAAAAGTAAAGCTTGCTGCTGATGAAGATGAAGATGATGACGATGACGATGCTGAGGAGGAAGTTGAAGAAAAAGCTCCAGTAAAGAAATCTGTACGAGATACTCCAGCCAAAAATGCACAAAAATCGAACCAAAATGGAAAAGACTCAACACCAAGATCAAAAGGTCAAGAATCCTTCAAAAAACAGGAAAAAACACCTAAAACACCGAAAGGACCTAGCTCTGTAGAAGACATTAAAGCAAAAATGCAAGCAAGTATAGAAAAACGTGGTTCCCTTCCCAAAGTGGAAGCCAAGTTTATCAATTATGTGAAGAATTGTTTCCGGATGACTGACCAGGAGGCTATTCAAGATCTCTGGCAGTGGAGGAAGTCTCTTTAAGAAAATAGTTTAAACAGTTTGTTAAAAAATTTCCGTCTTATTTCATTTCTGTAACAGTTGATATCTGGCTGTCCTTTTTATAATGCAGAGTGAGAACTTTCCCTACCGTGTCTGATAAATGTTGTCCATGTTCCATTGCCAAGAATGTGTTGTCCAAAATGCCTGTTTAGTTTTTAACGATGGAACTCCACCCTTTGCTTGGTTTTAAGTATGTATGGAATATTATGATAGGAATAGTAGTATTGGTGGTCAGACAGATGGAAATGGTGGGGAGACAAAAATATACATGTGAAATAAACTCAGTATTTTAATTAAAAAAAAAAGATGTTTCCAGTATATTAAGTTTTAAAAGGATATCATTTAGTAGCACTACTTTATAATGTAATTTTGTTTTTAAATGTATAATAGAATATAAAGTCCTGAAGGACAGACATCAGGATATTAACAGTGGTTATAGCTGAGTGATGATATTGTGAGAATACCATTTTCTTTTTTTGCACAAGTATCTTTTTTCTAAAGTAAGCATATGTGTGCATGTGTGTGTGCTGAGTTGCTTCAGTCGTGTCCAACTCTTTGCAACCCCATGAACTATAGCCCGCCAGGCTGCTCTGTCCATGGGATTCTCCAGGCAAGAGTACTGGAGTGGGTTGCCATGCCCTCCTCCAGGGGATCTTCCCAACCCAGGGATCAAACCCAGGTCTCCTGCATTGCAGGCAGATTCTTTACCATCTGAGCCACCAGGGAAGCCCAAAGTAAACATATACTAATTGTTAAATATTTTAAGTGCGATGCTCGTTCAAAAGGATAGAATTTTTAAAGTTAAGATATGTTTAAAGATAACAGTACAAGGTTGCTGAGAAACTCCAGGAGGATCATGTGATGTGGGCTGGGCCCAGGGCCTCACAGGGTACAGGTGTCTGGGAAAGTCTCCTGAAAGGGGCCACTCAGGCAAAGTCTGAAAGGTCACTACCTCCAGGGAACGCTTGGAAAGTGGGGGAGGGGCAACCTTAGCTGAAACAGAGAGTACCGTGAGATCATAAGAGACACAAATTTGAATATATTTGGAGATTACTTTTTCACCTTTAAAAAATTATGCACTATTTGATAGATATTTTAAAAGACAGTTTACATGTAAGTTATAAAGTGTAATAAAACAACAAAAATATATCCATTACCCAACTTAAAAAAACAGAACTTAACTAGCACCTTTGAGACCCCCATATACCCAGCTCTGAACCTATCAAACTCCTTGCTTTGAAAAGTTACAATGCTTCTGAATATTGTGTTTAAAATTTCCCTTATGGTTTTATTGCAAATGCAGTAGTAATAGCTTGGACTCTTAAGACAGTATTCTAAATTTGTTACGTATTTTAAGTCTAGTCCTCACAACAATCATAAAGGTAAATATCGTTACCATCCCCATTCAGCAGACGGGGAAACTGAGGCACAGAAAGGTTTAGAGATTTGCTCAGAGGCACACAGCTAGTAAGTGGCAGATGCTTCAAACCCAGGCAGTCCACTCTAGCTTCTTTACCCTTAACTACATGCTGCACCTCTTCTTAACAACAGATTGTTATTCTACTTATTTTTGAATCACATACAAATAGAGCCCTACTGCCTTGGTTTTGTTTGCCCAGAAGCACTCTCTGAGATATGAATTCTAATACAAGTAGTTTATCTGAGAGGCGAGCCACTGTATTAGTCAGGGTTATCCAGAGAAATAAAACCAATAGGATATGTATAGATGCATATAAGAGGAGATTTGTATTTATTATAGGAGTTGACTCATGTGGTTGTAGAGGCTTAGAAGTATTGCCATCTGCTGTCTCCAGGCTGGACAACCAGGAAAGCAGGTGGTGTTATTCAGCCCCGAGTCTGACGGCCTGAGAATCAGGGCCCGAGAGTGTAAGTCTGGTCTAAGTCTGACAGCCCACAAACCAGGAGCGCCAGTGTCCAAAGGCAGAGAAGACAGGTGTCTCAGCTCAGCAGAGAGAGCACATTCACCCTTTCTCAGCTTTCTTGTTCTGTTCAGTCCCCAGTGAGTTGGGTGGTGACCACCTGCATTGGTGGGGGCCACCATCTTTACTTAGTCTTCCCATTCAAATGCTAGTGTCTTTCCAAGGCATGCCCCCCCAAAACACACCCAGAGAGGTTTTACCAGCCATCTGGGCATTGCATAGCTCAGCTGACATGTAAAAGTAGCCATCACAGTCACAAAGCCCCAGCAAGGGAGTGGGGACCTGAGACAAGGAAGAAAAAGCAGCCAAGAAAGAAGTTACTACCCCTGTGGACATCTATACCTTAATCGCATGGAGGAGACAGAGTAGAAGATACACGGTGGAACTATTCCTCCCAAGGATTTCTACCCAAGCCCTGTGGATCACTGGTTGAGGGCTGGCTCTTGGATGCTGTGAACTTCCTGGCATTCCCGCTTGCCCCGTGTGCAGCCAGAGTGGGCTTTGCAAACAGAGCAACCCCCCGGCAAAGGGTTTAAGTTACTGACAGTTAAGGGTTAGACTGGCCTGTGCAGCGATGATAAGGCCTAAGGGTTTATGAGCAGGGCACTTCCAGTGTTTGCTATGTACTCATGAGCATTCTTGGAGAAGGCAATGGCACCCCACTCCAGTACTCTTGCCTGGAAAATCCCATGGATGGAGGAGCCTGGCGGGCTACAATCCATGGGGTCGCTAAGAGTCGGACATGACTGAGCGACTTCACTTTCACTTTTCACTTTCCTGCATTGGAGAAGGAAATGGCAACCCACTCCAGTGTTCTTGCCTGGAGAATCCCAGGGACAGAAGAGCCTGGTGGGCTGCCGTCTCTGGGGTCACACAGAGTCGGACACGACTGAAGCGACTTAGCAGCAGCAGCAGCATCATGAGCATTCTGCAGCTTACTTTTTTCGGTTACTGTTCATCCTTATGGTTGTGAGATTCGTCCATGTTGGCATGTTGAAACGTTCACTCGCTTTCCTTGTTGTATGCCACCATATAGATCTGGTCCACTGACTTCATCGGTTCTTTTGTTGATGGACATTTGTGCTGCTTCCACTCTTTTGTTATCTCAAGTAATGTTACCTTGAAACTCCCAAGTCTCTTACTGTGTTGGTTTAGAGCTGCCTCTACAATCCTAGGTTTAGAATTACTGGGGTGAGAAGTATTATCTCCTGCACCTTTATGACCTAACAAGTATAGCAGTTCTTCTGACGGAAATGCCAGCTGTAGAGGTGGAGATATCCTAATATTTTACATCTTTGCTTAAAAGTGCTGTTGTCGGACTTCACTGGAGGTCCAGGGGCTAAGGCTTCACACTTCCACTGCAGGGGGTGCCACCTCCATCCCTGGTCATGGAGCTAAGATCCTACAGCCCATGTGGTAAAGTCAAAAACAAAAAAACTGTAAGTGAAGGTAGCAGCTTGAAGCAGGCGTAGCGTGTAAGGATGACATTGTAGGATGATCCTAAAGTTCTGTGTGTCTGTTCAAAACTCAGGTCCTTATTTGATAGGTAAGTGTCATACTCTACGGGCAATAGGTTTCCTTTTCTGTACATCTACTTAATGGTTCTCTTAGGACCCTCTTCACTGTGGAACAAGTGGTTCTTCTAGGGGACTTACCTCAGGAGAAAGCTTGGCCAACCTTATTAACTTCTTGCAACATCTCTAGTGAGAGAGGGAGCAACTCCCAGAAGTGCCCAGTATTCATTTTGCAAGACTGTTTAACAAATAACCACAAACCGAGTGGCTGACAACAACACAAATTTATGCTCTCACAACTCTGGAGCCCAGAAGTCCAAAGTCAGGGCGTCAGCAGGGTTATCTGGAGGCTCTGAGGGCGATCTGTTTCTCACCTCTGTCCTAGCTTCGGGCAGCTGCCAGCAACCCTTGGCGCTGCAGCCTCAGGCTGTCTTGCCCTGGCCTTCGTCTCTTGCAAGGACCCTTGTTGTTGCATGTAGGGCCATGCTGTTCCAGGATGATCTCATCTCGAGATTCTTACCTTGATTATGCCTGCAAAGATCCTTTTTTCGAATAGGGTTGCAGTCACAGGTGTTTGGTAAACATCTTTCGGGAATCCACAATGCAACCCGCCACAGTGGGGAATGGAAGGCGCTGTTGGCTAATTATATCAGACATTCAGAGGCTCTGCTCAGATCACTCTTTCAGGGGATGGAGTTGAAAAATACACTGGGTGTTCTAGATGAGATTTCTTCCTATGTGGATTCTGAGTGTTAATATCTTTTCCCAAAATAGAGGCTCAGTATCAGATGTCTGCTCTCACTGTAGGGAGTGTCAGGGAACCCAGCCAAAGGGGAAGTGGTGCTAATATTTTCACGAGGGAGAATATAAATGACTCTTGAAGAAGGAAAAATGCGTGTGTTGTTGGATGGACAGGTTGCATGAGAATTTCTTTACCTTGGTTGTTATTTATTTAATTATTTTATTCTACATCTTAACATGCTTCTTAAAAAAAAAAAAAAACTTTCCCAAAGTTCTTCCCTGGAAAAGAAATCTGTTATGTAATGTCCTATTTATTTTATTTAACAAGTCAGAAGTAAGAATGATGAATGCTTAGCTTTTTCATTTTTGGAAACTTTTCTGTATTTTTACACTTAAAAAGTTAATTTGATAAATTCCCCATAATTAGCAAGAGACATCATAGTTTGTTAAGTGATACCATTTACTTCTTTAGATGTTTTTCACTATGAATGTGGATTCCTAAGCAATGAAATAGCTGGATTCCTGTCTTGTCTCCCTTAAAATAATTAAAGTGACATTATTCTAAGAAAAGAAGGGTGATTACCCCGTTGTTAGGTCTATGAAGAGGACAACTGAAGCCACAGGGGAAGGACCCCCTCAGCAAGGCGAGCAGGTTAGGGCTTGAGTGTGTGATGCTGTGGTGATGGCTTTAAAAATATCTGTCATAAAGGAAACACCTTTGTGAGAAAGATCTTAAGCCTGCCCTCCCCGCCCCCCAGAACAAGACCCAAAATATCCAATGCCATTGTACAAATTGCTAGTACAGCTACACTGCATCTGTAAACTACGTATATATTTATATTTTCCTTTCTTTCTCCTCTTTAACTTCAGTCTTTCCTCTCTTAGGGCCAAAGAGTCACCTGATGTTAGTGCCACAAATCTTTAAAAGGCAATCTCTCCCATTGTTCTCATTTACAATGAGGAAATGAAGCTCTTAGGGTTACATACATAACTAAACGTGATGCAATTAGTGACAAAGCCAAGACCTAGTACACACTACTCCTAAAGCTAAATGCCTGAATTTTAATTAATTTACTCAAAATCATTTTCAGGGGTATTCTAAATCTTGAATGACATGGTAACAAAAGATAACTGCCTACTGTCATTCCCATCATTTGTTTCTAAGCTTTCTTAAGAAATGTATTATAGGGACTTCCCTGGTGGTCCAGTGGCTAAGACTCTGGGCTCCCACTGCAGGGGGCCTGGGTTCAATCCCTGGTCTGGGAACTAGATCTCCCATGCTAAAACTAAAGATCCTGTGTGCTGCAACTAAGACCCAGCAACCAAATAAATAAATAAAATAAAATAATGTATTATAGTTCAAAACCTAAAAAATTCTTTACCTTGTCCATGAAACTAATTTCAGATTTCTAAATTAAGAATTAATTAAAAGCAATACACACACATTTTAAAATTCACAATTTATTGTAAGAACTTCAGTGAATTGTTCCCCAGCTAAAAAATCTATTTGATCCTATTCAAGAGGATTGGCTTAAATTAGCATATTTATTTCATTGCTCTAATTTCTCTGTGCAAATTTTGCACTTTCAAATAGAGAACTATGCTCCAGCCATGGGCAATAGACCACTGTTTCATATTTTATCCACTTTAGTAGCAATGCCAAATCAATTATAAAAACATCTAAAAATGACTCTTTATCATTTGTGATTCATTCCAGTGAATAGCACTTTAGAGTATAAAAATCAGCTTCACCTACCATATCTCATTTCATTTTCACATCCTCTGGGGAAATTTATTTTCCTTTAGCTTTTAATAGATATAAAACTGAGCCTCTGACACGTGCTCAGTACCACAGTTCTCTACTACACATCAGCCTTATTTCAAACTAGGAAACTCCAAAATAAAGTGTGTAATTCGATTAATAGTATCAGAGTGACATTAATTTCTCAGGTTTGATAAATATGCCATAGTTGTGTAACATGACAACACTGGGGAAAGGTGGGTGGTGAAGGGTATGTACTAGAACTCTCTGTGCTACCCTTAGAAGTTTTCTATAAATCTACACGTATTTCAAAATAGAAAAATATTTAAAAAACAGATCCTCCAGTTATTCTCACAGTTTATTAGCATTTTAGACCTGTCAGGGTAAAATGTCAGGGTAAAAATACTCTTTCCTTTTACAGTTGAGGAAACTGGTGCCCAAGTGAGCTTTCTAAAGCTCAGACCAGACTGGTGATTCCTGATTACTGAGCTAGCTCTTTCACAACACCTGCCTGATTTGCAGGGAGTGTGTAGAAATCTCATTCTTCTGTTAGGTAGGTAGAATAGAGAAAAGGAGTCCAAAATGGTGGTGGCTAAAAGACAAGGAAGGTCAAAGGGAGGTCCAAGGACCAGAGTGAAAACTTCAGGCAGAACAAACAGCACTCCTGGCTAAGCCCAATTTGCATAGGGCAGGCCCAGGTGGAGGAAAAAAACATATAAAAGGAGGAGCCAAAGCGCTCTCTCAGGGACTCTCTCTCCCTCGTGTGTGCGCTCTTTTCTCTCTCTCTCACTTTCCTGCTATCTTCTAAATAAAATAGAGCTGTAGCATGGTTTGTCCAAGACCCAAGAGCTGTGACGCGCCGAGGGCTTTAATGTCCGTCGCTTCAAATCTTTGTTGTGACGAGACAAGGAACCGAGGAACATACACTCGCATGACACTTCTATGTAAAAAAAGTGTTAGCAGTAAGGCTACATATCTCATCTGCTCCTGGGAGCATGTTCAGACTGATAGGTGCAATCTGTTTCGATGCCTAAATTCAATATATTTGTGAATCATTTTTCCCATCACATGACTACTCAAACTATATGTTCTTTGTTAAACAACAAAAATTAGACTGACTAAATTTAAGGCTCTGCTGCTGCTGCTAAATCACTTCAATCGTGTCCAACTCTGTGCGACCCCATAGACAGCAGCCCATCAGGCTCCACCGTCCTTGGGATTCTCCAGGCAAGAGTACTGGAGTGGGTTGCCATTTTCTTCTCCAATGCATGAAAGTGAAAAGTGAAAGAGAAGTTGCTCAGTCGTGTCCGACTCTGTGCGACCCCATAGACCGCAGCCCGCCAGGCTCCCCCGTCCCTGGGATTCTCCAGGCAAGAATGCTGGAGTGGGTTGCCATTGCCTTCTCCGCTGAGGAGACACATGTGCTGACAAAGCAAGAGATTTTATTGGGAAAGAGCACCCGGGTGGAGAGCAGTAGGGTAAGGGAACCCAGGAGGACTGCTCTGCCACAGTCTTGGGTTTGGTGACTAATCCCATGGTAATGAGATTAGTTTGTGTTGTCTTTAGTCAATCTTTCTGACTCAGAGTCCTTCCTGGTGGTGCACGCGTGTTCAGCCAAGACAGATGCCAGCGAGAAGGATTCTGGGAGGTGGTTGGACATGTGGTGTCACTTTCTGATCTTTTCTGAACTCTCCAGGTTGGTGGTGGCTTATTCGTTCTGTGTTCCTTACCAGACCTCCTGTCGTAAAACAGCTCATGCAAATGGTTACTATGGTGCCTAGAGGTGGGCAGTTTCTGTCAGTGTGCTTCCCTAACAGAATAAAGATCCACAGTGAAACTCTAGGCCCAGATTTTGAGCCCAATTCTTTGCCCTTTAACCAGTGATTCTCTACTTAGCTGCATATCAGAATTGTCTGGGGAGTTTTGAAAAAATACTGTTGCTGAGTGTTGTCTCCAGAGATTCTGATATTATTGGCCTGGGGTGTGGCCCCAAGCACCCAGGGTATTCAAAAATCCTAAGTATTTAATGTCCAGTTGGAATGGAGAGGCACTGCTCTCCAGGGAAGCTTTACTGTAGAGACAGCGGAAGGGGAGAAGCATGATTCAATTATATCTGAAATAAAGGAGTTATTTAACTTCACAAGTGACTTTCTTCATAAATTATCTCTCTCCTGGCAAATCGTGGAAGTCCATTTATATAGGTTTGGGAGTCCTTAGCATAGAGATAGAAATTGAAGCCATGGCCCTTGCAAAGCATGTAGTAAGAAGAGAAAAGATGAAGGATGGAGCCCTGGGGAATAATAGTTAAGAGACGTGCAGAGGAAGAGCAGAAGACCTATAGTAAAGGTTACTTCCCGCATTTTAAAAGGCAAAGTGCCACGGAAAGGCCAGGTGGGAGGAGACCTGAAAGGGGTCCAGTGGATTCAGCAAAAAAGTTCTCATGAGAACCTTCCTGAGAGAACACCCAGGAAGTAGTGCTGCTAAGCCAGATTTCAGTGATGGAGGCAAATGTGGGAAGGGAGGAAGAGGATACGATCTCTGTGGAGCTTTTTACAGAAAGTTTGGCTTTAAAAATGCGTCAATACACTTTCAGCTATGAGCATGGGAATACCCAGATAAAAATGATTCAGACCATAGAGTCACTCCCATTCAATACACACACACACACACACACACAGAGACCCGCACACAACATGTAAGAAACACACAACTTAAGACTCCAGTTGGTTTCTCTGGGATATTCTTAAGCCACCCTACATGGTCATAAGATGGTAGAAGCATCTCCAAAGGCCACATCATCACATGACAATGTCTAGAGGGAAAGCTCTCTTCATGTACTTCCCTCCTTTTATCAGGGACAAAACCCTCCTAAAAGTCCCCAGCAGACTTGCCTTAATGACTCAGTGACCCTAACACTCACTTTCCACTCCTCCAGCTACGAATGTACATCTGGCATTTTTTCCCCTTTATAATGGGAGGTAAGCTCTGCTTTCCAGGGAGAAGAGGGGAGGATTAAACTGGCTACCAAGGCAACCAAGAGTTCCAGAGAGGGTGTGGAGGAGTGTGGTAGCCAGAGGGAGACACCGGTTTAATGCAAGGTTTTTGCTTGTTCGTTTTAACATGGTTGAAACTGAGCATGTTTAAATGCTTTTCATAGAAAAATTATAATCATAGCTGTGAGATGCCTTGTGATCATGGGGTGCAGTGGAATGTAAAACATGAGAGACAGACAGGCATCTCTCCCATTTTCACTGGAGGGAAGGAGAAGTAGAAGAGGGTGGGCAGAGGTGGGTGTGTAGGTGTGCTGGGAAGTGGAGGGAATTCCCATGGAATGGCTTTGGTTTTTTCCCTGTGAAGCAGGCAGCTGAGTCGTCTGCTGAGGGTCAGGGAGCGGAGACAACACACAGCTCAGTTGTCCAGGCAACACAGGACTTCCACATGGTTTTAAGGGCATACTTGAGGTTGGCTGCCTTAAATCTAAAATTACTCTAATTAGGGACATTTATGATTTTTTCCCCCTCCAGCTGCACTAGACACCTGGCCACAGGTGTTGAGAAAGCAGAAGGGTTAGCATTTTAGGGGACTTTCTGCCCAGGTGTGGGATAAGAGAACTGAAGATACTATCACAAGAGTGACTGCAGCGAGAGAACACAGAATCTAAGCTGGAAGAAAGTGAAAACGAGAGACTAGATCCACTGAGAAGGAGTCAAGAGACCAAAAAATCGGAGACACTGAAGGGATCAAGGGACTGATGTACTGACCAGGAGTGAAAGATGTAAAGGGATTGGAGGAGAAGGCTTAATAAATGGTCCATCTGGGGCTATTTCAAACACAGTGCCGTTCTGGGTGTTGCCAAAGTCCAGAATGTTGCACTGGAATGAGTGGCTGAAGCACAATGGAGATCAAGAAATGAGAAGTGATGGTTACTGGTTGGGTCATCTGTATGGCCAATTTGTAAAATGGAGGTGTATGAAAAAAGCACCTTTCTCACTTCAATGGGCTTTTGAGTCCCCTGGGGATCTTATTAAAATGCAGATTGTGATTCAGTAGATCTAGGGTGAGGACTGAAGCTCTGCATATCTAAGAAGTTAGCAGGTAATGTCCTGCTTGTGGTCCAGGAACCACACTCTGAGCAGCAAGACACTGGAAAATCCTACCATTGACCCGATACAGACATAGTTTCTTCTTTATTTAAACAATCTTCTACCCTCCTCAATGACAAACTCTGTGACAAACCTAGACAGCATATTAAAAAGCAGAGACATTACTTTGCCGACAAAAGTCTGTCTTCTCAAAGCTATGGTTTTTCCAGTAGTCATGTATGGATGTGAGAGTTGGACTATAAAGAAAGCTGAGTGCCGAAGAATTGATGCTTTTGAACTGTGGTGTTGGAGAAGACTCTTGAGTGTCCCTTGGACTGCAAGGAAATCCAACCAGTCAATTTTAAAGGAAATCAGTCCTGAATATTCATTGGAAGGACTGATGCTGAAGCTGAAGCTCCAATACTTTAGTCAACTGATTTGAAGAACTGACTCACTGGAAAAGACCTGATGCTGGGAAAGATTGGAGGTGGGAGGAGAAGGGGACAACAGAGGATGAGATGGTTGGATAGCATCACCACCTCGAAGGACATGAGTTTGAGCAAGCTCCAGGAGTTGGTGATGGACAGGGAAGCCTGGTGTACTGCAGTCCATGGGGTCACAAAGAGTCAGACACGACTGAGTGACTGAACTGAACTGAACCATCCTCAAGGGGGTGGTCCCTAGAAAATGTGTTCTGTGTGGTCCCACCTGTTGACTCTTGGGGATAGAGGACTTTATGTAACTAGAAATCAGTCTATAATCTAGATTGAGCCCATTGAAATTTCTCATGAGAATCTGAACTTAAAGACGAGAGACTGAGCCCCCCAAGCAGTGGTGGGCACTGGAGCTATAAGATCCATTTTCCCTGAGTTTAGCACCAAAACCAAACTAAAGCCATTGGTTTATTGAAGTTTTGGGTGAGTAGCAGTCATGAGGAAACTGGGTTTTAGGAAAAGGAATGGAAGAGAGACACAGAAAATTGAAGAGACAAGAGAATAAGCAGCTAAAGAGTCAGAGGGTCACTATTCCTGACTCAACCTTCCTCCTCAAATATACCCTACATGAATATCTAGTCTCTCTGGCCTGTCTTCTTGGCTCTGCTCTTCACCTTGGTTAATGTATGCTCTTCTTTGGGGGTTTTGATTTAAATGGCTCCTTGGGGAAGCTTTCCCTGTCACCAGAATAGGGGGAGTGCATCTCCACAGTGTGGGGTTTTCCTGATGGCTCAGTGGTTAAGAATCCAAATGCCAATGCAGGAGATGCCAGAGACACGGGTTTGATCCTTGGGTCAGGAAGATCCCCTGGAAAAGGAAATGGCAACCCACTCCAGTATTCTTGCTGGGATAATCCTATAGACAGAGGAGCATGCTGCTGCTACTGCTGCTGCTGCTGCTGCTAAGTCGCTTCAGTCTTGTCTGACTCTGTGAGCCCCATCAGGCTCCCCCGCCCCTGGGATTCTCCAGGCAAGAACACTGGGGTGGGTTGCCATTTCCTTCTCCAATGCGTGAAAGTGAAAAGTGAAAGTGAAGTCGCTCAGTCGTGTCTGACTCTTAGCGACCCCATGGACTGCAGCCTACCAGGCTCCTCCATTCATGGGATTTTCCAGGCCAGAGTACTGGAGTGGGGTGCCATTGCCTTCTCCGAGACAGAGGAACATGGTGGGCTACAATCCATGGGACTGCAAATGTTGCAGGGAGGAAGCCAATTCTGACTCCAGGTTGGAAACTGTTTCTTTAACTTGCCTTTATTATTATAATCGTACTCAATGGCTTGTTTAGAGGAACCTGCCCCTCTGCTTTAATGTAAATTAATGTGTCTTTGTTCAGTTCGAGGAGAGATTGTTTGTCCCTGCCCACCTGTGAATAGAAGAGATTAATACACCCCTTCTGAAGGCTGGACATCCCTTTGGAGATGTTTTGCAAGACTGAAGAACGTTTCACTTTGCTTCCCCACTGCCTCTCCCTCTCTAGTCTGCATTTTGACTTTAGTTTCTCATTGCTTCTTTCTCTCTGATCTATAAAAGAACCTGGCATCCAGACCCCAATAAGATGGCTATTTTGAGGCGCTATTCTGCCATCTTCTCAGTCTGCCGGCTCCCGACTAAAGTCCCTTCCTTGCCCCAGTACTTCCTCTCTCGGATTCACTGGCCTATCAGGCCGTGAGCAGAGCAAGCTGGGACTCGGTAACGGAGTCAGACATGACTAAGGAAGCATTCAAGCAAGCAACCATTTGGAAACTTACTTGCCAGGTGTCTTAAATATTCTCTATTCAATTATTTTTTTTAAAGGTTGATCTAGTTCCATTTACTATTATCATCTTCACCTTTTACATCGGAAGGAGCTCAAGAGAGGTTAGACATTAGATAACTTTCCCAAGATTACAAAGCTTGTAGATGGTGGCATCAAGGTTTGAGGGCAGATATAATCAACCTCAAAGCTTGTGCTATTAGTCACTCCACTGTGTCACGTGTCTCTCTTTGCCACTCCAGCCTCAACACTATGACCATGACTCTCTTGATGACTGTATTACTCTATTTGGTGGTTGCCTGGTACTGAGCAGGTTCTCAGAAGTATTGTTGAATAAATGTGACTGCCTGTGAGTGAATAAAATTACTTATTGGGTCAAACGTCTAATAGAACTGGGTGCAAGATTGTGTGCATTAACAAAAAGTCCTGACAAAGAGAAGATCCATAAAATACAGAGCTGGTAGATGGATATGCTCCATACCTGATTCCACTGAAGCTTTGTGGTTCTTAGTCCATCCCTTATCCCAATCCCTTGTCCTAAACTCTAGAAGGACTACGTGGAAATTTGTCTTGGATTCTAAGTGTTACAGGGTTACAGTGTTCCAACATGCGCTCTCCCTGCGAACAAACCTAAGTCACAGCTCTCTTCAGTGTAGGAGCTGTAGTGTCCGGGTTACCTAGCGTGGTTGCATTTGTTCCCTAATACTTTCAAAGGCTCCCAAATGCAGAGTGACGCTGGGTTGCCTATGGTGCCTGTCCACCTCAGGTTCTCCAGCTTCAAACCCGAAGAGGTTGACATACGATGCATTTTTCCTCTGTGGATACACATATGCTTCTCAGCATCATCACCAGCAGAATGAGTGGACAAATCGAAGAAATACCTAAGCACGGATTACCTCTTGACCGTCTCTGTCCAAGACAGGTTCTCTATCACAGAACAAACCAGACAAACACACAAACATGATAAACAACTAATTTATCAACCACTCTCTTTCCATCCTAGTGGTGCAAAGACTGGGGTGGTTAAAGCAGGCTGGTTGTTTTTAAGAAGCTTTCAGCCCAATGCGAGGCTATCTTCCCGAGAGTGCTCTGCCCACGTGGGTCGCGCAAGCGCTAATTACTAGGAGCCAGAGAAAGCGGGGAGCCGGGAGATCGGCTGCCTCGCGGGGAATAAACTGGCACCTCTAGAAATAAAGCTCCGCAGCCAATGACGGCGCCCCGGCGTGCGGGATTGGTGGCCTCGGCCGTGACGCGGCCTGGGCGGGCCGAGTCGGTTTGCGACAGTGGCCGCGGGTCCCGGCCGTGGGAGGGGCCGGGGACCCGCCGCACAGCACACTCTCGCCGCCCGCGCGGAAGGTCTCTCTCTCTCCCCGACGCCTGGCACCGCATCCCCGCACCGGCGTGGATCGGGACCCGCGCTCTCCAGTGCAGCCAGGACTCCCGAGCGTGCGGGC
>NW_011495016.1:983535-984011 GCF_000754665.1 Bison bison bison | reverse complement strand
GGGCTGGTAATGCCTTCTCCCGGGAAAACTTTTCCCCGCCTTCGAGCGTGGAGGGATCCGTGCTCACCAGAACATTTAGAAAGCTCGGGAAATGGTCGTGTCACGGAGCGGAGCGGCGAGGGCGGGGAAGCGGGGAGCCCCGGCCAAGCCGATTTGCATCCCAAGCTGCGGAGACAGCCGGGCGGCCCGGGGCGCTGAGATTGGGGGAAGCGGGAGCGGCCGGGCGGGACGGCCAGGCGGTGTTGTTTCCTTTCACTTCCTGAGGCAGCTGCTCACGATGAGGAGGGGAGCGAGGCTCGGGCAGAGCGGCCTCGTCCCGCGGGTCTGAGCGCCCACCCCCGCCGCCGGGACTCCGGCCTCTCTGGGCTTCGGCAATGAGCGCCCTGTGACCGGCGGCGCCGCGAGTCGTAGACCCGGGACTCCGGGAGGCAATGCTGGCTCGGCTAGGAGTGGCTCGGGGACAGTGAAGAAACCCT
>NW_011495016.1:978437-983435 GCF_000754665.1 Bison bison bison | reverse complement strand
TTCCACCAGGACGTACGGCACAAGTGGCCTGGACAACAGACCTCTGTTTGGAGAGACATCTGCCAAGGTGAGTGCGGCCCCGCACGCGGGGCCTGAGTGGCGCGTCTGTCCAACTCCCCGCCCCTGGGACCCGGAGCCCTGCTGGGTCCTTCTGCGGCCCCTGGAGGGAACTTGCAGCGAGATCCCCCTTCATCCTTCTCAGGATACTTGCCTTGCCCCTCGGCTCCCTCTCTGGGACAGGGTTGGCCAAGAGCCTTTGAAGATTGAGGGTGGAGAAAAGTTCAGAAAGTTCTGGGCTGTTAGGGGCCCTGAACGGGAGTGCGGAAGCCCGCTCTCTGCCTCGCCTCCCAGCCGGTGGTCAGGGTGTTTGCACATCCGCTTGTCCACCTGGCGTGCTGACTTTCAAGAGGCTTCTGAGGCTTCCGTAAGGGCCCAAGAGTGGTGCTTGTGATTTGTGTTTATCTAGAACCCTTAAGGGTTTACTGCTGAGGCAACCAAGCAGAGAAAAAGAGTGGAGGCATGAAATTAGGGTTCCTTTGATGGGGCTCCATTCCAGGAAGTGATCAAAGAGTCTCAGACCCATACACGTTCTAGTGCCCTATTTCAGGCTTTTAAAAAGTATAATGTTCTCTTACAAGCTAATCCTGTGATGTCCTGGGCCAGTAATTGAAGAGAGCTCTTTTCCTGTCCCCAGCATTAAATTTCTGAGTTGTTTGGGCAAGATTAGCCTGTTTTTTTTTTTTTTTTTTTTTAGTTAGAAAGTGACATGGTGATCTTTGACCCCTGACAGAGTACTCTCAGCCTCTCATAGAAAGTAGGGCACATATGGAGTCCAGAGCTTCCTGGGTTTCTCTGCTCAGGCAGGGACCTCTTTAGCAGAAAGGACAGAAAGCTTGTCCAGCCGACAACCTGGGGCATGACCCTGAATTTGGAAGCTTCCAGTCTGCCAGGAGACCACTACTTGTTTTTTTTTTTTTTTTTACCTCCCTGTGGATTTTGCTTTCTCTTCTCAAAGTGTCTTTACAAGAAAATGTTTTAAGCTTGATGTATAGGAAGATGCTTCGTTTATTGTGTGGCTTTTGTATAATCCCAGAATCCAGTAGATATTCCTATTTCTGCTAATATTGTTTTTCTTTTCTTTTCTTTTTGGCCAAATGGCTTGTGGGATCTTAGTTCCCTGACCAGGCATTGAACTCAGGCTCTCTCTCATCACTGAGGAGTCAACCATTGGACTGCCATGGAATTCCTATCTGCTAACAGTATTGTGATAGGCCTGGGGGGTGGCAGGGTGGGGTCCAAGGAACCCAAGTAGATGGGGGAAATATGTAAGCACACGTGAGGCAGCTGGATCTGTGCTATGACAAGGCATAGAGAGGGCATACTGGGGGACAGGGGAGAAAGTGGTCCCTCTGTGAAGCTTGGGAAGATCTTAGAGGATGGATTCTCCATTCTGAGCATTTGGTAGCCTTCAGCTTTCAAATATGACGGCTCCTACATTGGGAGTTGACCGGAAGAGGATTTGGGGCCTGGAGAGTAGAGGCAGCTGACTGCTTGAAGGGATCAGATTATCCCCCGCTCCTTTTTATAGAAATATTTGTTTATTTGGCTGTGCAGGGTCTTAGTTGAAGCTCACAGGATCCTTAGTTGTGGCATGTAAACTCTTAGTTGGGGCATGTGGGATCCAGTTTCCTGACGAGGGATCAAACCTAGGCTTCCTGCATTGGGAGCACAGAATCTTAGCCACAAAACCTAGGTCTCCTGCATTGGGAGCGCAGAGTCTTAGCCACTGGACTACCCAGTGGCTGCCCAGCTGGCCTGAGAATGAAGAGGTTCAGTCTCTCCTCCGTGTACCTTGGTGCACAAGGGATTGTGGGGTTCTGGTGATGCAGACCTCTGACCTCCTTTAGCCCCTTAATACTGATATACGTGAATCGATAAGGGACGTATTGATTTATAGGGACACTTAGAAATAGTGATGTTTTCTGACTCACTTGGGCCTAAGTAGTCAATGACTATGTTTCTCTATTGCCTATGATCCATTTGAAATCCATCCAAGAATTTGACTATTCCAAATATATCTCTGTTTATCAAAGATGTATTCAATCCAAGAGTGTATACTCCCAGCATTACTTAGGCAGTTTTAGACCTCATAACAGTAGAATCAGCTACTCAGAGAAAAAAAAAATTATGAATAATATATATTTCCAGATCTCTCAGAATTCCTCCCTTTAGCTTCTTCTGTAGGGCTGACAGGGTGATTGGACATACAGAAATTACACAGAATGGAGAAAGGAGAGAGACTTTGGTCTTAGGATAGGAAGAAACATCATGTTTCATATAAATTGTCGTATCTGAGGAAGAAGAGGCATCCGTCTTTAATGACGGCAAATGATTTATTGGGGACGTGAGTGAGCAGGGCACAGGATGGCCTCAGTAGTGAAAGGACAGGACATGTTACAGTGGAGCCATTCCCATGGAGGGTGGTCACTGCTGGAGCCGGGTGGCTTCCTGAGGACCTTGGGAGACTGCTGATGGCTGCTGTGTGAGTTTGCTCCCAGCGATTCCCTGGAAACTGGACACAACAGCCAATTCATTAATGAACTGTTGCCTTTGAGTGAAAAATCCAGAAAGGGGAAAGCCCACTTCCTGTCCTAGTCTGACAGATCTTCTGAGCTTTTAGTCCTCTTCATTGCCTTTTACTGACTGACCACAGATAGGCTCTCACTTTTAAGTCTAGAAAGGCCCAGAGGTTGAGGTCCAGTCTCTAACTCTATGACCAAGATGACTGAAGCCCACAGAGCAGAGTCAGGAGGGAAGTGGTGTTTCCTCCATGCCAGGCAGCATGCTTTGCATCCAGCGTCACCCTGTTTGATCCCCCAGTTCCTTTGTGTGATGGATGTTGTCACTCCTTTCACAAGCAGGGAAGCTGAACTACAAAGCAGGCTATGAGTTCAGTCACACAACTGGTTCTCCTCTGGCAATGTTTCACGAGTTGACTAGGACAGTAAATGTTGAGTTTCGCAGTCTGGGTCACATGCTCCAGGAACCACTGTGGGCATTCACGTACTTGGCCCTTTCACAGGAAATAGGTGGATTTATACGCCCAAAGTCATGGAGTAAGTGAAAGATACTAGAATCTGCCGTATTACAAGAAATACACGACCCAGCAGGTCTGGAGCAGTGCCCGCATGGGCAGTCCCTAAAGGAACTTCTGTCTTTACGTACTGTTTTCAGTTACCAAACCCCGGATTTATTCAGTTGTTAGCATGATGTTTAGCAATAACTTTATAGATACAGCCTTGGAGTGAATGGCAAAGCAAAATAGTTCTCTGTTGTTACATAAATGTCTAAGGGATAATAGACAAAAGCTGAGATAGTCATTCCTTGATACCTTTGGAATTTTATATTGCTAGGTGGGCTGTCTTACCCACCCTGGTCTGAATATCCAGGTGCATTTCTCATCTGTTTTTACTTCATCCCCAGTTCTGGGATGCAGTACATCTCTTTCAGGGAAAACAAATGTGGCACAAATGATATGGTAATATGATGTGTCTGAGGTTTCAGAGCATGTGCTGTTGCTTAGCATTTTCTGAATTTTGAGCACTACCCCAATAGAAATATAAGGTGAAGCATGTATGAGATTTTAAATATCCTAATAGCCATATATTTAAAAGTGTAAACAGATGCAGTTAATTTCAGTAATATACTTTATTTCCATATATCTGAAATACTGTCATTTCAGTACGTACTCAGTATGAAAAGTGCAGAGATTTTTACACCTTTTTTTTGTACTAAGCCTTCGTAATCCAGTGTGCATTTTCACTTAGAGCCCATCTCAGTTTGGACTAGCTTCGTTTCAGGTGCTCAGTAATCACACAGAGCTGGTACGTCAGACAGTGCAGTTCTAAAGCAAGTGAATTTTTAGTCCTAGCAGTTCCATAGTCACGTTTGTGAAACATTTTTCTTTACTGCGGGACTTGTCAGAACCTTTAATGTGCTCATTTTCACTGGGAGTCTGGTTGGAGAAGGGGGATGGTACGTGGTGCTCTTTTGGTGGCTGACCTCTGACCATTGGCACAATCAATGCCTTACTCTGGAGTCTTACCCTGCGTGCCTCCACCCGCAGCAGATTTGAACGGAGTGTCTACAGAACTCCCTTCAGGAAATGTCACTCTAGAAATCTATTCCTTGCTCCTCCCTTCCTCGTGTGAACTATACCCTGGAGATATTTGTCCCTCTCTTGTCCACAGCTGCCTGTAAAAGTTTCCTTTGGGCCATCTTTCTGTCTGGGTAATGAAATGCTTTGAGTTATCCTCAGGGCTTGTGAGTTGATGTTGATTTCCTGATTTGCTAGCTGGCTGCAGAATCATCCGAAATCCATTTTAGCCAGTGGATTGGTGACCCTAGGGGAAGAAGGAGGGTGGTTCTGTCTGGGGTGGAAGGTAAACCCGCCTCCCACAGCCAGTGCAGTGGGCCGGGGTGGGAGGGTGGCAGGGGTTCCACCTCCTGGTGGCAGGGAGGGGTAAGTGAAAATACACACTGGATTACAAAGGCTTAGTACAAAAAAAAGGTGTAAAAATCTCTGCACTTTTCATACTGAGTACGTACTGAAATGACAGTATTTTAGATGTATGGAAGTAAAGTATATTACTGAAATTAGCTGCATTCCCTCCATGGAATGCAATGAAAGCCAGTTCCTGGACCAGCCTCTTCTGTTGTTTTTCACTAATAATAATTGATTCATCCTCTAAGAAGGGTGGTGACCATTCTGTCCCTTTGTTCCTACGTGGATGTGATGTAAGAAGGTGAGCGACACTGGAGGAAGGCGCATACACTGGACTTATAATATGGAGGGTCTCTCCATGGAGGGAGCAAGTTAGTGGGTCCCGAGGCTCAGATCTTTGGTACCAAAGGCAAAAAGTTTCATGTTCTATTGCATATTCCTGAATCCTTACCTCCCCTCCCTGCAAAAGAAGTCAAAAAAACAAAAAGTGAAAA
>NW_011495016.1:976023-978337 GCF_000754665.1 Bison bison bison | reverse complement strand
TTGATGACCTTTAGTTGAATTCAGCCAGTTCAGACTTGGAGCATTTGACTTTGCAAATAATTGTGTTAAGGTTAGAGTGCTACTTCTTGCCTTTTGCAGGGTGGGGGTGAGGGTTGCTGCTTCCTTAAGGACAAAGCTGTGGTTAGGAGTGTTGGGTCTGCCTGCCGCCCCTTCCCCTGCCCAGAGCCCCAGGGCCTCTCGACTCTTGCCTTTGACACAGCCTCCCTCCGGGTGATTCTCTGAGATTCTCTGAGCGCACCCTGATTCTCCCTCAAAGTGGAGCTAGTCTCTCCCAGGACGGATCCGTTGTCCCCGTGGCTCTCTCCCAGCCTGCCAAACCACTTTAGTTGCCATTGCTTGTGTTAGAGAGATGGTTCCAGATGATAGATGCCAGGACTGGGAAGTTTCTGAGCAATGGGCTCAGGAGATTGTATGTTGAGAAAGCTCTTCCAAGGATGCTGGTGCGCAAGGAGGCTGACAGCCCTGGTCTTAACTGTGCTCTGCGATGCCCAGTCTGGGCTGAGCCCTCTCCTTGGGCCTCTTTCTGTGCACGAGCTGCCTTCTTGCTCCCGGTAAGTGCTCTTCTACTTTCTGTTGCACACTCTCGTCTCCAAATACCTGAATCCTGGTTAGTCTGATTTCCCACCTTAGAGCCTTCCTTTCTGCCCAGCCTACATCCTACGAGCCTAGTGGTCAGAGATGCCTCCTGGTATTCACTGCTTGTGCTGTGAGGGGTTCATATATGTCTTGCCTTCCCGGCCAGAGTCTACACTCCTTGAGGGTAGCAGCCGATTGCTTTATTTCTCCAGCCTTTTTAGCACTTGGCACAATGCCTTACCTAGTCCTGGATTTTATGTATTTTTTTGCTGTTGATGAAGTATAGTTGATGTGCAATATTATGTGAGTTGCAGGTATGCAATAGAGAGATTTACAATTTTTATTTGTTTTTTTAAAAAATATTAACTTATTTGGCTGTGCAAGGTCTTAGTTGCAGCATACAGGATCTAGTTCTGTGATCAGGGTTTGAGCTCCGGCCCCGCTGCATTGGGTGTGCGGAGTCTTAGCCACTGGACCACCAGGGAAGTCCTGAAATTTAGTTTTAAAGGTTATATTCTATTAATAGTAATTGTAAAATATTTGCTATATTCCCCATGTTTTACACTGCATCCCTTATTTTATACCTAATAGTTCGTGCCTCTTCATCCCCTACTCCTGTCGAGCCCCTCCTTCCTTCCCTTTCCCCACTGGTAAGCGCTAGTTTGTTCTCTGTATCTATGTCTGCTTCTTGTTATGTTCTTAGGTATGTTAAGTTTTAAGTGAGGTGAGCATCTAGCATCACCAAAAAGTAACCTACTTTCTTGGAACCTCCTGAACATCAGCAGAAGGTGGGGGCTGGTGTTCAGAAACCTGGGGTGCTTGGTACCAACAGGCTGTTGTGCAGTTAAGGGCATCACTCTCTCCTCTCCTTGCTGAGCTTGAGCAAAGAGCCCATAAACATAATACAATACTATGTAAAAACTTAAACTGAGGCCTGGTCTCTCAGAAGCTGGTGGTTTGCTTGTGTTTTTCCTTCTGTAGACAAGGTTTTCACAGCTCTGTGGTAACAGACTGGGTCTACTAAATTAGTCTTTTTTTTTTCCTTAGGTTCAGTCCATAGTTTGTGTGTAGGTATAATGACCATGGGGCTTCCCTGGTGGCTCAGTGGTAAAGAACCCACCTGCCAATGCAGGAGACACACAAGATGTGGGTTTGATTCCTGGGCCTGGAAGATCCCTTGCAGCAGGAAATGGCAACCCATTACAGTATTCTTGCCTGGAAAATTCCATAGACAGAGGAGCCTGTCAGGCTATAGTCCACGGGGTCACAAAGAGTTGGACATGACTGAATGACTAAGCACCCATAATGACCATATTTTTGGGGCTGCCATGGAGACACTTGGGTTGACAAACTTAAGTGTCCCGGTGGGGATGATGGAATGCATTTGAAATTGGGCTGCTCTTGAAAGGGGGGCCAGGCTCTGTGGCCCACTCAACTCCCACTCATCTCTGAGAACCTAATCCCATTGGTGAATGACAGCCCATTAGACGTGGTGGAAATAATACTAATAGCATGTGAGCAGCCGTTTACTGATGCTTGTAAATGTAACTCTGTTCTAGGGCTTTACTGTAATATATCTGAATCTTTATGGGATTCCCCGCATGTTAGACTGTTGTATAAATATGGAAACTTTGGCTTCAGTGTTCCGTGATGTACCTGAGATCATAGGCAGGCATGAGGCAGGGGAAAACACAGATACTGGGTCTGTCATGATCCT
>NW_011495016.1:974231-975923 GCF_000754665.1 Bison bison bison | reverse complement strand
TGGTCTCCCAGTTCTGAAGGTCAGAGCACATAAAGACCTGGCATTTCTGGGACTTCCTTGGCGGTCCAGTGGTTTGGACTCCATGCTTCCAGTTCTTGGTGGGGTGGGATACAGGTTCCATCAGCGATCTGGGAAATACGATCCCACATGCTGTGTGGTGAGGCTAAAAAACAGAAGAAGAAAAGAATGGATCTAGCACTAGATAGATAGGAAGTGCTAGATCCTTTTTTTTTTTTTCTTCTTCTGTTTTTTAGCACAGAGTCGGACTCGACTGAAACGACTTAGCAGCAGCAGCAGCAGCAGCACTTCCTATGGTACCAGTGCTAGGGATCATTTTGTCCCCTAAACATGTGGAGTAGGTTTGTTTTCTATTTTTACTGTGATCTCATTTCCCTAAGTGATGCTTCAATGAAAATAATATATTTCAAGTATGCCTCACTGTGAGGAGAATCTGGCAGGAAGGATATCACAGAAATATTCACAAGTGAAAGATGCTTCAGAATGTGAGTCTGTGAAATAGGGGACATGTTTCAAGGCATCCATAATGTCTGCCTTCTCTAGAAGGGCCTGAGGCAGAAGTGGGCGTTCAGAGCTATAGGCAGCTGCAGAGGCCCTGGTGTGTTTGAGACTGGGCTCAGAGCATGAGAGTTGGCGAGTGTGGGTGTGTGTGAGTCTCGTAAGCTTTCCTCACGTGGCCCTGCCTCTGTGGTTTTCTCTGAAGCCTGGGGACAGCAGCCCCTGTGATCGGAGCTCCCTGTTTCCCAGAGTTATCTGGGGAGGCCGTCTAGCCCCTGGCTTCACCCCAGGGATGCTGGTTGCCTCTGGCCACAGCTTTGGGGGACTCTCCTGTCTCCTTAGGACCACGCAGCTCTGGGGGCTCCGAGGAGACCCACCGGCAGTGCCTGACTTTTCTTGCTTCCCCCAAACCCAAACCTCCTCCCACATGTCAGGTCTCTCAGTGTCTCTGTCCCTGCATGTTTGCCCCTGGGGCTTCTGACTGGTACACTGCTACAGCTTTCCTGACGAGATGGTTTCCACTGCGACTTGGAAGAAGAAAAGGAAAATCATTTCTGAGAATTGGCCTTTTGTTTCTGGTATCAGGACTCTGAGCTGTGATGAGAAATGTAAACCTTTGCACGCGGAATTGCAGGATGTGGCCCACGGGCCTCATCAGTGGGAGGAAGTCTGGGCTCCTGGTGTGTTTAATGCATGGTGACTGGATTGCCTTTCTCCTCTCTCCCTCACAAGGAAAGATGATCGCTTTTCCAGGACCTGAGGGTCTTGTGAGCTAGGAGGACTGACGTGGGGTGGAGCCCTGTAATGACAGGAGGCATAGAGTTCCGCGGAGCACGGAAGAAGGGGATATTTATTATACTGGGGGCATCAGGACAAAAGACTTTTGATTTTTAGGCCCAGGAACGTGAGTCAGATTTGACAGGAGGAGGTGACTGGGAATCCCAAGCAGGAGGTCCAGCCGGGTTGAAGGGGTGGGAGCAGTAAAATGCCAGAAAGGGGAGGGAGCAGAGTGTCCCATTGTGAGCAGACTCTAGAACTTGGAGTAGCTATATGACGCACACTTTCCTTCTGGAGGCTGTCAGTGGTCGAGAGTGTGCTGTAATGTGTGCTTTGATACAACAGTTGTGTGCATGCTGTGTCCCAGGGAGTGTGCTGTGTGCTACAGTGTATCTTTCC
>NW_011495016.1:936402-974131 GCF_000754665.1 Bison bison bison | reverse complement strand
TTATCTTTTTGCTGCACAGGGTCTTGGCTGTGGCGCATAGGCTTAGTAGCTGTGGCGCATAGGCTTAGTAGCTGTGGGACGTGGCCTTAGTTGCCCTACGGCACGTGGGATCTTAGTTCCCTGACTAGGATTGAATCTGCGTCCTCTGCATTGGCAGGCGGCTTCTTAACCACTGGGCCGCCAGGGAAGTCCCGAGAGTGTATCTTTGCTTATGGAGCATGTGTGCACGACATGGAGGAGAGAAAGGCGCTACACAAGTCCTT
This sequence comes from Bison bison bison, assembly GCF_000754665.1. Classification (NCBI taxonomy): domain Eukaryota; kingdom Metazoa; phylum Chordata; class Mammalia; order Artiodactyla; family Bovidae; genus Bison; species Bison bison. Next base: position 973,868 of record NW_011495016.1, on the reverse strand, counting down.
GTTCTTCCCTCTCTTCTCAGCTTCAGTCATCCTGGCCTTCTTTTCCAGTTTCCAAGCTCACACCTGCCTCCGGGCCCTTGCAAGTGCTATACTGCCTTGTTTGCAGTACCGGTCTCCTAGATCCTTGGGTGTCTTGTTCCTTTTTCTTAAAAAGGTCCCTGCTCAGACAGGAGGATTCCTTGACCTCCTTTTTTAAAAATAGCCCCCCAGCTCCACCCTGATCACTCTTCCCTTACCCTGTTTTAATTCCTTCCTGACTTCCTCACACTTAGCATGTAAAAAGGGTGGAGAATGGATGCTGAACATCAGAATGGAGAGCAGGATGGACAGAAGATTCTTGCGATGTTGGAGGAGTTGAGATTTGGGGGCTAGAGGTGGACTCCACAAGCGAGAGATTCAGCCCAGAGAGAAGGATAGAGGTAACTAACAAGACCAGGATTGGCAGAGGAGCCAGCTGCCCCCCAGTCCTCTTCAGGCTGGAGGGAAGGGGGGTCCTCTTTCTCTTGGCATCTTTTACAAGGATCTCTGCTGATGGGCAGGCTTCAAGAGTGAGATTGTAAACCTGAGATGAGGTGGAGCTTCAAACCGCTTCCTAGAGAGAGACAGGGACAATCAACCCAAAATGAAAGGCCGTGAAAATCAGCGAAGGCCTAGCTGTAAACATGTGAACTTGTAGTAAACCAGTTAGTTTGTTCTTTCAGCTAATATTTGAATATCTCATATATGCTAGGAGTATATAAAAGGGAAATGACCTGCATCCCTGCACATGGGAGAGAACGTTCTCTCCACCCTGGGTGATGGCAGTTCCAACAGCCACATGGCTTGCCTTGGTCCGAGTTAGACAGAGCTGCTCCTGCCTCTGGGTGGGCACTGGCCCACGGAGGGGTGCACAGTTTGGAGAGGGCACCATGGAGCTGGAGGTCAGCCATGGGTAGTGGCCCAGAGCCTGGCCGTGAACAAGGGGGAAGTGGCCCTCAGCCTCCCAGGCCTTACAGCGTGGAGGAGAAGACAGACGAGTAAACAGTTACAGGTAGGATTGTTGAAAGGCTCCACGGCAAGGCTTAGCCCCGGAGCCTGGAAGTGATTGGGGGGGTCTGGGGGTGACTCAGGACTGGATTGTCAAAGCATCGAGAGCAGAGGGGCTCTGGATGCTCAAACTGCTGATTGCATGGTCTGGTCAGGGCTTTGGTGACACAGATTGGGAGTGATCTAGTTGGTGGATGCAGATGAAGACTAAGCTTAGGGGCAGTGGAGGAGAGGGTTGGAGAAGAGGGATTTGGCAGAGCAGGTGCTGAAATAACTGTGAAGAGGAAGGGAAGAAGTTGGCATGAGACTGCCAGGGACATGCATCTTAAAAATAGAGGATGCTTTTGTCTATCCTGCTTCCCAGATGGCTCAGTGGTAAAGAATCCGCCTGCCAATGCACAAGACACAGGACACAGGAGTTCCATCCCTGGGTCAGGAAGACCCACTGGAGGAGGAAATGGCAACCCATTCCAGCATTCTTGCCTGGAAATCCCATGGACAGAGAGGAGTCTGGCTGGCTACAGTCCACAGGGTCGCAAAGAGTCACACACGACTGAAGCGACTTAGGACGTATGCAGTACCCCATCCACGAAGGCTCAACCCTCGTGACTTACGGACCTCACAGAGGCCCTGCCTCCTCCTGTTGTCACATTAGCCATTAGGATTTCAACCTATGAATTTTAGGGGGACACAAACATTCAGAACATAGTAGAGGATATTACTGAAATTGCCTTCTCTCTCCAGCTTGGGAAGCAGGACGTGCCCTGTCCTACCTTCTTCCTGGCCCAGCCAACCTGGGAGGAGTATGTGGGTGGCACAGGCTCTGTTGGGTAGAAAGTTGAAGGGCAGAGGCTGCAAGGGAGATCCGGGGCTCATGAGAACTTTCTGTGTCCAGGCTGGCTCACATGGAACAGGTTTCGGTGGGTGTGAGGGGTGAAGATGGAGCTGGAGCGCACCTGGGGAGGGATGGCGTCTGTAGGGCCACCTGTGGTGATGTCTGAGGAGGACTTGGATGGAGTCGCAAAGGGGGAAGTGACACAGAAGTGGGATTCTTAGCCTCCCCCTTCCTCCACCCCCTCCCTCCAGAGCATGTCAGGGAATGTTCTCCTGGCATTGTCCATCCAGGGTTTTCCTTGCCCTCAAGGGGCTTTCTGTGGCTTCTCCCTGGGAGTGCGAGGGAGCATGGCGTGTGGACCAGTTCCTGAGCAGCAGTTGCTGTCGTGCTGGTGAAACCAGGGCCATGCTGCTCTGGCAGGAAATGAGTGACCAGGCTTTTATCCTTAGGCTTAGGAAGCCTGGACCTGGAGGTGCCCGAGGCTCACTCCTGGCATTTCCACAGGGTTGCCGACATCTGGCCCGGGAGTCAGCATGAGGGTTCGGCCCCCGTATTTGGGGAGAGCCTCACCTCGTGGGCTGCAGGGCCAGCCTGTGGCTTCTATGGTGCGGCTGTGTGTCTGTCCTACAGCAGCGACTGGAAGCTGGGGTTTCTGATAAGTCAGGCCCTGGCTGAGTGACCTCTCCTGGTGAGAGGCTGTAAGGAAAATGCCATCAGCCACTTCTATTGATGATTCTGTTCTTTAAGCATCATTCACAGGGAATTGGCCGGCAGTGCGCCAGGCTCGAGGCTACCTTCTCCATGGTTAATAAACTGCCAGTCCTAATGGAGGAGGTGACAGGCAATAAATACAGAAGTGTCACATGTGGACCATGTGACCCGGGAGACCTGAGGCAGGGACAGCTCCCATCCTCAGGGGTGCCCGAGGAAGCTGTCTGGATGGGAGTTACAGTGGAGGCGATGTTTGAGTTGAGCTGTGAAGGAAGAGCAGTTAAATTGGGTGTGTGGCATTTCAGCCGTCCCACTTCTTACCCTGCGGCTCACTCTTCTGGGGACGTTATGCCTTCAGCTATTTATACGTGTCAATAAGAGAACTGATTATGTGTGAAGATGTGCTTTCTGCATCTGGGTACCCCTGCAACACTCCCCTTAGATCCCGGAGAAGCTTGCCTCTTCTCATCCTGCAGTGCGCTTACCGTCATCAGGGAGAGCTTTGAAATCCTCTGGACTTCTTTCTGGGCTGCTTGGAATCTTAGAACTAACATTTGAACTTAGAAAAGTTTTCTTCACTCAGATATATATATATTTTGGCTGTGCCACTTGACTTGTGGAATCTTAGATCCCCGACCAGGAATTGAACCTGGGCCCTTGGCAGTGAGAGCTTGGAGTCCTAACCACCGGACCACCAGGGAAGTCCCATAGTCAGATTTTTTTTCTCGTAAATCCTTTTGCTCCTTCTTTCTACTCCCCAAATCGCTTTAGAAATTTTGCCTTACTTTTTTATTGTTGCTCGAATGGATTATGAAACGTTTTGCTAAGATAGCACAGGCTTCAGGTCCATTTTGGAATGAGGCAAAGCATAAATTCCTGTGGCAATGGAAGCATGATTTTACCTGTCAGCATTCTGAGCAGGATGTTTTGGGTTGCTGAGGACAAAGGCCGGCTTTTGGTTATTTGGGATGTTCCCAGAACCTTACCACCTGAGCACTTGAAGTGAATTTGGGGTTCTCTGTTTTGTGTCAGGATGCTGGCTGATGACTGAGCAAGGAATCTGGGGGCTCCTGTGCTTTTTGACTGCTGAGGGATGCCTTCTCCTCTGGCCTGGGTGCTGTCTAAAGCTGATAACCCAGAACCATAAATGGTTAACACTGGAAAGGATCAGATATCAGCCCAGTCCTCTCACTTGATAGACCCAAAGGGGTTAAAGGGTCCTTTTGAAGCCATCTGGCTAGTCAGTGAGATGAGAACGTTGGTCTCAACTCTCATTTCAGGGCCACCACATACATGTCTAAGCATTCTTAGACCTTTTGAATTGCTTGTTAGCCTTGCATTTTGCAGAGAGCTTTGGGGAGGAGACTTGCGCCACTACCTGGCAGTATGACCTTGGGCAAACAGGTGTGACTGAACCCAGTTCCCCACTGGTAAATTGAGAAAGCATATTCCTTACTGCTGCACAGAGCTACCTTGTCTCACCCCAGGTACAGACGCTGCAGCCACAGCAATCTTTCTCTCCTACATTATTTCAAAGGAAGATGAGCCTCTTTTGGACTTGGGCTGCTGTCTCCACCTGTGCATCACAGCCCAGCTTCTTCCCCGTCATGACGTTTGCTCTCCCCAGGTCTCTGTGGAGTCCCTTCATCCTGAGCTACAACATAGAAGACACTTTTTCCCCAGCTTTATTGAGATAACTGAGATAATGTTTAAGTGAATAAATAAATGACTTAAGAGGGAATATGGGTTTCCCTGGCGGCTCAGTGGTAAAGAATCCACTTGCTAATGCAGGAGATGCAGGAGACGTGGGTTCAATACCTGGGTTGGGAAGATTCCCTGGAGGAGGGCATGGTGACCTACTCCATTTATTTTTGCCTGGAGAATTCCTTCGGCAGAGGAGCCTGGTGGGCTACAGTTCTTGGGTCTGCAAAGAGTCTGACGCGACTGAGCACACAAGAGGTAATATATGCAGATACGCAGTTGTTGTTTAGTCACTAAACTTCATCCGACTCTGGAGCGACCCCAGAGACTGTAATCTGCCAGGCTCCTCTGTCCATGGAATTCTCCAGGCAAGAATACTGGAGTGGGTTGCCATTTCCTTCTCCAAGGGATCCTCCTGACCCAGAGATCGAACCTGTCTCCTGCATTACCACTGAGACACCAGGGAAGCCCAATAGATGCAGAGTCCCAGTCAAAACTATACTATGTATGTTTGTATATTGTTATGTTTATGTGCTCATAAATTCATACATATGAGTTAAGACAGTCTCTTGGCCTGTTGCTGAGTAGATGTCTGAGGAAGGGCTGTGCTGGGCTGTGCTTGGTCGCTCAGTTGTGTCTGACTCTGCCTCATGGACTGTAGCCCACCAGACTCCTCTATCCATGGAATTCTCTAGGCAAAATACTGCAGTAGGTTGCCATGCCCTCCTCCAGGGGATCTTCCCAACAAAGGGATTGAACCCAGTTCTCTGGCATTGCAGGCAGATTCTTCACTGTCTGAGCCATGAGGGGGAGCCCCTGAGGGAAGGGAAGACAACCTGTCCTGTCATCTCTGTGGGTAAAGATCAGGGCTGATTCTGATCCTGCTCAACTTTCTTGGGGAGTGAAAATAAGTAACAGTATGAAGTGTAAAGATCTGGTAGGGAGAATGGTTTTGTTAGATGGAAATACAGCAATAATAAAACTGAGGAAGAGACAGAGCTAGTTTTTGTGAGAAATAGAGTAGCTGAGTTAATAGAAACTAGCTTTTGATATGGAGATAATGTGAATTTCAATTAATTCCATAAACAGCAAATTTAAATGTAATACTTCCTTTTCTCCATGCACTCTGTTCTGACTTGGAACATATTAGCCCTAACACTGCCCTTTGAAATGCTAATTAAGGGCAATTTAATTATTCTCTATTGTTCTATCTTTGGAGACTGGGAGGGGTGGGGGGAGCTGCTTAAGTCCTGAAAAATCATCTCTGGGCCTAGGGAGGGTCTCTACCCGAAGATTTGAACTTAGCAATGTTCAAAATGGTTTAGATTCTAAATTTTACAGCTGTGCACACAGATCATGTGAGGCTCTTGTTAAAATGTAGATTCTGATTCAGTAGGTCTGGGGCAAGGCCTGAGATTCCACATTTCTTACAGGCTCTCAAGTGAGATCAGTGCTGCAGAGCCAGAGCACTCTGCATAGCAAGAGTTTAGACTGAAGTGGGAGGTCTTCCAAAGCTAACTCTGCTGTTTCTTTGGCCTGCATTCAAGGTTACTTCAATAGCTGAAGGCCTGAGGCCAAGACCTTGGCTTGGAGAAAGGAGACTGTGAGAAATAGTTGTGCCATATTCTAAATACTTTGTCCCATCTTGGGAGTCCTAGTTGTTCAGTCGGTTGTGTCCGACTCTTTGCGACACCATGGACTGCAGCACACCAGGTTTCCCTGTCCTTCCCCATCTCCCAAGTTTGCTCAAACTCATGTCCATTGAGTCCCAGATAGACTGTATTTTAATGATTGAATACCTGATATTCATGAAGATGAGTTGGGATTCTAGACAGATTGTCTAGAAGGCAAATAGGGAAGTAGTCATTAAAGTTTAGATGTATTTTCATGAATGACTGAAACCAGTTAGGCTTCTATGGTTAAGTTCACTAGTCTAAAACAATCACTTATGAGGAAATCATTCCTGAAAGATAAACACTTTACTGTAGTACTGTTGTACTTTGCTAATAGGCTTGTACTTTGCAACTTGCTATCTTTATCTAGGAATTCCCTGGTGGCTCAGATGTAAAGAATCTGCCTGCCAGTGCAGTAGATGTGGGTTGGATCCCTGGGTTGGGAAGATCCCCTGGAGAAGGGAATGGCAACCTACTCCAATATTCTTGTCTGGACAATCCCATGGATAGAGGAAACTGGCAGGCTATAGTCCACGAGGTCACAAAGAGTTGGATACAACTGAGTGACTAACCAACAACAACCTTTGTCTAGACCAGCAGTTACATGCTACGCTGCTGTTTCTGTGAAAAGTAGAAATGGAATCTCCTCTGTTGCATTGAATCCTGTTTCCATTACTTATTGGTACTGAGATTTGGAGCAATCTCTTAATTTCCCTGAGCTTGTGTTTCCACTTGTAAAATAGTCATGCTAGCCTTTCATCCCGGGATTTTTTAGGAGATACACAAAAGCTTCTGGCATAGTTGCCATCTGTTCACCATTAGACCCCCTCTTCTCCCTGTTTTGATCCTGGTTGCCAAACTTGCTGTACCATTTGGAGAATAGGGATTCTTGGTGGCTGCCTCTCACCTGAACCTCTTCAGTGGCTTCTGTTGGCAAAAGCTCTTGTGACATATGTAGACCTTTAGGAATCCCTGGAGTTTATAAGGAGATGGGAGCAAATATTCTTTACTTCTTAGAATAGACCAGAGTTTAGTTGAAACTTTTTCACAAGGCAGAAACAGTGGGGTTCTCATACATGGGTTGTCTGTAAACACATTTTATGCTAAGTACACATCTGCCTGTGCAGGACTACTAGTGCTCAGCGCTTTATCCCTGGGTCACTTTCCTGACAAGAGGCTCTAGTTTCACTCTTGCGTGTGCAGTGTGGTCTTCTCTAGTTGGTAAGATCTGTTCGAGTCCTCAGGTTGGGTCAGGGTCCGGCTGGAGTTCCGTTTCCTTTGTTCTGTGTGACATGAAATTGCAGTGGCCTTGGTCTGGAGTGTGAGGTCAGACGCCCTGGAGAGGACACTTGGCTTTGTTCCACGCTTCCCTCCCAGCTTTGCCTGCCCTACTCTTCTTTGGGTTCTTATCTTTAGAAGCAGACAACTCTGTGCAAGTTCCTGTGCCCTTCCTATCTCGGAGCTTTTGTTTATTGGCTGCTCATATTCCATATCCTGCTGATCTTAAAGTGCTCAGACGTTACCAACACAGTCTTTAAAGACTTCAGCTTTGACTTTTCCAAAATAAGGTTACTTGATATTCTCATTGGCCATAAGGTAGTATTTCCTAATCAGGTCTTAAACCCTTACCACTTCATTCTGTAAGGTCTGTGAATAAGTGCTATCAACCTAATATATGTATTAGTACATACTATTTTTATATATTACTTGACTTTTCAGTTCCTTTAACAGAAACCATCTAACCAGTGACCCTGATTTCGATATCCTGTTTCATGTTGATTCTAACTTGCTGTCTGACTTTAGGAAAATAGTTTAACTGTACTCACTGAACCAAAATTTACCTTAACCAGTAAAATGAGGATTGGATTAGATCAGTTTTTCAAAGCATTCTCTGGAGTTGGTTGGGGCAGGGATGGGTATAACAAGAGATCTCGATAGGTAGAAACCCCAAGCTCCTCATTCAGGTGATTCTTAAGATTAATGAACAAGGATACCATCTGTATCACGAATAGGTTGAAACTCATGATGGGAAGAGACATCATCTAAGTCTGGTTCCTGACTGTTTTCACCAAGGGTCTGGGCTGGCCACCCCATGTTCCTGTCCCATACTGTTCCCAGCAGCAAAAGTAGATTATTTGTAAGCCTCCCTTTCCCATCTTCAAAAAGCCCTAATGTAAAAATGCCATGTCCCTTTAAGAAATTTTCTCTACACAGCTGTCCAGCTTCCCCAAACCCCTTTCTTTACCCTGGTGGCTCAGTACACTCTTGCTTTTCTGGCAGCTGTTTGTCTGAAGCTCAGAGGGGCAGGGTGCTTTCTCCATTCTCAGTGTCCTGCATTGTGTCTTTCTAAAATGCCATGAGTTTATCATATGGCTAAAAAATTCTCTCTCTTTTTCAGGATCGAATCATCAATTTAGTTGTTGGCAGCTTAACATCTTTATTGATCCTAGTAAGTATCTTTGTGTGTCAGCCAGGGTCTTAGCCAAAGTTTTGAAAACCTTAATACTGCAGTGCAATCAACTCTCAAAAAAAAAACACAAAACTTAAAGGGCCAGTACATGAACATAGGGAACATTCCAATTGTAGTTAAATTAATGCTTTCAATCTTATTCACACTTGAATAAAACTGCATTTGGTATAAATGGAGTAGCTAGTTGATTTCCACTCTCATCCCCTAGTTGAATGTGAAATAGCACAAGTTAAATAAACTTGGTTTTCTGGGTTTGCCTAATAAATTTGTAGTATGTGAGTGGCTACTAGTAACTCCCTTCTGTATGTAACCCACAGCTCTGCTAGTATCTTTACATTTATTTTGTTCCTAAAGTATGTTCATTATCCTTTGGCTTTTTAATTTCTCATTCTGTATACTACAGCTTGGTGCTGTCAAAATAAAACAAAGCTACATTTCCCAGTCTGAGAACGACCTTTCTTTGGCACATTTTTATTAAATCTAAGAGAATTTTAGTTAAGTCTCTTTCTATGACTTCTTCATAAAAGAATGGGTAACATTATATTTAAGGTAGAAAGAGAACTACAGGGTATTAGAAACCTATATTTTAGTATTTTTCATGTTAAGCAAAAACAGTTTTGGGTATTTTTTTTTTTTGCTGGTATACTCAAAATAACAAAAAGGTTAGAACTTTGCCCAGTATAGTCATTTATCCTGGGGAATGATGTTTAAATGCTTTCTAATCTTTGTTGATGAAGAGGTTTATTTTGAGGTTAGCTAGTTTTATTGCTTCATGGTGGTTTGTCTCCTTTCATAAAGGAGGAGGTTGGGAAGATTAAGTGGAAGTAATAGAAGGAATAACACAATTGAAAAGATTTTATTAAACATTAACATTCCAGAAGACAAATTTCACCATTTGGAGCATGTTATAATGTTACTTTGCCTAGATGGTAGTCTAACCAAGTCTTGGAATTACTCCTGAGGCCTGACATACTTTCTTTCCATACAGGTAACGCTGATCAGTGCTTTTGTTTTCCCTCAACTACCTCCAAAACCGTTGAATATATTTTTTGCTGTCTGCATCTCTTTGAGTAGTATCACTGCCTGCATACTTGTGAGTACTATTGAAAATTTAAATTCAGTATCCTTGAGGGCTGATGGTTGCAGTGCCTGGAAATCTGTATGAAAAGATGTCTCTAATTATACACCACTCCTCTCCCCCAAAGGATGTCACAATTCTCATTGTTAAAATCCCAGGGTATTTTTTTTTTTTTTAATTTGTCTCCTTTTCTCCTAAATCCCAAAGTTATAACCTTGTAACCCTAAAAGGCAACTCTGTTCCCTTGATACCAAAAAAAAAAAAGACTTGGGTCACCAAAGATATGATGTGATTTAATTTAATTCATCTTCCTTCAAGGACTACATACAGAGTCCAGCAGTCTTTGGGAAATGTTATTACTCCTCTAATAATTACAGAACTAGTCTATTTTAATCTTTGAGTATTATCTCCCCAAATGAAAGTAATTAACACCAAAACCTCTTGAGAAACCTAAAGCTACAGTGGTATGTTTTTCACAAGAATGTTCAGTTTTTATAATACTAAGAAGCCTTTCTGTTAGGTAAAGAAACAAAGACAGTAGCCAGTCCTCAGCTGGGTATTTGCCAAGTCATCATTAGTTGGCAGCTGTTTCATTTCCCTTCAAAACCCTTAAACAGAATTGTTTTGACTCACATAAGATCTGAGTTAAAATTAAACCTGGGGACATTTCCCAGCTTCAGATTCACTGACTGTTTTGTTCCTTTGGCCTGAGGGAAGGAGTGGCCCCTCGGACTTGGAGAGCCTGGGAACAAAGCTCCCAGAACTGTTCTCCCACTCCCAGCCTAGAGCCGGAAGTGGCTGACAGTGATCTGTTAACAGCTTAAACTAGAGGCATGCATGTGCAAAGCTCCGGTTTTGGTGGCGATTTGAATCAGTTAAAGGAATTTAAAAGTTGTCCTCCCTTCCAGTACTTTAAAAAGCTGTACCTTTTACTAACATAATAATTAAAATATCTCTAGAAGATAGATATATATTCTTGAATGACTCGCCAAACAATTGGTGGACTCTTGGTTTAAACATTGATCAAAGTTAACTGAGAAAGCAGGAATAAAGTATGATTTTGGATATAAACTCAGCTGGTACACTTGAATTACAAAGAATAAAATTCTGGCTGCCTTAGCCTCATTTAGGGGGAAAAGTATATATGGATGAACCTGGTCACAGTGGAAAAGAATTAGTTGTATTTAAAATTTTTAATATTCAGCCCAATGCTATTACTTAAACTTCTATTTAATTCTTCTTCTTTTAGATCTACTGGTATCGACAAGGAGATTTAGAACCGAAATTTAGAAACCTTATTTACTATATCTTATTTTCTATCATCATGTTATGTATATGTGCGAATCTGTATTTCCATGATGTGGGAAAGTGAGGCTGCCAAGAGATACACTCACCAGGTCTCTTCAAAGCAATATATTTGGACTCGAATAAGAGCTGGATAAGGTATGCTGAAGAGTCTCCTGCAGAAGTCTGATACATGATTTTCATGTTAATTGTAAATCTAAATTCCCTCTTGAGGGGAGACATATCCTAAATCACTTTGCTTTTTCTTTAAGGAACCGATGTTGCCCATAAACATTACCCCTTAAAGCACAAATCATTTTCACTTTTGAAATTTTTTATATAAAGTAATGGCGTGGTGCAAGGCTATGTAACAAACAACCTTGCATTTTAAGACAAATATTCTTTTATTTCTGTTAAACTGAATATACAATTATTGTTCCCTAGGCAACCAACTTTTGCTTATAACTACAATTTCACGTTAACAAAACACAGACGGTGAAAAGACAACTTTGATTGTGTAGATCTAATTACAATAATAAATAAAATAATTTATACAAGTTTTTTTTTTTTTTTTTTTAACTTTTTCTATAGCGGTCATATTCATTAAAGCCCTAGAGGCTAATTTTGGCTTAACCTTCTCTAGTATAGGAATGACTCTTGGTTTGTTTCAAGAAGCAAATTTTGTGTTTTTAAATTGCCTGAGAGGGAGAAGTTACATCAAACCCCACCAGTTAATGCACTAAGTGAACGGCAAACTCGGATACTCTGCTATTTCCTGGGTAATTTACATAGCAAAACGTAATAAAAGGTCATGGTACAGGATAGGCAACTTAGTACTTCCTTTCCCATTTAGTTTTACTTCAAAGTGCTAACTTTGTAAACTGGTGACAGTGGGTTCTGAGGGATGAAAATGCTTAGCTTCTGGTGAATTTTGTTTTACTACTCTCATCCATATTCCCTTTAAAAAGTAATTAAAAAAAAAAACCTGTAGTGAATTTTCTAAACCCTTTTAATACTCTTCTCATTACCCAGCCCAAATCAGCTCCCACTGCCAGCAATGGGTAAACCCAAATAACCCCCACACAATCACCTCAAGTCTCAAACTACTTAGACGATGTCTCTGTGCAGAAGGTCACTGGGAAGCTCTAGAGCATGTGACTTCTCTGAAATATAAACAGGCCTACTTGAGACCGGACAGAGTGCCATGTTTGATCTGTAGAGATGAATATTACTGCTTTTAAAACAGTAGTTAAGCTTTGGCGATTTCAAAATTCTCTCTGCTAAAATGAAATTCCCTGCTGATAAGAAACACTAATAACTGGGATCTCTGCAGTTAAGACCCTAGTGCTCCACTCAACTACATACTGTTGTAAGACTAGACCTCAGATGATATATTTAAAGAGGTAAAAAGTCATAGCAGCAACACTGTATGTGGCTTGAGCACTGTAGCTATTCAAAAGCCAGAGGAATGGTAAATTAAGCCTCTTGGGGGATGCTCCTGTTTCTTTGGAGATATAATGAACAGTGTGGCTTTGCCTGAATGGCTTGTTTCTAAGAATTACCTAATGACAGTGTACCAAATCCTCAACATCTTTTGAGTCTTCTGAGACAGGACTGCCCAGAGATGATCCAATGATGTTTGATTCTTCTCGATGATGCTGGAGTATAGGATCTGTAATGAGATATATCATCTAATCCACATCAAAGAATTTAGAATAAGTGTTCTTCTACCAAAGGGAAAATTTAACAAGACTCACTGCCTGATTACCCCCTTAAGATTTATCAGGCACATGTTGGAGTTACAGTACCTGTTAGTGTTGTCAAAGGCAAGACGGATTCAGTATCTATAACATCAGATGTCTGGATAAAGCCATGTGGTGAAGGAACAATAAGTATCGTTTCATCATCAATTGTTGTTTGATGAACTTGCTCTTCTATGGTAGGAGACCCTAAATCCTAAGTAATAACAAACAAACAGAAACAGATTCTGTTTCATATTCCTTGTTTCCCTTAAGTCCCCAAACACATTTAGGCTTGAAAGGACTTTCAAATACTATCCTACTTTAAAGTTAGAATATAAAGAAATCAAAGTTAAGGTCTTAAACAGACAAAAATAATAATAACCTCACACTCGGAAGTTTTACATACTAGCAAAAAAATAATTTAAAAGAACCAATTCAGTGACAGGTCCTGCTCTAGGCTTTTCCCAAACTGCAGGTTTGAGGCTTAAGGCTGTTTAAGTGCAACTTACTTCAGTAACATAAGCCCGGGCTAACGGGGAGGGTTCGTCCTCTTGTTTGAGGTGGGTGACAGAGATTTCTTCTTCTGTTCTGACCATAATACTATTCATCAGTTCTGTGCTATTTTGGTCACTGAATTTGGATATATGAGCATCATTAAATGACGGCTCTACTGTAATCTTAGGCTGATGAATTTCGTCTGGGAAAGTGTCTGCTTCTAGGGCATCTGGAGGCTCAGGAAAATCAGATGAGTGAATATCACTATCCACTGTCAGTTCTGCTTGGGATATGGAAGAGGCGATGTCCTCTGTGGCAACTGTCTGAATGATGACTCTTGGTGCGTGACACTGCACTGTGACGTCACTTGTGTTCAACAAATGTTCTGGCTATAGAATGTTAACAAAAACAATCAGTGGCAAGATGAAAAAGTACGTACCAGCCTAAAGTGACAGACAACAAATGACATTTACACGTGGTACCCTGGTGTCCCCTCCATGCCTCTCACCTCTGGATCTGCAGTGTTCTCACCATGTTCCTCTAGAATTCCTGTTTCTTGACCTATCTGGGCCCCTGTGCTCCTGAGAGCCCCTTTCCCCTAATGTATGTCCATCTCATGTACAGGAATGAGGGAAGTACCCCAGTGAAGGTGTAAAACATGCTCCTGGGACAACAGTGGTAGAAGAATAGTTGAAATCCATGGATTACAGTAGTATTGGCTCTTAGTATTATGTATCAACTAATTCTGGTCCCTAACAGATCCTGAAGTCTCAGAGCTCAAAATTTATCTCCCTCCTCCCCCAAGGTATGAGTTCTATCTCTGGTGACACTTATCAGTTTAGCCAGTCTTTTCTACAGAAATTAGAGAAATCAAGCAATTTATGTAAGATGACATACAGATAAAGCATGAACAATGATCTGTTCGGGAGAAGCAGGAGCAGCAGCTGCCAGGGTGACTGTGGGACTAGCAGTCAGAGTGAGGGGAAGGCCTTGGCTTGAGCTTGTCTGAAGCAGGTAGGTGCCTGGAGTGCCAGTGGGCTGTAAATGGAAAGACTAAAGGAAAAAGAAAAATAAGGTCAACACGGGTGCATCATACCACTCAGTAAGCAGACTTAGTGCTCACTATGTCTAGCTTTACATCCAAAATGGGGACTTTACCAGCCACAAATGTACTTGATACCAATCATGAGGGTGCAAATAATAAAATAAAAAGCTTAGTATTCTGGACTATTTATGTGTTTTAAGTCATTTCTCAGCCTGCAGGTTTAACAGAGAGGCAAGGCCTTGATTCTCCTCTTCACACCCTGTGTGTCTGTGGTCTGGTTTCAGCTCAATTTCAGTCCAAGACACTGCCTCATAAACCACTGTTTCCAGCGCAGTAACCCAGCACACCCTCTTTATCCTTTCTCTGCAGCACATAAAACCTAGCAGTCTCCCCCTTAAAAACATCTTTGAAAAGGCACTATGGCAGTGTTTACTTACTTGAATAGATTTTTTTTCATAGTATAATTTTAGAAAATTTTTATGTTAGGAGAAAATGTACAGAAATAGCAATTAGTCTTCTGCTGAAAGAAAAAATTCCTAATTGAAAACTGCTTAACTGATAGTATATTGAGATGTTTTATGGAAGTGTAACAAAACTACTGAACAGCAACACACGTTTCACAACCATAAGATTCTCCATGGTAATGTGAGTTTGGTTTACCCTAAAACTCTGAAGGAAGAGCATGTGCAGGTCGAGCTGGAGATGAAGGTCCTAAATCCTGGTCTCTAGTCCGACGCGGTCTTGTGGACTTCCTTCACAGCAGCTCTACTGGCTCCTGACTCACTGAGTCTAGGTTTCTTAAACACGAAAGCAGGGATAATAACTACTTCTCACAGAAAGGTTTGTTGAGGATTAGAAATGATTGTGATGGTGCCTGGCACACACAGGGGACTAACTCACTTCTCTCTCTCCCTCTTCATAAAAGTGAAAGCTGACTTTTTCTAAAGGTTGTATTTATTCATATCATCAGGTGGTATAGTAAATACTTTATATGTACATGTATATCATATATGCATATTTTAATATACTTAAATACATTTAATGCTTATACATTTTCAGAGCTGAGGCACTATTATGCTTTATTAATAAATTAGGATAGAAGTCTCTAAATCTTTGAATGTGACCTCATAAGTTAAAACATGAACACGTACCCCAAATATATGTGTATACATTATTTATTTGGCCAGGGGGAAGGTGGCAAAAAAAGGTAAAACAAATTTCTGTTTTGTACCTGTGACGAATGACTTTCAGCGGAGACCACTGAATTAGGAAACCGAGGCTTAGGTTACCCAAGCAGCCTAGTAGAAGTTCCAAAAGAGAATCTTTTGCTCTGTGGGCCGTTATGAGATTTGGCTGTGTATAGGATATAAATAAACTCATGCACTAATACTCCTTATATTTTTCACAGCAAAGAAATCTTGACATAATTTAAATAAAATATTTTCTTCACGAAAACTGAGCCAATAATTTTGGGTTTACCTATTTTAGAAATCAGGCAAAGAACTGGGGCTGTTTTTAAATTTAACCCCCGCCACAAAGAAATTACATTTAAATTAGCACACATATCCCCATCTCTTAGTATAGTTAACATCTAATCTATGTTCTGTCTCTACAGGTTTGCCTACTTTTGACGTATCAAATGGGAGCCCTGAACTATATATTTTGTGTCCCATTTCTTTCACTTTGCATAAGGTTCAAGGTTCATCCTTATGGTAGCATATTTGTTACTGCCAAATAATCATTTGTATGTCTCTAGCACATTTTATTTACCCATTTATCAGTGGATGGACATTTGGATTATTTCTACTTTTTAGTTATGAACATTCATGTACATGGACGTAATGTTTTCATTTCTCTTAGGTATACCTGGGGTTAGAATTGGTGGGTCATATGGTAACTATATGTTTAACCTTTTAAGGGACTGCAAGATTCTTTGCCTAAGAGGCTACATCATTTATGACCAGGACTTTCAAATCCTGTATCCTCAATGGCTAGTGCAGTGTTACTCTGTAAGATAATTCATTCCATAAACTTTTCCTCAACCAATATGAACTTGTTTATAACTCGATAAAAATACGTAGCATGTACCCTATGTGTTAGCCTTGTCATTTTCATCTATATAAGAAAAAGATGTTATTAGTTTATATCAGATTGAAAAAGAAAGACTAAAATTAATTATAAAAAGTAGAAGTCTGATTTATGTTGTCTTCTAACCATCTGGCTTCCAAAATCATGGATATAGTTACACTTACTGACAATCAGGTTAATTTTTATATTTCATTTGCTTATGTAATATTTCTAAAACCGATACCAACTGATCTTATACATCATATGGCTTTTTAAAGTAGTTACTCACTGGAAGAATCTCAAATGTCTGTAGTGTTCCACTGTTTAGTGTTATTGTTTCCGAGTCAACAGTAGCAGCAGCGGAGTCTGCTGAAGCTGTGGTAACAACAAGGACAATAGAACACTTTTTAAATTTCAATTTCCTTAGTATATTCAATTAATTAGGAGGGCAATTTCATATCGAATAATTGGCCTGGAAACCCACATCATTTAATAAGAGATAAGAAATCTAATGGGTCTCTCTGGGATGGCATAGATAAGGGTCAGCAAACCATGACTCACGGCCAGAGCCAGCTCACTGCCAGTTTTATAAATGCAGTATCACAGGAGCACAGCTAGGCCTACCTGGTTACGCATTTTCTGTAGTTGCTTTTGCACTGCAAGGGCAGTTCAGTAGCTACGACAGAGACAAAATTTGCTAACCCTGGCATAGATCATAAGATATTTCTAATGTTAGTAAGAAAGAGGAATACACTAAGGCTAACCTGCAAAGATACAGGAACTTGATAAAATGCCACGTGTTCCTGTATCTTTTGGTAAGATGGTATAGATGTCTGGAATATAGAGATGTCCGAGAACACTAGGTTTTAGTTCTAGTGACGTCACTTCTGGCAGTGTAAATCCAAGCAAGTAACTTACTTTAATCCAAACTAATGTTCAGAGACTTTACTTGCCCTCTCTATCTCATACAGTAGTTGTAAGGATCAAAAACATGAAATACATACAGTATTGTTTCAGATGACTGTACTGGGCGATTGAACAGCACTTTAGAGATCAGACAGGTGTGTCAACTGAAGCTCAGACTAGATCGTGTCTGCTCAAGGTTATACAGAACTACAGCAAACTAGAAGAAATGTGAGCTCTTTTGGTGCTTTGAGTCCCACTTGTAGGTACATCCATGTGGAAAATGATTTGAAATTGACTTCTAATGTATAACATTTATTGTTTATTACATTCTGACTATAATACTTCTCAGTTTAAGAGAAATGCACTTAATTTCTGTTTTCTTACTAGTTCATGGATTTTTAAGATCATACTTAGAATAATTTGATTTAAAATAAATAACCTAAATCAAAGGTAAGCAAATTACGGCTGTGGACAAATGTGGCTCAAGGCTAAGAATGGTTTTTACATTTTTAGAGGATTGTGTAAAAACAAAAATAGAAAATTCCATAGAGATCTATCTGGCCTTGGCCTGCAAAGCCTAACATATATGTACTGTTCTGAACCTAAATAGTCTGCATCCCTGACCTCTAATAAAGAAACAATCATGAGATTTTAGCTCAAATGCCAAGAATAATGGGTGTCTTGTAAAACTCTTACCCGTATTTCTTACTGGATGAAATAAAATTATTCTAATACTTAAAAAAGTATGCTGTGAATGAATATTAAAGCACCATTTATAAAATGTTTGCTATTTTCCCAATAAGTATTATCAACCTAGTAGCCAAGGAAAATTATAACTTTCTCCATGCATAAATAATTTTTAGCCAACAGAATCTCTCATATTTATGGTGGATTAGTAATTTCAGTTGCTTTGCAATTCTCAAGACTATAAAATAAAACAAAACAAGCAGGGTTAAAGAAAACAAATTCTTCATGTTTTAAAGCTAAAGCTAATATGCACATTTAAATTAGAACTTTAATAAGCATAATTAATTTAAACATCTGCCATGGAATTCCCAGAAATACAGTGTTAATAATGCCAATTAAGTGGTCCAGAGATTCTCAAATGGGACCATAGAGTACATATGAAAACATGTAAGTTGCCTGTATCTGTCATACTGACTGGAAAGCACTGTTTGGCATTTTATGGCTGACGTCAGGGGACCCTACACATCTTGCAGTGTGTAGGAGGATATCCTGCCAACAGAGAACTGTCCCACTCAAAATGCCAATAATCCCCGGACTGAGAATAACACCCAGTGATTGAAAAACTCTTAGCAATGGCCTTTCCATAGGCAAATAACATTGTATAGGGGGAAAAAGTGGGATAAAAATGAAATAATAATATGGTTCTGAGATTTTTATCCTCATTCTTTCCTTTTCTGTCCCTCTATAATAGAAAGAAAGGTAGATCAACTTGGCTTAGATCTTAGAAAATAAACTTCTCTCCCTGTAACTCACTCATCTCATTAAGCACAAGATGTCAGAGGCTAAGGAAAAGAGAAAGTTGAAAGTCAGTTGTGTCCTACTCTTTGTGACCCCATGACTGTAGCCTGCCAGGCTCCTCGGTTCATCGAATTCTCCAGGCCAGAGTACTGGAGTGGGTAGCCATTCCCT
This sequence comes from Bison bison bison, assembly GCF_000754665.1. Classification (NCBI taxonomy): domain Eukaryota; kingdom Metazoa; phylum Chordata; class Mammalia; order Artiodactyla; family Bovidae; genus Bison; species Bison bison. The sequence continues at coordinate 955,179 of NW_011495016.1, read as the reverse complement.
TCTCCAGGGGATCTTCCCAACCCAGGAATCAAACCCAGGTCTCCCGAATCGCAGGCAGATTGTTTACCAACTGAGCCACCAGGGAAGCCTCTCTGTTTACACCAAAGAGGTAAACAAAACAATCCCTGTAGGAAACTGGGTCTTTACTCCCTTAAGAGAATCTTTTTTGACCTCACCAAAACCCATTTCTTCTACATTTCACCGCAAATCCATTCCTCATTTGTATGTCTTCTGGAGAATTACTACAAATGATGTGCCATCGTAGGGACTCTATGTCCTTGCTTCAGTTCAGTTCAGTTCAGTTGCTCAGTCATGTCCGACTGTTTGCGACCCCATGAATCGCAGCACGCCAGGCCTCCCTGTCCATCACCAACTCCTGGAATTCACTCAAACTCATGTCCATTGAATCGGTGATGCCATCCAGCCAGCCATCTCATCCTTTGTTGTCCCCTTCTCTTCCTGCCCCCAATCCCTTCCAGCATCAGGGTCTTTTCCAGTGAGTCAACTCTTTGCATGAGGTGGCCAAAGTATTGGAGTTTCAGCTTTAGCATCAGTCCTTCCAATGAACACCCAGGACTGATCTCCTTTAGGATAGACTGGTTGGACCTCCTTGCAGTCCAAGGGGCTCTCAAGAGTCCTCTCCAACACCACAGTTCAAAAGCATCAATTCTTTGGCACTCAGCTTTCTGCACAGTCCAACTCTCACATCCATACATGACCACTGGAAAAACCATCCCCTTGACTAGATGGACCTTTGTTGGCAAAGTAACGTCTCTGCTTTTTAATATGCTATCTAGATTGGTCATAACTTTCCTTCCAAGGAGTAAGCATCTTTTAATTTCATGGCTGCAGTCACCATCTGCAGTGATTTTGGAGCCTCCCAAAATAAAGTCTGACATTGTTTCCCATTTCCCCATCTATTTCCCATGAAGTGATGGGACCAGATGCCATGATCTTAGTTTTCTGAATGTTGAGCTTTAGGCCAACCTTTTCACTCTCCTCTTTTACTTTCATCAAGAGGCTTTTGAGTTCCTCTTCACTTTCTGCCGTGAGGGTGGTGTCATCTGCATATCTAAGGCTATTAATATTTCTCCCAGCAATCTTGATTCCAGCTCTTGCTTCTTCCAGCCCAGTGTTTCTCATGATGTACTGCATGTAAGTTAAATAAGCAGGGTGACCATATACAGCCCTGACGTACTCCTTTTCCTATTTGGAACCAGTCTGTTGTTAAATGTCCAGTTCTTTTTTTTTTTTTTTGTCTTTCTAAAAATTTCATTGAATCTTGACACAATGGCCTAGCTTTGGGGTAACACAAAGGATACCAAACTTCAAAGCAAAAATGGAAGACATTTTCTGAAGAGGTAGATGCTCAGTTCTGAACTTCCCGATGCAGTTATCGTTCCAAGTGAACTCAACAGAATGAGGTAAAATGTCTACTGAGTCACCCAGGACACAGCTGTGGTCCACGTCTTCGCCTTCCGTTCTCAGGGTTCTCCCTCTGTCAGGTACTGTTCAGCCAGCGCACAGTGAGATGTGTTTCTCTACTTGAGGGCTTCCTGCACAGAGCACGGCCATCTTGCTCTCTGGGTCACATGGAGTTCTGAAACACGTACCAGGTAATGGAAAGCCAGGTTTCAAGAAGTAAAAATCCTGAGTGCTTTGAGGGAAGCAAGAGGGCATTCAAACAAAAGATTAATAAAAACAATGTCTATAACATTCATGGAGGGGCTTGAAGATGAAAACTAAAATTTTTCAACCATGGAAGGGGTTGACCAACACCCAGGGATTGGGCTGCTTGCCTGAAGTGGGAGCTGAGACAGAAATTCAATTCTTTTGAGGATCTATACACATGGTAATTGGCAAAATACATGACAGAACAAAACACATCAGTTCCTTTCTTTTGAAAATGGCTCTAAAGGGAGAGAGAGGCTTGAATCCTTCCTTCAATGGTCCTGCCTGTTCAGCCATCCAGAGCTTGAAGGTCCTGTCATAGGAACAAGTGGCTATGAGGTGCCCAGCGGAAGAAATGTCTAGGCCCGTCACTCTGCCTTTGTGGCCAGCCAGAGTCTTCAGAGGGGACCAGCCTGGGTGAGTCCAGATCTTGGCTGTGTTATCATAGGCACCAGTGAGTGAGAAATTCCCATGGATAGGCTCAAACTTGACACCTGTCACTAAGTTCTGATGGGCAGGAATGGTATAGACACAACGTCTCTGTTGAAGGCCCTGCACTTTGCAGGTGTTGTCACCACTGACAGTTGCAATGTGGTAGCCATTGGGGGAGAAACTTATTCCATATATTTCCTTCAGCTGACCTTCTAGGAACATGATAGGTCCTGTGCGCAGGTCCCAAACTCGGCCAAATGCATCCAGTCTCCCAGTGCCAGCCAAAGAGCCATCTTGATGGAAGGCAATGTCATACGTGTGACACCCATGCTGTGGCCCTCCTAATGCAGGATTTCCTCTTGAGCTTCCAAATCCCATAAGTGCCATGATCGGTCATAGCAGGTGGTACCTAAGAAACGTCCTGATGGATGCCACATTACATGAGCCACATGCATTGTGTGGCCTTCAATATCTGCCACCTTTCATCACTGTCAAGGCTCCACAGCTTCACAGAACTGTCAGCAGCACAAGAGGCCAGATTGACATCTTTTTGGTCCAAGGAGACCATGGATTTGGGATGGAATATGATCGCTCCCACGTTTGTGTTATGGCCTCGAAGAGTGTGAAGGAGGTTGCAATCAGGAACAGACCAGAGCTTGCAAAGCCCACTCAAACAAGCTGTGGCCAGCATTTTGGAATTGGGACTAAAGTGACAGTAGGAGATAGGCCGATCATCCCCAATCTGACCACAGAAATTATTCAAAGATCAGAGAGATTTGTGCAGCTCTTGCATCTGGGAGGTTCTAGTTGTCTCAGGAATCTATGAAGATGGGCCTCTTCTAAGTATTTCATTGCCCTGGGCAGTGAATAATTAGCAATCTGCAGTCTAGCAACCTTCAGGCTGTTTGGTCCTTCATGGTACCAGGTCTGCTGATACTCTTCTTTGAACTTCTTTGATTTTTCATAATCTTTTTTGGTCTTTTTTAAGGCATCGGTACCGACCACTGAGAGGATACGTCTTAACCTTTCTCTTCTTTCAGCAGGACCTTCTCCAAAAAGTGTGATGGGTTCCCCCAAAGCTCTAAGGCAAGCCTTGACCTCTGAGTCATCTGTGGAAATGTTGATTTGCCAGGATCGCTTCCTTCTCTCAAACTCTGCTAACACTTCAGCCTGTCTCTCACTGATGTGCTCTTCAATTTCAAACACTTCTCCAGAGGTTATGTTAATGTTTCCTGCTTTGAGTCCTTCTTTTCCCCAAAGCCCAGATTCTCCTTTGGCCAGATGCTCCCTCTCCTTCTCTTCCAAACTTCCATAATAGATGTGTGGTTTCTTCACAACTGCTACTGCTAAGTCACTTCAGTCGTGTCTGACTCTGCAAGACCCCACAGACAGCACCCACCAGGCTCCCCCATCCCTGGGATTCTCCAGGCAAGAACACTGGAGTGGGTGCCATTTCCTTCTCCAATGGAGGAGCCACTAAGTCATCTGGTGCCTTAGTTTTGGTTGCCGTGGAGGAGGATCGTGAGGAAGCCATGCTGGGCTCCGGAGCCGTGAAGCCCCAGCGAAAGCTGTGCTCTATGTTTCAGATCGTCCACTGCGTGCCCAGCCCATGTCCAGTTCTAACTGTTGCTTCTTGACCTGCATACAGGTTTCTCAAGAGGCAGGTCAGGTGGTCTGGTATTCCCATCTCTTGAAGAATTTTCCACAGTTTATTGTGATCCACACAAAGGCTTTGGCATAGTCAATAAAGCAGGAATAGATGTTTTTCTGGAACTCTCTTGCTTTTTCCATGATCCAGCAGAGAATGTTGGCAATTTGATCTCTGGTTCCTCTGCCTTTTCTAAAACCAGCTTGAACATTTGGAAGTTCACAGTTCACGTATTGCTGAAGCCTGGCTTGGAAAATTTTGAGCACTACTTTCCTGACAGTATTTTAAGTAGTTTTCTATTAACCATTAATTCTTTATAACATCTAGAAAGTAAGATGATTTAAAATGGTTTATAATGGCTGGGCTGTTGGTTATCAGTCTTTCGTGTTACACATTCATCCTTTGCAAATATTTATCAAGCTAATAAACATAAAATGCCATAGATCTCCTTTAATTCGTCAACTTGGATAAATTTCTGTCAAAATTCTAGAAGACTGAAAGGTGTCAGAGCCATTCACTAAATCGCACAGGTCAAATAGCAAGGAGTCCTGAGGTTACTTACAGACGTGGGTGATCTGGACGGGAATCTGTAGGGCTGTCATGGGGCTTGGAGAGATGGCACCATTGTCTTCCAAGCGGGCAACTCTGATCTGAACATGCTGTACACTGGAATTGGAATTACTGTTTGGAACTCCAGGTCCTGATTTATTCTCCAAAAGCGTTGGGTTGTTTTTTTGATTTTCATGTAACTGTTTAAGACCTTTTATCAAGACTGAAGGGAGATGGGTAGACAAAAAGAACATTGATTCTCCGACAGACCACCATCTAAGCAGCAAGGGAGGTGGGGGGTAAGGAGGGAAAGTATTTGGAATAAATAATTGTATATAGGATGACATCCTACCAAAATAATAATAAAAATATTTAAAAACCACAACCTGTCTGGAAATTTTTGGAAACGTTATCAAAACAGATTTTTAAAAAAATTCACAACCGAATATTGTTCTGCCATCAAAGCCACATTAATAGCCATTGTAAGGAACATGGAAATACAATATTTTCTATGTCTTAGGGCTTCTTGATAAAATTCTTATTTGGGAAGAAAACTAACTAGCTTATTTTTATTCAGTAATGAATCGTGTACCCACCCCCTGCCCTGACTCAAATGGCACTTGACTGCTTTAGCCACTGCAGGCTGTCATCTAACTTACAACCCCAGAGTGGCAGCTGAGCTTTTCCCAACAGCAGTATGCAAACAACCTGAGCTCCTGTAAAGCCAGCTCCTCTACTAATCATGATAATCTACATCAGTCATCCCAGGTGATGCTGGGTTCCTGTTACATTAGTATTCCTTCACTCTCCTGGTTATACTAACTTTTTAAAATGCAAAATAAATTTGTAACTGGGTATTTAGGGGAAAAAAATCACATTTTCATCAAGCCAAATTCCTCAGCATTTAATTTTCCTTTGCAAAAATGAAGCTGGAGCACTATATCAGTGAGAGTGAATTTGATTACCTAAATCGAAGACAGTACTACCTGGTTCAGTGTCTAAGTACAGAATAGACAGTGAAATGGAAAAGTAAGCTATACTTCACTTTTAAGCAAACCTAAGATCTCTGGATTTATACAATAAATGAAATTAGAAACTTACCAGCCTTTGTTCTACAAAATAAATCTCCATAGAATTTCTCTAAATAATGCAGTTAAGTAATTAGAAATTACTCAGTTCATAAAAGTTGATTTAAATGTAATTTCTTACATCTTTGTATGCAGTGAAAACACATGTGAAATTTATTTCCTCTTCACAGTTTATGTGAGAAGAATGTGTATAAATATGTGTAATTCCACCCTTGGTACTCTGAGAATTACAAATCATATTAACTCTGCTCAGGGAAAGTTTGTTACCCAAAGAAACAGGACAGAGGTTGAAGTAAAATCTACCATGATTCATCTCTCTTCAGCCGAGGCAAAGAACTTCTAACTGCTAATTCCTTGAGTACTTAAGATAAGGTAAGGACTTAAGGAGCAAATAATACATTACCAGGGAATGAAACATCCTTATGGTTTGCGATTTGCCTTTTGATGGTCCACCATTTACTTCGAAGCCACTGTGGTGAACGGACACTGCTCCATCCCTCAGCTAACAGATCCCAGTTTATGTCATTTTCATCAGCTACATCAAGCTCTGCTATCCTACAAAATAAGGTTACAAAATAAGCATCTGTTAGATGTTTGTTTCTCCACAAGGATCCTCCTCTGACTACAGGTGATGGCACCAGCAATAAAGGGAATGGCAGGGTGTGTCACTGAGCTGCTAGGTACGGGAAAGGATGGACTGCGGGTGTGCAGGCCTGCTTCCTGAGCTAAGAGCTAAGACGTAGCACAGTGATAGCCTTTCGTTAATGGTACTACCAATGTGCTGAACCATAACTATGGTCAGAACCAGAACTGTGAAGGAAAGGGAAGAGCTAAAGGTTAGAACAGAATAAGGACAGGTTTAGTTGTATAGTGTTCTATAATGTTTTGTAGTGTGTTATATAATGCTATTTTCTAGATCTGAGCTCTTCCACTTGTAAAATAAAATTACTTAGAAAAGAATGGGGCTTCTCTCATAGCTAAACTGGTAAAGAATCTGCCTGCAATGCAGGAGAACCCGGTTTAATTCCTGGGTCGGGAAGATCTGCTGGAGAAGGGATAGGCTACACATTCCAGGTGGCTTGGGTTTCCCTGATGGCTTAGGCTGAAGTAAAAAATCATCCTGCAATGTGGGAGACCTGTGTTTGATCCCTGGATTGGGAAGATCCCAAAGGGAACGGCTACCCACTCCAGTATTCTGGCCTGCAAAATTCTATGGGGTCACAAAGAGTTGGACACGACTGAGCAACTTTCACTTTCAGAAAAGAACTATTTATAAAGATGACTAGCTGGGGAAAAGCTATATTAAAAATAAAACTCAAAAGAAAATGATAAAAAGTTAAAACAGTGCTTGAGCAGCAACCCCAAACCCCACAATTAACACAAAATAGTACAGCTAAATTTGGGGTTTTAATGGTCTGTATGTTTTCTAGTTAACTGTCAGGATTTTGATTTTCAGTTGGGAGTAGCCACAAAAATTCTAGCTGGTATTTTTGGCCACTGAGTCTTAAACCAACTAATTTAAAACAATAAGCTTAGGATTATTACCTAAAAGCCATCTTTGGATATGTATGAAATGGAAGCGTCTAATTTGGTCCAATTTGAAGGTGGGAGATAACTAATGTGGGTTATCTTATTCGCACAGTAGCCAAAGATTGAAGGGCATGGAGACTGACAGCCCTCTTACCCTCAACATGGCCCCTCTCAGCCAGGACTGAGGCACGGGGCGGGGCACAGTGGGAAGCTGCACTGCCTCGGCCTGTGCCACACCTGATCTGTGGATACAGAGAGGACTTCAGTCTCCACGCCTTCAAATCTGGTACTGTGCACGAGCACTAAATCCACTAAAAGAGGAACAAACACAAACCAAAGAAGAGCTCGATATGAAATGGTTAGGATTTTAAACAGTGGCTCTCTGTGGAAAAGATGCTTTCCCGACATCAGGCATCTATGGAAACCAAAAGAGGAAAGTTAATCTAGACAGCCACAGCAGTTCTGCAGCTTTTGTCATGAGAAGATTTAGGACACAAACCTGAGGATGAGATTGATTTCATCTTCCTTGGTCCACTCAGTACCTCCGCTCTGCTTCCAGTTCAGGTAGTTGAGCCATTTAGAACGACACTGCTTTTCTGAGCGAGTACCCACTCGTTCTGCCACAGCTGCCCAAGACACACCCTGTGTGACTATGTCACCTGGCTCAGTGCTTGTCAATTCATGCACCACCTCTGCAAGTCTCTTTTCTTCTTCTTCTGTCCACTTCCCTGAAAGAAGGAGAGCATCCAGATGACCACTGCTACCTTTTTCTTATTTTGCAAATCAGACTCAGCACTGTATTTCAAAGGACTGATTGGAAGTATGCAGTAGTTGTCAGAATTATTTCTGAATGACATACGGAAAACCTATACGTAACTACTAATACAGTCACTAGCCCAGTAAGGTCCTTAGTGGGCTTCCAGGTGGCTCAGCGGTAAAGAGTCTGCCTGCAACACAGGAGATGCGGGGTTGATCCCTGGGTTGGAAAGATCCCCTAGAGTAGAAAATGGCAACCCACTCCAGTATTCTTGCCTGGGAAATCCCAGGGACAGAGGAGACTGGCAGGCTACAGTTCATGGGGTCACAAAGAGTTGGATACGGCTTGGCGACTACACAACAAAGGTTCTCAGTACTACAAATGGAAATATAGAATCCCAACAGAAAGCACCAACTGACTCTTTAAGGAAAGAAAAACTATCTAAAACATAGCTAGAAAGAATTATATTCTCTCAAGTTATACTGAGTCCTAATTGGGAAGTGTTCCATTGATGGCCTGATGGACACAGAAACTCATACTTTTTTCTTAGTCCCACCAAAGATTCCCTGCTGTGCAGAAGTGAAGTAGTAAGCTCAACAGAGACCTTTACTTACAGGAATGAATGAGGATGGACAAGTAGAACACCACCTGTAGCTTCCCATCCATTTCAATAAAAACAAAAACTTGATTTATACCATTTCCTTTCCCAACTCCAAGCTGCTGTGATAAAATAGAAGTCTGAGACTGGTATTCACACATATTATTTCTATTTCAGTTTTTTTGAATCCATAAACCCACTAACAATATCACATGCTCTCTTTGGTCTTTTTCTTTTTAGAAAAAAAAACTTAAGCAGAAAAACAGGGCAAAAAAAAAAAAAGAGAGCAAACCTTTAAAAAATGTCTTCCACTCTGTTTCTATTTTCTTACTACTAGTAGCTGCAAATTTCAAAAAGGCTATGTGCTTGCCTTTCTGGGATTCATTCATTCAACTGCTAAGCACATTTCTGGATATCAGAGATTCAAGACAAAGTTCCTGCTCTCCTATTTTAGCATGGCAAAAAAGTAAGGGGAAACTCAGACTGTTGTCTCATGGTGTGGTCAAAAGACAAAATTCCTGATCCAAAACAATAAATAGCAATAAGGAAAGGTAACAGGCAGAGCATTCCTTCAGGCTGGCAATCAGGGAATGCCATAATGTTTTTCCATTATGCTCATAAAAAGGCTTCTATGCTCAACGTCTTACATGAACCTCTGGGGTCCCACTGTAAACCTAAAGCTCCCATTTCTGCTTCATTCACTACACAATAAGAGCTGGTGAAATTTATGTTTTCACTGCCTTAGAGGTAATAGTGCTGGTGGAGTGGTTAAGCAGGAAACATTCCTGATTCCACTTTAGGGGGCGAGGTCAAAAATATATTCCCTGGAAGCTCAAGCCTAGCTTGAGAACTAATTGAACTTATTTCTAATTGAAAGACTGAGCACAGGCTGCGGATCCTTCAGATAATCTGAGGGCTAAAAAGGGAACTATGAGATCATTTATTCTACCCTCATCATTTTACAGAGGAAACAGGTTCAGAGAGGTAAGTGAGAGTTGGTAGTAGAGCCTAAATACTACTGTTGGTCACAAAGGTTAAGTTTAACAGTATCATCAATCAGTAATTTGTATACATGAACTGGGTATCTGTGGTCTGGCCTGGGGACTGAAACACCAATCACAATTTTTTTCTATGGAAAAAGTTCTTCAAGTTTGAAATAGGCAAAATATGTACAGCCTTCAGAACACAGCTTCTTCCTAAGTTGGGACATGCTTGAACTAAAGGTTTTCATAAATATGAGTTGATAAGCTGTTGCCAACATCAGTTCAAGAGTCAGATGGACTTAAAATTACTTCCTGCACATATGCTTTAAAAGTACCTGTATAGGACAAAAATACTTTCCTACCTGCAGCAGTTTTGAATTGCTACAAAATGGAAACATGCGAGACCTAAATAAAACCTTGGAAGCTGAGATGTGTCCCTATGAAAATATCACCTTACTACACAAAGCTCAAAAATAAAGGATTAGTTGGGTCTAGTTGAAAAGAAAGGGCACTACAAGAAAAAATCTAAACTTTAATGAGTAGTAAAGCTCTTTCCACAACAGAAGAGAAGGAAGTATGTGAAGGGGCAGGAGGGCTGAATGGTGACAAGGAACAGCGGCGATCACAGTACCTGTGTTGCAAGTGTCCTTCATCAGTCGGCACCGATCTTTGACGGAAGAGGCACTCCTTCCTAGCGCCGCCCCTATTGTTGCCCAGTCATTGCCATGCTTTATCCGGAGCCTAAAACAAGAGTCTGCCAATCAGCATTTGGTTCAACTGTTTTCTCCCTTTTAATTTCATCATTTATTCTTCATTCTTCTTCTTCCCATTTGACTGGTTTGGAAGTGGTGGGCAGCAATACTTTGAGAGCCAAAGTTTGAAAGTGTGGCCTTTTTTGGGGTCCACAGTTGTCTGTGGGTGAAAAAAAACAGGCAGCAATTGCCTTTTTCCTGGGTCAGAGAAGAAATAAGTAACTTGGATATGTGTTCAAAAAAGACCAAATTTCCCCTCAGGTTACTGACACAATATCCCAGGCAATCCCCAGATTTTTCCCTTTTGAGTACTCCTAACAAGCTCTTCTCAGACACCTAAAAAATTTCACAAGTTCTTATTATCACAAATTGGATCAGCCTTTTTTCTTTCCTTTCATGATCAACACAATCAGTTAACCCATACTTATGGTCCCCAAATTATGTGTCCTACAAAATAAGACTGTATAAAGTAGTCATTCCAGATAGTCGGTGAAAGATCTGCCAACTCTAAATCATTCTAAACTAAGCCATTAGCACAACCTTGGTGTTGGTCCTGGTTATGTAAGTTCCCCAGATTTAGTCTTCAGGTTACCAAGAATGGCCATCTAATCTCTTTTGTAACCCCTTAGTGGTCTAAGGACACAATCAGTGGTCTAAGGAGAACAAGAGAAGACTGAATTTATGGACATGGCTACTCTATGGATTTGACAAGGTCTTTATATGGTCAACTTTGCTTAATAGCAGGATTAAGTTATACCAGTCTACCAATAATCTCTTGACATTTTCAAAATAAAATTTTAGAAAACACAAAATATTTAAAAAAGAAAATTAAAACTCAACTATAAGAATTAATGGGAAAAAAAAAGTCAAACTTACTCCTTGAGCTTTTCAATTTCTTCAGGGGTATATCTAGAAATTTAAAGAAATTTTTAAAAGATCAATTAAAGAATGCTAAAAGCCTTAATATAAATCAGAATTTCACTTAGGGAGCCAAATGTTAATCACTTGGCATATTCATAATATTTTTAAAGTAATCAATTTCTAAGTAGATTAATACAAACTCATGCTTTTTTTTCCTTAAAAAAACCCACACAAATATTTTAAGCTATTAATAAAAGTTAGCACTGTAACAATTTTCTCTAGGAAAATTTAACATTTAAAACGTATTTTCTCCTATGCTGCCTAACACTTGTGTTATTTCCAGTTAGATTCAGATACTCTAATACCATGGCTATTCTGAAAGATGACGATATGGTAAACTGGAGCTAAAAAGAAAATCTATGGTCAACTCTTACAAGTCACTGAAAAATTCAAGTTCTCTTTCTCTACCCACACATGGACAACTGATATATTCTTGCTCCAAAGTCAAGACTTTTTTTTAGTAGGAAGTACTCAACATAACCAATGCAATGTTCTTTTTAAAAGCAGTATCTAATACGCCACACTACTACCATCTAAAATTCCCAATGAGAAATTTAAAATATGTCAATAACACCATTATTATCATTGCACTGAAGATATGAAGGCTTCCTCTGGATATTATCTATGACAGAAATCCATGCATTATATCCAGAAATTTAGTTATTTTCTGTTCTGCTTTTATTAAAAAAAAAAAAGTCACTGACTGCCCTAGGAAATGTTATACTATAAACATGAATAGGAAAAACATTACCAATGAATTTGAGTTTTTTTTTACATCTCCTAAATCTTTAACTACTTTTATACTACTTTCTTTAATACTACTTTACTCAAAAGCAGATTTTGATGTCTTAATATTAACTGAGCTAAGTCTCAAATCAAACCTATATAAGGTATTTCAGATTCTAATTTCTACAAGAGAAATTACATTCTTATTGTAATGAGATTTCACCATATTTACAACATGTACTTGGAGAATAAAAATACTAACCCATCGCTCAATAGTAATTTGTAACTGTCTCCAATTAGGCTTTGATCATAATTTTAGTTAAAAAATGATAGTTCCTTAAATATTTCCCATCTAAGTTACATGAAAACATGCAGTATTACAAGTTTTCATACTTTCCCACATGGTTTCTGTCATCGTACATGCGAAGCACTCTTCTATAAACTGCAAACAAAGGCCGGTTCAGACCCCATGCTATAGTCCTGTAGAAATCTTTTCTTTCGTCTTTTGACATCTCAAAGATGATTTCTGTAGCATCTTTTATTCCGCGTGCCTAAGTGGGTACATTTCTTTGATTTAGGGATTTCTGATAGAATACATATGGATATACTATACTTTTTAAAAGATTTTTTAATATTAAAACCAATGGCATTCAGAAAAATAACACTGCTAATAAGTCAAATAAGAAATAATGATACTTAAATACTCCAAAAATAAGTTGTATATAATTCAATAAATTCCTGCAAACCACTTTTAAAATTATAAAAAATTATATCTAAATAAAGTAGAAAAGGAAGAAGTCTTAAGAACAAAATTAATATAATCAAAAATAGAAGAGATAAGCAATGCTAAAAACTGTTTCTTTGAAAAGATGCACAAGACTAAATAAAAGACAAAAAAAGATAAACTTAACAACAAACCTTAAAAAAAAGAGCCTAGAGATTGAACCTCATGAAAATTTTATGGCAATAAATCTGAAAACTTACATAAAATTTATAAATTTCTAGAAAAAGTCAACTTACCAACTGACTCAGGAAGAGAAAGAAAATCTAATAAGCACAGACCATGAAGAAAATTTAACCAGTTATTAATAATTTTCCCACAATGAAAACAGTAGGCCAAGATGACTTCACAAGTAAATCCTACTATACAATTAGGAGAAACATAATTCTGATTTTAAACTATCCTATATATAAAAAGGATAGTTTTTTATTAGACTCATTTTATTAGACTGGCATAATCTTAAAAGCAAAACCAGACAGGGAGAATTTCAGAAAAGATTTTTCAGGCCAAGTTCAATCATCAAAATATATCACCTGAATCCTCAAAATCTTTTAGCACACTGAACCCAGTAATATATAAAAAGGTTAATACTCAATGCAAAAAGTAAGCTTACTCTAGGAATGAGTTTGTATTAATGTCACAAAAAGTAGTAATTAATTACACAAGTAGACTTACAGGGAAAGAAGTAAAATCTCAACACGTATGGAAAGAGCAATCATAAAATCCAACATTCAAAAAGCATAAAGACTGTAATAATCGCAAATGGAGTATAACCCTTAAATATTATAAATCGCTATGTATACCTGAAACTTATATAATATTGTACACCAACTACACCCCACTTTTACAAAAAGCATAAAGATTAGAAAAGAATCATTTACAGATGTTATACATGTAGAAACCCAAAAATCCATGAAAAAATTATTTAAGAATACTTGCAAGAATGCTGGTTACAAAATTAACAAAGTCATTTGTATTTCTAGACAAAGCTGATAAAAATCTTTAAAACTGTACACTAATAATAGCATCAAAATTAGGACTAAATCTTAGTAAATTATGCAATTTCTTTATGAAGGAAACATAAAACTATTAAGTGAAATTAAAGAGGAACTAACTAAAACAAAGAGCTATAAAATGCTCTTCAGTAGGCAGGCAGAATATTAAAAAGATGTTACTTCCTTTCAAACTGATTCAGATTCAGTGTTGTATCTGACTCTTTGTGACCCCATGGACTGAATTCTCCAGGCCAGAATATTGGAGTGCATAGTAGCCTTTCTCTTCTAAAAGGGATCTTCCCAACTCAGGGATCGAACCCAGGTCTCCTGTACTGCAAGCAGATTCTCTACCAGCTGAAGAGCCTATCCCTTCTCCAGTGGATCTTCCCGACCCAGGAATCAAACTGGGGTCTCCTGCATTGCCGGTGGATTCTTTACCAACTGAGCTATCAGGGAAGCCCAACTAATAGAGAGAGCTATAAAATGTTCTTCAATATGAAGTCAGAATATTAAAAAAAAGTGTTAATTCCTATTAAACTGATTCAGATTCAATGTAATCCCAATAAAAATTACAACAGTTTTTCATTCTTTGCAAGCTGAATCTAAATTTATAATGGGAGAACAAATGGCCAAGAACAGCCAAGACACTGATGAAGAGACCTGCCTCATCAGATAGATACTAAGGCTTCTGAGACAGTGCTGTACTGGTCTAGGTATCAAACAGAACCTAGGAACAAATTAGAAAAGCTAGAAACACATCTTTGTAAGTTTGAGTTAAGACAGAATGGGTACTGTAGACTGGAAAAGGACAGACATTCCCTAATAATGCTGGAACAAGTGTCATCTATACACAAAGAAAGCAAAAACAACCACAACGCAGTAACACTGAAACGCTATCTCATAACCACAGTAAAAAAAACAACATGAAAGGCAAAACTATATGAGAATATCTTTATGCCCCTGAAACAGAGGAGGATTTCTTAAAAAAGCACACAAAAACACAAAAGTAAAAAGATAATTTTGACACTGAAATGAATATTTTTTCATCAAATGATACCTAGAGAGAATGAAAAGACAGGCCACTAACTTGGGACAAGATATCTGTAACACAACCAAAAGAACATTAGTATCCAGCATATGATAAGACATCAAGAAAATTATAAAGATGAACAACCCCATAGAAAAAACTGATAAAAGACACAAATAGGAATTTCAGAGGAAACACAAATGGCCAACAAGCATATAACAATACATAATCAGATAAACACAATTTAAACCCATAATAAATACCTTTTACACCCACCCTATTAAACAAATCAACAGAAAAAAACTAAAAAGAACCCAAATGACCATTAACTGTGGAATGGATAACTTATATATTCACATGATGAAACACAGGTTTCAATTAAAAAAAAACCCAATAGGGGACGAATCTCAAAAATCACAATACTGAACAAAAGAAGCCAGTTACAGAATACCCAGAGAATAAACCTACTGATGTAAATTTTAAAACAGGTAAAATAACACTGAAATGCATTATGTATACTCTTTTGACTGTATTAAACTTTACAGTAAAAAGTTTCTAAATTTTAGAATCTTTTTCAAAATTCTTTTATTCAATTTCAAGTCTGGAAACAAGTAAACCTAAATATTTACAAGTACCTAGATGTAAGGCACTGTGATGCAGGATGATAATACAGAGAGATGAAAAGACTTTTCTTTTTCTCAGTTCCTTGTGACAGTATCTTATCTTTTTACCCAAAATATAGATATATGACATCTAATTAATTGCTTTAAAAACAGCTCCATAATGTTCTTGCAAGAGCACCACATAAAAATCATAGTCAAAAATCAAAATCAAACAAATTATTTCTTCCCAAGATCAGTGTATCTTTTTTGGACATTTCTTACTTCTGAAAATTCTATCATCCTCCTCATAAAAATCCTCAATTAAAATAAAAAAAACTCTTAAATTATTCCATCTCCTCACTTGCTTTCTTAGCCAATATTCAGTCACCAGGCTTCCTCAGAAGACTACTTGCTTATCTGTCTTTTCTTTGCCAATTCTATTTCAACTACTGTAGTTTAAAGTTTTTACTACTCACAACCTGGTCAAATGAAATGGTCATCTAAAAGGTCTTAATCATAAAGCTGCCCTTTAACCATCAAGTTGGAAGAGTCCTTGGAAATCATCTACTCTGATTTCTTACATAAGAAATCAGCTTCTTAATTTCCCAAATTCAGTGGTTTTTTTTTTTTTTTTACCAACTGGTTACTAAACCTGTAGCATTTCCCCAATTTTAACTAAAGTGTGTGTGATCAGTGGACAACTTTTAATACACTTTTGGATATACTTCAATAGTCACTGAATTTCTGTTTCTCTTAAAACAATTAATTAGCTTGGTGGGAAGGATCTTCCTTTTTCTCTTTATAATTTATAAAGTATAGTTTGGAAGGAGTGTAGCTTAAAATTAAGCTTAAGAATGTGGATGTACTAGGCAGCAGTGTATTTAAAATAGTGAAAAATTACACATAAACTATCAAATAATAGGAGAATAATTAAACTTCAAAGCTCAAGTTCTAGCAGTCAATTGTCTTCGGTTCAGGTTAAAGGGGTTATGTTAATGTACTCTGGGTTTGAACTCTAAATCCTCAACACACATCATTAACTCATAATGTTCCCTCCAGCCCTCAGTTCAGTTCAGTCCCACAGTCGTGTCCGACTCTTTGCGACCCCATGGACTGCAGCACGCCAGACCTCCCTGTCTATCACCAACTCCTGGAGTTTGTACTCAAACTCATGTCCATTGAGTTGGTGATGCCATCCAGCCATCTCATCCTCTGTCGTCCCTTTCTCCTGCCCTCAATCCCTCCCAGCATCAGGGTCTTTTCCAATGAATCAGCTCTTCGAATCAGGTGGCCAAAGTATTGGAGTTTCACCTTCAACATCAGTCCTTCCAATGAATACTTAGGACTGATCTCCTTTAGGATGGACTGGTTGGATCTTCTTGCAGTCCAAGGGACTCTCAAAAGTCTTCTCTAACACCACAGTTGAAAAGTATCAATTCTTCAGCACTCAGCTTTCTTTTTAGTTCAACTCTCACATCCATACATGACTACTGGAAAAACCACAGCCTTGACTAAGATGGACCTTTGATGGCAAAATAATGTCTCTGCTTTTTAATATGCTGTCTAGGTTGGCCATAACTTTCCTTCCAAGGAGCAAGCGTCTTTTAATTTCATGGCTGCAGTCACCATCTGCAGTGATTCTGGAGCCCCCAAAATAAAGTCTGACACTGTTGCCCCATCTATTTGCCATGAAGTGATGGGACCAGATGCCATGATCTTGTTTTCTGAATGTTGAGCTTTAAGCCAACTTTTTCACTTTCCTCTTTCACTTTCATCACTTTTTCACTTTTCTTCACTTTCTGCTCTAAGGGTGGTGTCATCTGTATATCTGAGGTTATTGATATTTCTCCCGGCAGTCCTGATTCCAGCTTGTGCTTCCTCCAGCCCAGCATTTCTCATGATGTACTCTGCCCTACTCTACTCCTAAGTCTTACCCCTTTCTTTGAAACTCAGCTCAAATCCTTACTCTTGTAAATATTTTCTGTACCTGTCCTAACCCTGAGAATAAGCTTCTCCTTCTCTGTTCTCATGCATAATTCACAATATGTTATCCCTCACATGGTGCAAACAAAGCCTTGTATCATTCTTCACATGTTTTCAGAATTACCACATGGACTGTTGGCATTTGAAAGGCCAACACTATATATTAAGGCAATTTCTATCTCTAGTGCTTTAAAAGTTGTTTTCATCAGTCTTTTAATGAAGAGGATGACTAAGCCTGAATATGAAACAGGATATAAGCCTGAATATGAAAATGAACTAATATTTTTTAAGGGAAAGGACTAGTGCAATGTCATAAATTCAAAGAAAACGCATCTCTTAGGCTTTACACAGCATAAACTTAAACTCTAATTTATAGGCTGCTTGAAAAGATAGAGCTTTAAGATTCTGAGAGGCTATTAAAATGCTGTCTTAACTTTGGGGTGTTACCTAAAGCAATAAAGCTATTTTAAACTGAGAATTCAAAATGTATAAATATACTATAATACAACTGAAATTATTAAGATACAACATGTTAGCCAATTCTCCATTACATAATTACTGAAATGTGCTACTTCGGTATTTTTGCAACTGGCAATCAAAAAATTCGTGAAACAAAAAATATGCCATAAGATACCTTCAAATAGCGTTCAATATTGTTCATCAAAATATCAATTTCTTCCTTGGACCACATCCCCTGCTTCCATTTATGTCCTTTAAAAGAAAACAAGTAATGCTATTGATAATGTTATTCTTGAGAAGAAAAGAATATAGCTAATTTAATGTCTTATTCATCTGAAATCTGAAAAATCCCTATGTAAAGTTGCTTCTGTGACCCCTGGTTTTTAAGAAAGAATACAAATGACCCTAGTAAACAGGGGTAGTAAGTAAGAGAGTCATAAAAAATACTTTGTCTTAATTACATCTCTTACCCTTTCAGCAGGATAGGACTTACAGAAAGTGTGAAAGCCAAATCACACTCAAAACTTTCTGAAAAATTTCTGCAGTGAAAAATAAGTTTTATGGGGAAAAAAATACATATAAAAGATTCTAGGACAAGGTAAACATAACATTGGAGTACCGAGTGAGTAATTCACTCTTAATGAGTAGTTACTGTACCGAGGTTGAAAACAATCTATTTACTTATTTTTTGTTTCCTTTCCTTACTTCAGAGTGGCATATACACAACCCCCACTTTCTTGAAGTAGCTTCCTAGTAATCCTTACAAGTGCGGTAGCACTATAAACACTTACTTTAAACCTCTAAACAACTTATCAGGTCAAAGTTAGTAGTAGAACTTTGAAAAGGTTTGACTTCCTTCTTCCATAAGCAATAACTGTATTGACTTAAACGGTAACACTGTGCATTTGTTTATAACCTACTTCATATGGGACAAGTGATCAATTATTGTAAAATGAATATTGGTTCCCCAGTCCCATTCAGAGCCAAATTTAATTCAATTAGGTTCAAATTACTGTAACTATTCAACCATAATTATGAAGGCCCAAATTAGGATCCTTATGACTACAAGCTTTTTTTGACACTCACTTTTGCCACTGGCCACTGAAATTCAGTATATCTTACCTTTGTTAGTTAGAGAATCCTTATCTTCTTTAGTTGTAAACCATGCTTGGCTAACTGCTGAAACCTCCTCATTACCCAAGGGAGATATTTCATCTAGTTGCTCATTCTGTAGAATCTTCAAAAGGCAAAAAAAAAAAAAAAAAAAAAAAAAAA
>NW_011495016.1:880704-936302 GCF_000754665.1 Bison bison bison | reverse complement strand
AAAAAAAAAAGTGGCAGCTTGATTTAACACCCAACCTGATTCATCTTTGTAATGCTAAGCATTATAAAACTCTGCTGTATCTAAAACAAATGAATTTCTAGTAACATGAAATTCATTTGTTTTAGATATAATAAAACTACACTGAATTCATAGAAAGACAAACATTTTCTTGCTTTAAAGACAGCATGAAAACAAAATTATCTTCAACAAGAAAAAAAGCCATTTGAATATTTATATGTATAAAACATGGAGAAGGAAATGGCAACCCACTGCAGTATTCTTGCCTGGAGAATCCCACTGACACAGGAACCTGGAGGGCTGTAGCCCATGCAGTCGCAAGAGCTGGACGTGACTTAGCGACTAAACTACTGCTGCCACTAAATAATGGAAACGCTGGGATCGAGTGTCATGATTATTCATGTTCTCACAGGTAGTTTGCTGCCCAAATATTAATACATGGTCATCTGTAATGTAACCTGTTGATCAATCTAAAAGATTAACAGGCTAATTCAAAAGATGTTATTGCAAAATTGTAGTCTGCGTATTGTTTACTGACAACTTTTTACATTTAGGAGGGTAGGTATTTAGAGCTGATACCTACCCTCCTAACGGTATCTTCTTTTCAAAGAACCATATGGTACTAATTTTATTATTATTGCAATAAAATAGCCTGTATTGAGAAATATAGTTAAATAAACTTTATTAAGATACGTCACATCATAAAATTCACCCTTTAAAGTATACAATTCAGTGGCTTTCAGTGTATTTATGCAGCTATCAGTAATTAAGGACATATCTAATCTAGAAAATTCTGCAGGAACAAAGCTGTTTTTAAAAGACTTGGCTGTGGGCTAGAGAGAGCTATGGTATAAGTGAGGAAGATATACCAACAGTGCTACCATATCAGGTAAGGTGAGCCTGTTATATGCAGACCAGGGTAAGAGGAGAGTCATAGGCCTAGACCCACTCCAGTGTTCTTGCCTGGAGAATCCCAGGGATGGGGGAGCCTGGTGGGCTGCCGTCTATGGGGTCGCACAGAGTCGGACACGACTGAAGCGACTTAGCAGCAGCAGCAGTATAGGCCTAGTGACCACTCAACCCAGCTGGGTCTTTGGCCTGGATCAACTACTAAGCTATGTCACTTTCTGGAGATAGGTCCTAACAAAGATTGACTGTTTCTTGAGTAGGCAGAAACTGGATTTCTATTTTCAAGAGGAAATGAAACATCTCACTTAGAAAAGAGAGAAGCTGTCAATGAAGAATCAAGGCACAGTGAGGAGAAAAGCCATGCCTATTGTTACCTACTATTTGTATACCTGGTGGTAATATTTTGTATTTATTAAAGTGGTTTTCTTTAAAAAAAAAAAAAAAAAACAACCAAAGACAAAAGCTAGATATCACTAGAACAGACAAGAAAAGGTTTATAACCCGGCATTTATGTGTCATATACTTCCAAGGCCTCTTATATTCTGAGGATCACAATTCTGTAAGATTTAATATAGGAGTTACTTATCAAGGACAATATGGAGCGCTATCAAAAGATCTTGATACGTACAATACTTTTAAGAAATGTAGAAAAATCTTCTGAGATGATTTTCTCTTACATTAACTAGTTTGTTGAAAGAATAAAATCACCATTTCCCAAAGTGAGTCTAAATATATATAGCAAAGCCCACTCTGTGAATCTCAGGAATAAACATTTCATGATTAATTACTGTCTTTGGGTAAATACTTAATGCCTTATGGTGCAAAATTTCCTGAAGAAGACTTACACATTACTTAAACCATATAATGTTAAACATGACAAAAATCATCAAATGAAGTAAATAACTACTAAATTCTAGCAGTAATATTCAACACTGTCTATCAAATTGAGTATATCAGGAGACTTAGGTACCTAAGAGGCTATCTATCTATACTTAGTTTACAGATAGTGATTAAGTTTTTTGGTATTTTACCCGTTTCTCACTACTTTAGAACTTTCCAGGTTGCACTAGTGGTAAAGAACTCACCTGCCAATGCAGGAGACATGAGACTTGGGTTCAATCCCTGGGTTGGGACGATCCCTAGGGGGAGGGCATGGCAACCTACTCCAGTATTCTTGCCTGGAAAATCCCATGGACAGAAGAGCCTGGTTGGCTATAGTGTATAGTGTTGGACATGGCTGAAGCAACTTAGCACCAGCCACTTTCCTACTTTATATATAAATCTTTTCAAGTTACTCAGGCTTTGTTTAACTTGCTGTTGCTTTTTCTAAATGAAGGCTTTGTGAACTGGTTGTTGGGTTTCTTAATTATCATATATACAGGTTTAAAAATCTGAAAATAAATATTTCACTCACTAAATGCCTCTTGCAACCACAATGTACTACATACATGGGAAGTTTATTTTAGTTCCTAATTGTTTTCCAAGCTAGTCCCACCACTGGAATGGGACAAGGGGGCATTAGCTGCTAAACTAGGTCCAATAACTACACCTAGTTTGCCACAAAGGGCACAGCAAAAAAGCACACTATTTCTGAACTTTAAACTGTGCTTTCACTCCCAGCCTAATGTTATTTAAAAAAACATTAGAAATTAATGGTAATAACAAACCAAGAGGTTAGTATTAGATTGTAACTCATTAACTCTTCAGAAATAATCTAAACAAAACAACCCTAAAACTTGTGTACATTGCTACTGATCAGTCTGATAATAACTAGGCTGTAAACCAAATGAGACATATGTATATAGTTATTTTCAACATGCTAAAAATGGAAGTGAGACAACACTACAAATGAATTTGACAAGAACTGTTTTTAAAATTTTTTATTTCTTGTTGGCTCTCCAGTTGCAGTGCACAGGCTTCTTATTGCAGTGGCTTCTCCTGTTGCAGAGCACAGGCTCTAGAGCACAGGCTCAGCAGTTGTGGTGCAATGGCTTATCTGTTCCACTGCATGTGGGATCTTCCTTGACCAGTGATGGAACCCATGTTTACAGCACTGGCAGGTGGATTCTTAACCACTGGGCCACCAGGAAGTCCTGCAAGATCCATTTTGAAGAAAGAATGTGCCCTATTGTTTCTGAGGATTTAGAAAAATTTCTGTCCAAATTCCCCAGCTTGCCTCAAAGACGTCTGAAGCATATTAGAGCATGTCTGAAGCATGTTACTTCTCTGGAAATCCTGTTATTCTGGAACTGCTCTCAAGCTCCTCACTGCAATTCACAGTACATCTTCCTGA
Source organism: Bison bison bison (assembly GCF_000754665.1). Taxonomy (NCBI): domain Eukaryota; kingdom Metazoa; phylum Chordata; class Mammalia; order Artiodactyla; family Bovidae; genus Bison; species Bison bison. Next base: position 933,082 of record NW_011495016.1, on the reverse strand, counting down.
AACATCCTTAGTCCCTGATATGTATCAACTTGTACCTACTTCGTAATGAAGAAGGGTCATTATGATGCTTCACATAAGAAAAATAATGGTACAATGTCTCTACTGTCTGCTAAAAAAGTATTTTATTAAATGAAGAGACAGAGCAAAAGAACAATCAGCCAGAAATAAACTTACAAGTAAAATAGATTTAAGCTGCTGGCCACTGAAGAGAGCTAAGAATGATGACTACTTTTGGCAGAAATAAACGAGACAATTAAAGAAGTTCATACAGGAAAACAGGCTAATTATTTAACCTCAACACACGGTAAAATCTATCTAGTTGTACAGGTTATCAAAAGGAAATATGACTACCACTGTTATAGTTAAAATGTATTTGAGATGACCAGCTTTCATTCACATTAGGGCAAAGAACACATGGAATCTTTCTAAATCAGTCACTACAGATAACTGCTGGGTAAAGCTTATTTTAAAAAGTTTTATATCCCAATCAATATCTCAAATAACTGGTAGGTAAAATTTAAAGTTATTTAACAGCTCAAAAGAGATCACTCTAGGGAGATAAAGAATGCATATGCATTAGTTCAACAGATGTGAACCACTCTATAAGGAATCAGCTTTAAAATTCTATCGTTGTTTACAATTCTGAGACTCATATATGTGGGGTCTGTCTTCCATCCTGTGATTGCTACTTTTTCAGACTCAGGGCTTCCCAGGTGGAGCTAGAGGAAAAGAACTCACCAGACAACGCCGGAGGCATAAGAGACTGGTTCAATCCCTGGGTCGGGAAGATCCCCTGGAGGAGGGCATGGCAACCTACTCCAGTATTCTTGCCTGCAGAATCCCATGGACAGAAAGCCTGGCAGGTTACAGTCTATGGAATTGCAGTCAGATGTGAATGAAGAGACGTAGCACTCATGCATACTGTCAGACAGAATCTATTCTCATCATTTTATCACCTAAGGTTATGTACAAAGGATAATCTTCTTGCAGCCGTACAAAGACTTACTATACCTGGATCTGTGTCACAGTTCCCTCAGTAATCTCATCATCTGCCACCTCTGTGGTTGCAGTCATGGTCACCTCAAAGCTCTGATCATTTTCTGAAACTTCAAGAAAAAGAACAGTTTATCTCCAGAGTAATAAAAGCAGGTCCTAATTATTAAAAAATATACCCAAAGAACTAGGATGTGATCATCTAATTTCTTAACATATTCCTCACCAATACATCCACACACCTAAGTATATGTGATACACATACAAATATATTTGCTTAACAAGTATCCATTGTGCACCTACGGAGAAGGCGATGGCACCCCACTCCAGTATTCTTGCCTGGGAAATCCCATGGACGGAGGAGCCTGGTGGGCTGGAGTCCATGGGGTCACAAAGAGTCGGACACGACTGAGCGACTTCACTTTCACTTCACTTTCCTGCACTGGAGAAGGAAATGGCAACCCACTCCAGTGTTCTTGCCTGGAGAATCCCAGGGACAGAGGAGCCTGGTGGGCTGTTGTCTATGGGGTTGCACAGAGTCGGACACGACTGAAGTGACTTAGCAGCAGCAGCAGCAGCGCACCTAATACATGCGAGGTACTGTTCTGGGCAATGGAGACAACAATAAACGAAAAAACCCCAAAATTCTGCCTTCAAGGCACTTGGAGTCTAGAGGGAAGACAAAATTAACACAGTATTATGTTGGAAAAGTGTTAAGGAGAAAAAATGAAGTATGGGAAATGTGTTGGTAGTAGGGCCAAGTGTTTGAAATTTTAAATAGGATGCCAGGAAAAGTAACCAGAATTTGGAACAAAGCAAGGAAAAGGGCTAGTCATGAAGCTATCTTGAGAGATAGCACTTAAGGCAGATGGAAAGCCAAGTGCAAAAAGGTTCTGAGTGCCTGCTGGAACAGCAAAGACAGTGTGGCCAGAGTAGACCAAACAAGATATTGTTTGGGATTCGAAGGCCACTGTAAATGAAGACTTTGGCTTTAATTCTCTTCCACTAAGGTGACCACAGTAAGATTTAGAGCAGAGGAGTGATATAAACTGAGTTTTTCTTTAACAGGATCTCCCTGGCTGCTAAGGGGAAAATAGCCTGAAGGGCAGCCCTAGCTGGAAGGAGATGAGTGAAGAAACTAAGCCAATAATCTATTACTAGGTAAGAGGTGTTGGTGACTTGGACTAGAGTGAAGGCAAGTGAGGGTGATAAGTAGTTCAAATTGCAGATATATTTTGATGGTAGAGCCAAAAGGGCATGCAGATAAACCAAATAAGAAAGAAAATAAAATGTCAAGAATGGAATTTAAAATAAAGTTTTTTACCTGAGGTACTGGAACAATGTACCTACCAATAATGAAATGGGGGGAAGGGTTTAGAAAGAAGCAAGTTAAAAAATGTAGCTCAGTTTTAAACATACTAGATGTTTAAACCCACTCAACATTTGGAGTTAAGAGAGGTATGGCCTGGAATAACTCGGGGGATTTAAAAGCATGAATTCTAGAGAGTAAAAACAGAAAACAAAAGCAATTAAGACTAAATCCTGGGTACTCCTCATTTAGAGGCTGGGGAGATGTGGACATGTCAGCATAAGAGACTAAGAAGAAATGGACAGAGAGAAAACTAGAGAAATGCATTTCCTGGAAGCCAAGTGACAAGAAGTCTCAGACAGGAGTGATAAAAAATGTGGGGAGATCAAGTAAGACAAAGACTAAAAAAAAAAAATCACCACTGGATTTAGCAACAAGAAAGTCTCTGGAAAAAAAACTTAAAAAAAAAAAAGAAGAAAAAAGAAAGTCTCTGGAGACAGCATTTATAGTATAGCATTAAAAGCTGAGAGACTGATTGGAGTAGGCTTATGGAACAAAGGAATTAGAAATGGAGGCAAGTATAGGCAATTCTTTCAAGGTACTTCTGTTCTAAAGGGAAGTAGAGAAACTGAATGGGAGCCCAAAGTGAGCTAACAGGACATTTTATTTTAAAGAAGAAACTATAGTATTTTTGTAATGCTGATGGGAATGATCCAGAAGACAACAAAAAAAAAACTGTTGATTCAGAAGAGAAAGGAGAGAATTCCTGCAACTATGTCTTTAGGTAGGCAAAAGGGATGGGATTTGGTATATCGAAGGGTTGGCCTTAGCTGGGTGAAAATACAAGACCACATGGACATAGATACAAGTTGGTTTGTAAATACATTAGTAGTAGTGGAAACTTACAGAAACTATTTTCTGGCCACTTAAATTTCTCAGTAAAGTAGGAAGCAAGGGTATCAGTTAAGAGTTAAAAATGTAGAAGAAATATTGGAGGTTTCAGAATGTATGAAACAGTCATCTTAGAGTGGGAGAAAGAATACCAGATAAGTATGGTATGAGTGGGATGCAAACATAAGGAACCCATGTAATGATCATAAATTTAAAGCGAGAGCAGTCAGCTTACTTGTGCTTTTTTCCTCCAATCCCTTTCAATTAACTATACTGGTATAGTCATAAATAGACAGACAAATTGAACCAGGGTTGTGGTTTCATCAAAGAAAGGTGAGGTGAGGGAAAGAAAAAAGGATCTCAGGGTAAATGCAAGACAGAGATTATAATGATTTACCATAAAAACTGAAACTAGGTGAAGGAAACAAGAAAACGAGTAAAGAAGAAATAACTGCAAAGTGCTAAGGTTAATGGGTCCCACTGGGGCAAAGGACTGCAGAAGTATTAGAGAAAGTAAACTGCAAAGATAGGAATTAGTGGCAGGAAAACAAAGTCTGAAGTAGGATACAAACAGACTCCAGTTATATGTACAATAGCAAGAGTGGTATGGGAATGACAAATAACGCAGCATGAAGAACAAAAGGAATCAGAGGCATAAGTAACTCCAACGATCATCTAAATGAATAATCACAAGAGTTGTATTTTTATTTTATTTTATTTTTTTAACTTTTTGACCAATTTAATATATAAAGAACTCTTACAATTTAATAAGTCAAATAACATGGCTTTCTAAACAGTCAATGAAAGAATCAAACACTTAATAAGAGATACATAAAAATGGTCAATAAGCACTTGAAGTATGGTCAGCATCATTAGTCATTAGAGAAATGCAAATAAAACTACGATGATGTATTATTTTACATTTACTAGCATGAAGTGAAAGTGAAGTCACTCAGTCGTGTCTGACTCTGTGACCCCATGGACTGTAACCCACCAGGCTCCTCTGCCCATGGGATTCTCCAGGCAAGAATACTGGAGTGGGTTGCCATTTCCTTCTCCAAGGAGTTGTATTTTTAAATAGTTTTATTTATTCATGTATGGCTGAGATGGGACTTCATTGCTGCTCAGGGCTTTTCTCTAGTTGTGGTGTGCAGGCTTCTTATTGCAGTGGTTTCTCCTGTTGGGGAGCACAGACTCTAGGGTACACAGGCTTTAGCAGTTGGTGGCATGTGGGTTCAGTAGTTGTGGTGCACAGGCTTAGATGCTCCATGGTATGTGGGATCTTCCTGGACCAGAGATCAAGCCCGTGTCTCCTGCATTGGCAGGCATATTACCACTGAGCTACCAGAGAAACTCCAAGAGTTTTAACGATGAATAGGTAATGGAGTAAACGTGTGCAAATGAATGCAAAAAGTAGCAGCAAGTGATCTACACTGATTAACACGAGAGTTAAGAGAACTTTTAAGGCTCAGACAGATAAATGTTAATCAGTTTTATAAAGTATCTAAAGAAAACCTCAATGTTAAAATTTTAAAATTAATATTCATCTTCATGAAGTCCAGCATAAATGAGTTGCCCATTTAACTGGTCCCAGATGGTGATGGATATAGGACTTCATGCTTTTGGGACTTTTTTAAACGTAAAAACTTTCCTAAGTTGATTTTTATCAACAAAGTTCTTACAAGTCCAGGGAACTTAAAGCCACTCCTCATAAATTCAGTCTTACTATAAATTAGGCTCCAGACTGTCCTCTTTACACAGTGATGCTATGACCCAACATCAAACAGTTCATGGCCTTTCATGTCAACACATTCATATTATCTTATCCAGGTAAGTGAACGAGTGTGTGAAGGATTTAGTCTTACTCCATAAATAGAACAAAATATCAAGTGCAGATCAAACCTACAATCACATTCAAGGCACTCTAACCAAATCAAGTAACAGGTCAAAATTTACATCAAGATAATCATGCAAAAATTCTGACTTAATTAAATTTATTTTATATCTTGGGGATGTAATGTTCAGCATGGTGACTACAAGTAATATGATACTTATCTGCTCAGTTTAATAAGCAATTAATATCTGCTTATGAAGACATGATTTTTGACAATGAAACCCCAGTCTTAGTTCTCTTCCCCTGGAAGTTCTTGGATATGGCAATACCCTCCTCTGTGCAGAGTGCGTCACCAATAGCCCTGGGCCTCATTATCGGGGACTGAGATATCTACTCCAGCCTTGGAGGGCCACCACGGTTCAACAGATTCCATATTCTTTTCTAAACTAATGAGAAATATACTCTAACATTACAGTTGATGTGCTGTAGTCTTTCACTAACAGTATTTCATCCAAAATACTACACCTGCTTAGAATCCAGTGTATTCTAAATGATCTTGGAATATAAACATTTTAAGAACTTTCTTAGAATAAACTTATCAGGCTTCTACTTTTCATTTATCCATATAACTCATAAAAAGAACATAAACTACAAGAACCAGAATGCCTGGGTAAGACCTTAGACAAGTTATTAACCTCTCCGTACCTTAGTTTTCTCATTTATAACATAAGGATAAAAATACCTCCTCTAGAGAAAGCCTTCTCAATGAGGGTGAATATGCTTCTTAGGAGAGGAGATGAAAAAACCTTACTCTCTTTATTAAGAAAGCAAGGACATACATACATACACATAGTACATTAAAAACAAAACAACAATGATACTGAAATTATAATTTCATGTGGGAGAGCATGATTATGAAAAAAATGTCTAAAAAGACTCTTAGATGGGGGGGTCAATTAAAATAAAAGCTTGAGAGATTAAACTTGGCAATATAGCAAAAGTATGTAGAGCCATGCCTGGCACATAAATAAGCACTCATTAAGAGCCGATTAAAGGAGGTTTTTTGATTAAACGAGGAGAAAAATAATGGGTCCAACTGATGGGTTAAACTGAAATGCAGTTTAATCTCTTGCAATGTGAATTCTGATTCAGAAGGGAAGCTCTATGTTAATACAGTGACTTACGTGGAAGTGCAACAACGGATATGCAAGGAGTGGAATCATCAATACTTTGATCATCCTCAGAAGACAGGCAAAGCCTTTTATGTGGAGGTTCAGTACTATCTTCTGAGTCTATTTCATCAGCTTCTAATGAAATAAAACAAGAACAAAAAATCTCAGAAATCTTCAAATCAAAAAGGAGGAAACAAAATCTTCCACAAGTAATGAATGTAAAATACTCTTATTAATTTGCTAAGTCAGAAAAAGACAGCTGTGCAGTGAGACTCACTGCCCTTAACACACCTACCTCAGTTCCACTTCTTATGACAAGGAACCAGGAACCAAGGTGGCACTTTCTAAAACATCACACTTTTGTGCTGTGATTACCTGGCTTTCCAAATTATTTCACACATAAAGATAAAGACTGGTTATTTAATTACTCACAAATATTTACTGAATACCTACCATCAGAAGTTCTGCTTCTCGAACTGCCTCTCAAGTTCAAGAAGCAGAACAATGAGAGACAACCTGACTGTCAAGGAGCTCGTAGTACAGTGGAGATTAATATAATTTCAAAATAGTTTAATAAGAACGATGAAGGTGGAATGAAGAGGCTGTTATATGAGCAGAGAAGCATTTAATTTCTGGAGGTTAAGGACGGTTTCTAGAAAAGGTGTCTTGAATTTCAAAAAGAAACAGAAGCCAGGGGAAAATGATTATCACTGGCAGTAGGATTAATACGTGGAGTGATACTGAGGTATGAAAAGCTTACAGGAAGTTAGGAAAATAACAGTTGTGAACTGCTGGAACATAGATATATGAAATGTGGCAGGAAATGAAGCTGGAAAGAAAGCTGAGATGATGGGAGGCCTATGTGCCAAATTAAAGAACCTGAATTATATTCTAAAAATCCCGGGAAGCTTATTTTTTAAAAAAAAGCTTTCATGTACTATTGAATCATGACCACAATCACCAGCAGTTTGAAGGATAAATTAGAGGTTAGAGATAGGCTAAAAGGCTACTCAGGTGAGAAATGAGAACCTGAACAAAGCAAAGGGGACCTGAAACATAAGAGGCATGTGAAATTTAAGGTGCCTATGAGAAACAGAATTCAGAATAAAGAGAGGTTTAAATCACTGTAGTAGCTATGCAGAAATTAAAACCACAGATTTGAATGAAATAACCCAGGGATTAAGTACTAAGTGAAAAAGAACACAGAACCTACGCTGAACAAGGATAAACTTAAAAAGCAAAAATAAATATAAATACGGAACAGGTAGAGAAATAACAAAACCACAAGCCTCAAGTCAACTGAATTTTAGTTCATTACAGATGATATTAAGTCCTATTCAGTCATGTAAAATTCTCTAACACAGGCTCTAGACAAAAAAAAAATTCTTCTATGTTCATTGGCAGGATTATTTCTACATTTTCTAATGTACTATATATACTGCTGGTATCAAATGGTGTCAAAGAGGAAGTGTATTATAGTTAATCCATCATTAGAGATTCAACAAATTCTACTTATAAAATAGCTGTAAGATTCATAAAGATCGAAATTTATGGTATATTAAAAAAATATACAAAGTATACTTTAAAAATATAAACATGAATTAAGGTTATCTAAGAAATAACCTCCTTTTCTACTGTTCTAGACTAAACTGTCTGAGTAATAAGGTTTAAAGGTGACATGAAATCCAGAAATCCAAAAAGATTTATAATTATATGTCTGCAGGTTTTCCTACCATTATGAGGGCAATGAAGAATGAGGTTCCCGTCTGTGTCCCGAGTCAAAGTCACAGAGTCCACAGTTTCTACTGTCACTGTGTCAGAATCCTCTTCAACTGTGCTCATACTCAAATCTGTAAAAGAATAGGTTTCAGATTAAGGTTTAAAAAAATTATTTCCATATATGAACATAAAATAGCCCTCTCCAAATATATCTGCCTACAGTACTCTTTGTGTGAAATTGCAATGATGGTTCAAGTTTCAAAATTTGTTTTTAAAAAGTTTATACCAATTACTTAGAATTAGTTATAATAATCTGCAACAATCTAAAATGCAATGATTAATTAAAAACTTAAAGCATTTACTTTTTTTTTTTTAAAGAGCTGTTTCTATAACATCCAATGAAAGATAGTCTATTCCAAGCTGACGTATGAGCAAGAACTCTCACCACTTTTTTTAATTGGCAGCTCTGTGATATACTCAGATGTTTAATAACTTCTGATTCTTTAGCAGAAGATCCAGCACAATTTTTCTCTTAATCTAAGAATTAGACTAAGAGAAACATTTTTTACAAGTATTTAAGCTTATTATTATCTGAAAAATATGAACACTAAATAATTTTTTTAATAATGTTGAACAAGTACATATATCTATCATTGACCAAACTGTTTTCCTAATAGACATGGAGCTAGGCCTTCTTTTGAAATAGAGAACTGAGTCTTTACCTATTATTTTATACTTATTTTTTTTGTTTAGACAAACTGAATGATCAGTGCTTTAATTGCAGTATGTCATGGCTGATAGGTGGAAATGCACTGAGTTGTAATCAGTGGCCTAACTGAAGTCTTTGGGCTTACCTTGTAATGTTCAATGAAGTTCTTGTCTCAACACTCAATTTTGGTCTGGTCCACATAGTCTAGTCTAGTAGTCTGGTATTAGTTGCTCAGCTGTATCCGACTCTTTGCGATCCCATGGACTGCAGCCCGCCAGGCTCCTCTGTCCATGGGATTCTCCAGGCAAGAAAATTGGAGTGGGTTGCCATTCCCTTCTCCAGGGGATCTTCCCGACTCAGGGATCGATCCCTGGTCTCCTGCATTGCAGGCAGATTCTTTACCAGCTGAGCCATCTGGGAAGCCTCCAACTAAATAATACAGAGGACATAAGCGTTGATGTGTTTCAAATTAATCATTCAATATTTATTTGGTTCCTGTATGTAAGATATTTGTCTATACATATAATTGCCACTTACACAAGTGCATTTTTCCTTGGCAGAAAAACTTAAGAACTATTAACATTTACTTGGTGAAGATCTAGTGATTTATTCAAGTTTTACTATACAAATTACTGTTTTAGAAGGACATCATTCATTTTACAATGTCAAAGATGTCATTTCCAAATTAAAGTTAAATGGAGACCATGATTTAGTTATGACGAAAATTTGCAAATCATGAGGTGAGGTACCCAGAACAAAGGAATGCTTACCTAGAAAACAGATGGATCAGCTATAGCCCTTCCCACAGAATCCAGATGCTTTCCCTTAGCCACCAGCATCACTTTCATGTTATCCAGATTGTTTCTCCCCCATGTTCCTACCTCTGCAACACTCTGAAAAAGTAATAGCATTACACAATAACACTTACTGAGAACAAACAACTGTCTGCTAGCAGTATGCTGATGACAATTTTGCTTCTAGCCTCTGTGATGTCTCAAGTACAAGAAGAAGGACCAACCCAGAATTCTTTAAGTAGAGCTTTTGGAAATCAGCCTCTAAAACTATTCTCCAGTGAAGAACAGAAATGATAGGATCCTATGCCTACTAAGTCGGTTTACATGTGGTTTCTCAACGTAAGTTGTCCCTCATTAGGCAGTCAAGCTTTCTTGGAAAAAACAAGTTGAACTATACCAGTGGTTCTATGAACTGTAGACCTGGGTACATGTAACTCGATCCAGGGTGTATACTAACCACCAGTACCACAAGTATTACCAATAACTGTTATTTTTTTCTTTGTAATAGTCAGCACCTCTCTTTATATATAGTACTATATTTCATCTTAAAGTATTAAAAAACATACACTATCTGTTAACTCTGCCTAGGGATTTGTGGGAAAAAAAAATCCTAAACAATCAGGCCAGAAGATGTAAATTATAAACAAACTTTTCAATGCAATGTGAAATTTACAAAATTTGAATTGACTGATTTTTAAAGGATTTTTTAATAGGATTCTCATCTTCACCCCAAAGGATCAACCAAAAACTAAAAAACACAGTAAGATTTTAGGTTTAAGGGGATGCAAAACCAGTAATTAAATTTCTCGTTTTTGCAGTATTCTAATTAGAACTGGTATACATAAATGAGTCTGTAGTGCAACAGGTACAGATCCTGCTAGAGAAACATTCAATCAGTTAATATATTTCGTGTTGTTCTCATTTCTGAATCCATTAAAAACTTCTTAAAATCTGGTTTGTACCTACTCCAGAAGATGGAAAAATGAAATGTTAAAAAAAGTTAAAACCATCCATAAACTTTGCAAAATTATAGTTCACTCTCAACACGTTTATGAGACTATACCATAGAAGCACTTTTATATCCTGCATTGAAAACTGTGAAGGAAGCCAAGCTAGGTATTAAACTGAGGTTTTTCTGTACTCTTTAAAAAGTTATTAGATCAAAGAATATGACAAAATAAACTCTTAAATCATACTGCAGTCTATTTTACCGAAAGGATGTGCAAATTTATATTCCAACCATTTAGATGTAAACTCTACTCCTGGTAACCTTGCCAGGTTAAAAAAGAAACAACAAAGTTTCTTTTTTTATTAAAAAAGAAACAACAAAGTAAAAACAAACAAAAAAGCACAATTTTTCATTTGATAAGTGCAAATTTGTTACTGGCTTAGCATTTTAATGAATGTGATCTCAGGACCCAAGTTAATCTAAAACTCTGAGAAAAAGTGACAATGGTACACGGAAAAGGGAGTCTGAAATAGCTAGATAGGAACTTTATCATTCTTGATAATCTGTATTATCAAAATTGAGGTGATCCCAAAGAGTGTACTAGCTTTAAAGCAAGAATCTAGGTTCATTTTTAAAAGTTTGGTAATTCATGTTGGAGATGAGTAAATGGGTCTACACTGCTTTACAAATTAATTAGCTTATCTGTTCAATCAACAAATATATATCACATTCCCAATGTGTGAGATACTCTCTAGGACAGTCGCTACTTTTTTAAAACCCCAAAATATAAGCTCTTGACTCATTTTCCTGGGGTTTCCTCCTTCTTGTAGTTAGAGCTACACGGTCTGCATTTATTAGTATTTAAGAAACTCCTCTAATTTTTTTTAGGTAACAGATTTACATGGTTCAAAATTCAAAGGTAATGGTGAAGCCTCCTTTCCACTCTAGTTCCCCAGTCACCTAGATCCCTTTCATGGAGGTAAAGAAGGCTGTTGATTTCTCATGCCTCCTTCCAGTTACTTTATGTAAGAAAATATATATATCCCTCCCTGGGGCTTCCCTGGTGGTTCAGACAGTAAAAAATCTGCCTGCAATGCATGAGACCTGGGTTTGATTCCTGAGTTGGGAAGATAATACTGGAGGAAGAAATGACAACTGACTCTAGTACTCTTGCCTGGAGAATTCCACAGACAGAGGAGCCTGGAGGGCTACAGTCCATGGAGTTACAAAGTTGAACACAACTGAGTGACTAACACACACATCCCTGCCTGTTACATATACTTAACAGAAATACTATCATACTACAGACACTGAACCTTATCTCAGTGGCTACTTTACATTGCCTCAACAGCAAGATGAAGAGATACCATTTCACTATTTCAAGTGCATGACTGCAAGCCAGCCAACAGATTAATAGCCAAGTCTTCAAGGTGGGACCTGACTTGGACGGGTGGGAGTGGAGTACAAAAGAAAGCCACTATGCAGAGGTTTTTGTGCAAGAGGGAGAGTGGCTGAATTTAAGACTGGAAGAAAAGGCAGGGGCACATTTCACAAGGCCTTACAAATTCTTGGACTGTTTTAAATTGGGAAACATAATTTACATTTTAAAAAGATCATTCAGATTGCAACATGGAGGACAGATAAGGGAGTAAGTCAGGAGACAAGCAGTTGTCCAAGAAATGAGTCATTTAGAATAGGTGGCAGAAATGAAAGGAAGGAGTCTGGACAGAGGATTTATTTTGAAGGCAGTGTTGACAAGATTTGCTGAAAGGAGATTAAGAAAGGAGATTTGCTGAAAGGAGCTATTTCAAGATGATTCCTAGGCTTCTGGCTTGAATAGCTGAGTTTGGGGGCACTAAAATATCTTTTATTAAGTATTTTATTACTGTTAATACTAACAAATTAAGATATAAGGCACCCAAACAAAGATGTCAAGTTACCAGTTGGAAGCTGTAATTCAACAGGCAAGAATTATATAATGATAAATGAGTTAGTGGCATGCAAACTGTAAAGATAAGATCAACTAGATAAGTTAGAGAGAAGATAGCCCAGTATTACTGGAAAGTCAAGCAATACACAAACAAGAAAAGAAGACTGAGAAGGACCAGCCAGGATATAGGAGGAAAACAGAGAGATTCAAGCAGCACTAAGTAGTCAGTAGACTGTTAAATACTGCTGAGAGGATAAGATGGAGAAGTGACTACTTGACTGGGCAATGCTACTGAGATACAGAGAACTTTAAGTATAGAAGGTAATGCAAAACAGGTCTACAAGGTTTAGCTTTCAAGTTAAGTAGAGGGAGTAGACACTACCGATGGTAGAGTCAAGATAGCTGTTATTTATATGAAGAATACATCCGTATCTTAGTAGGACTATTAGACTAAATGAAAAATACTGGTGAATAAATCAACTTATGAAAGGTAACAAAAGTAAGTAATTTAGTGCTTTGTAATTCACTATGCATGAAACTATACCTGAATTGAAAACCCATTTTCCACTTGGTTTATCAGGGAAATGTATCAGCAATATATCTAGTATCAAATTTTGTGAGCAAATAAACACACACCGTCATCCCATTTAGATCTTCCCTTCTTTCTCTAAAATGGGTTATACTATATGTACTGTTTTACCAACTGTAAGTGAGAACTTGAAAAAAGTTTTAACATCCATTTTTAATTGGTGACATGGCATTTTGGCACACTTCCAGCATTTGGGGGGCATCTGAAACAATACTTCAGTAAAATCAAGAATACCTGAAATGTGGTACAAAACACATAATACTTACATGTACTTACGTTAAAATGAGAAATGCATTTGTTTACATTTATAGCTCCCAATGAACATGAACCTACTCAATGTAAAACCAAAAAACCCCACTACTCTTGGATCTGTTATTTAACACACAATTTAAGGAAATGAGTCCTTCATTCTACTCCATTTTTGTATTGATGTCAGGTTTATTCATTGGATTATCTTAAACTAGTATTTCCATCAATTAAACCTACATAATTGTCCTGATTTTCTAGGCAGTTAAGTATCTTATCACTCTCTTGTGGGGACACACTGCTCCCTTCTCCTGGTGCGCACAAGATTTTGTGCCCTCCAACAATCTGTTTCCCCAGTGCTGTGGAAGCTCTGTAATCTAATCCCACTGGCCTCTGAAGTCAAATTCCCTGGGGGTTCTTGGATCCCCAGGTTGGGAAATATGTTGTGGGTCCTAGAACTTTCTTAAGAGTGCAAGCATTTCTTTGGTGTAATTGTTCTGCAGCTTGTGGGTCGTCTGCTCAGTGGCTCTATGGTGCAACGGATGGCGACCTCCTGTAAGAGAACTATGCAACAGGCTGTGACTTGCCTGTGAGTGTCCAGGAGTCCGGGTTGACAGTTTGGCCTTAGGCCAAACAACAGGGAGGGAACACAGCCTGCTCATCAACAGAAAACTGGATTAAAGATTTATTGAGCATGGAAAAAGACCCTCATGCTGGGAAAGACTGAAGGCAGGAGGAGACCGGGATGACAGAGGATGAGATAGGTTGGATGGCATCACCAACTCAATGGACGTGAGTTTGAGCAAGCTCCGGCAGTTAGTGATGGACAGGGAAGACTGGCGTGCTGCAGTTCATGGGACTGCAAAGAGTTGAACACAACTGAGCAACTTAAAACTAAGTATCAAATCTTCTATAAACTAGATCAAACCAAGAAGTGGCATTTCTTCTTAGTTTTGTAGAAAAATGTCATTGATTCCCAAGCACAGTACTCAAGTTTAAGGTGGGAAGGGTATCAAATATTAGTAGAGATCACGAGAAGCAGAGTTAACACTTGGTGACCCTTGAATCTTGAAGTTGTGATTCCACACTGCAAGACGGGATGAGACTACATGGCATGAAAAACATTACAATAGTTTTATAGCAAGAAATCAGGCAAGCTACAGAACATAAAAGCACCAAAATTTTATTGGATGAGGCTGACTGAGAAACATTAGCTGAGACAAAGTTTCTGGCATAATCCAACTAATAAGGCAGTGAGGACACATTCCGTTTTCAAATGTTTTTTTTCCTGTCCCAACATAAGAAAATCACTCATTTTACTCTTCTCTGTGTGATGATCTTCCAAATTTTTGTGATGTTTATTGTTTTAAACAATACCTGTATCTTTTGTAACTTTTTTGCACTTACTTTCCAATATTACTAGTTAACTCTTTCATAGTGCTTTATTTGTGTGCATAGTACCCAAACTTATTTAAGCATTAACCTATTACTGAACATTTTTTTTTTTTCAAGGTCTTGCTCTTATAGACTGTTTTGGCCACTATGAAACCTGGTGATAGATAACTAACACCTTAGGAAATGCTTATATGGGGATTTTCTTAGTAACATATAATAATTTGAAAAATGTTTTAAAATTTTTATTTTGAAAGAATGAAAAATCTGCTAAATAGAAAGTTTTAGTGGAAGAGAATAGGTAACAAATTCCTACATCCTGAACACGGGTACATAGGATGTCAGAAAACAGACACCACCACAGAATAACATCTTAAATAATGATTTTATTAAAAATAGGAATGGGGAACACTTCATGGTTGATGTTGAGTGCTCTGAACTACGGTCCCAGGCCCCTGGGGATTTGTTCTTTATACTTAGCACAAAGTGTGAGAAGCAGAGCTGTACATGAACATAAGGCATATTGAATTATGGTAGCTAACTAATGTTCATTATGGCTTTGTTTTAAGGTAATGACTGTATACCATAAAATGTCAATAAAGATATTACTGGTATTTATTATAATAGGCTTTAATTGTTTAAGATGTTGACTTCAATTACCAACCACTGGAAACAGTGACATTATTAAAGTAAAAGAAAATTACTTGGTAGTAATTACTTGGTGCACCACTTTATACCTCATTTGGGAATATAATCATACCATTTATTAAAAAGCAAAAACGTCTTTCACCCAGTGCATGATTTAAGAGCTAATATAATGTGTATTTGGCTACATTTTAAGATTTCGTCCATTCAAAACTGAGTCCTTTATGTAAAGCATCATGAGAAGCTCTTTAAAGGGAGTACATTAAATTATCACTCTACAGTGTATCTAAATATAAATATCTAACCCTCCAGGTTTCTCTGTCCATGGGGATTCTCCAGGCAAGAATACTAAATATTGTGGCTCAGCTGGTAAAGAATCCACCTGCAATGCAGGAGACCTGGGTTCAATCCCTGGGTTGGGAAGATCTCCTGGAGAAGGCAAAGGTACCCACTCCAGTATTCTGGCCTGGAGAATTCCATGGGGTCGAAAAGAGTTGGACACGACTTGACAACTTTCAGACTTCCCTGGTGTCTCAGAAGATAAAAGAGTCTGCCTGCAATGAGGGAGACCTGGGTTTAATCCCTGAGTTGGAAAGATCCCCTGGAGGAGGGCATGGCAACCCACTCCAGCATTTTTGCCTGAAGAATCCCCATGAACAGATGAGCCTGGAATATTAGTCCATGGGGTTGCAGAGTCAGTTTTGGGCTTCCCTTGTGGCTCAACTGGTAAAGAATCTGCATGCAATACGGGAGGACCTAGGTTTGATCCCTCGGTTGGGAAGATCTTCTGGAGAAGAAAACGGCAATCCACTCCAGCACTCTTGCCTGGAAAATCCCATGGACTGAGGAGCCTAAAGTCCATGGGGTCGTAAAGAGTCGGACACGACTGAGCAACTTCACTTCACTTTGGGAAGATCCCCTGGAGAAGGGAAAGGCTACCCACTGCAGTATTCTGGCCTAGAGAATTCCACAGACTTTCGCTTTCACTTAGATTAAGTATATCAATACACTGAAGCTGATTTTTAAACCACACTTCAACAGATATAAAACAACGTGGATAGTAAGTCAGTCTAATAAGCATTTCATTTGCTGCATTAACACCTAATGGTCAAAAAAGATTCTTTTGACAACCAGGTGCTTGAAAGAATGGCACACAACTAAAACAACAGCTTAAAAAAATGGGATAAGGTTAATATCCCTCCCATATACCCACCAAACAAACAAAAACAAGTTAAATTGCTCATAAAGGGCTATCCAGTGTGCTTTCTCATGACAACTTTCTGCTATTCAGTCATGGAATGGGATCTTTACATAAACTTGAAAAAGAAGACATGATAATCAGGCTCCTTCTTTTATTTAAGTTTACCATTTACCTTTCTGAAATCAAAACAAAAACAAAACATATTTTTGACTTCTATTACAAGCATCCTCTTCACAAAAGGCAAAAAAAAAAAAAAAATGAAGGGAGAAAATGATAGGAAAGCAAACAAATACCACATACATTTCATAACTCTGTATGTTACTAATCATACTTTAAGACTCTTGGCAGTAGGTTTTTCATTTTCTCAGGTCATTGCATATCATTTGAGGACAGAAAAGGCTTTGGAACTCAAAGCATTTAGAAGCATACCAATTCCTAAGGAATTCTTTTATATGAGGGGGGGATAAGTGCTAAAAATGATGATGTTAAGAGAAAACTATTAAAAAAGAAAATACCACTTTGAGAAAGCAGGCTAATGCTGCTGCTGCTAAGTCGCTTCAGTTGTGTCCGACTCTGTGCGACCCCATAGACGGCAGCCCACCAGACTCCCCGACCCTGGGATTTTCCAGGCAGGAGTACTGGAGTGGGTTGCCGTTGCCTTCTCCAAACAGATGCTACATACGATATTAAAAAACTGGAACTCTTTCTAATTACTGTTTTAAAGTTTTGATGTTTTTACAAGAAGACACACTTCCCAACCCCCTCAAAATTTTAACAACAATGTTACCAGGCACTGGGTTCACATTAACTGATTCACTGTCACAAATGTTAACTTAAGCCAACGTTTTTGATGGAGCATGAAGAAAACAACTTTAAAACAATATTATTTTCAGGAAACACGTTTATTACAACATTAATAAAAATTAGGGTCTACAGTTGTTAGATAAAGTGAGCAGAAAGGTAAACATGCGGGAAAGTAAGGTCTACTTTTGTTGTTTTTACTTCAATATTAACTACTAAGGTCTAGCTAACCTTACAATTATACTTCTCTCTCCTGCTTCGGTGAGGGTGAAACGAAATAACTTTTCTTCATCTTAGAAGCCTGTAAAAAGAAGAAAACTTGGGGTGGGGTGGGGGAAAGACTAGAAAGAGGACAACTACCTTTTTGGGGGAGGGGATAGAACTCTCTACCAGTAACCATTTCCCAGCCATACTCTGCTTTCAAAGCTCAAATTCTAACCCCAATACTCTTTTGTGATTGCTTTCCCTCAAATAATTCTAAAACCTGAACACTCAGAGAAAAATGTTTATATAGCATATATTTATATAATTGCTTAAACTATGGACTTAAAAGTTCTATATAAGTATGCAATGCCCAGTACTTACTGATTAACTGTTGATGAAGACAGGGCAATAGCATTTTGGCTCCACCATCTAGCTCAACTGCAATCAATTAAAGAGATTCACGGAGAATATGCTGGTTCTAGATCAGTCCCAAAAAGCATATTTTGGGGTGAGCCTATCAACTAAAATAGTAAAAAAAAAAAAAAAAAAAATTAGCTTGTTTGGTGGCACATAAAAGTAACTTAGTATATGGGAGTTAAAATAATAAGATAACAAAACAAGAAATGCATTTTTTCTTCATAACACGTAATTTCAGAAAGGATCAAGATATTTTTTGTCCCTTGTGAATGAAGGGAAAAAAACTTGATTTTCACACCAAATTTTACAGTCTGACAACTTTTGTAACGACAAGGAACGTAAACAATATTTTCCTGAACCTTAACTAGGTCTCTAAATCTTAACCTAATAAATGAATCTTACCACTACAGCAACAGAGAAAAAAGCTAAAAACTGTGGTGATGTTACACCAAAAACTTAAACGTTTAAGTGATGGTAAACTATTCAGTGAGAAACACAAATTTAAGACCACAGCTAAAAGGAAAAAAATCTGAAGTAATGGGAAAACACGAAAATCCTTCACTAAAACATTTTTGTTTGTAAAACTTTTAACATAATGCCAAGAATGTTTTATACTTCAACTGGAGTTTAAAAGCTATAAATGGTTGTCTTTCGTGAATTCGAAGCAAAGGTAAAATCAGTGAAGATAAAACATTTTCAAATGGTATTATTGTAAGTTTAAAATACTTAATATTAGAAAGCAATCCTACAGAATTCGCATCTTGTCAAAAGTCCCAACGAGTAGCCTCACCTACTGTCAGAAGGTGCACAAAGATGAATAAAGTTACGAGAAAATAGGCATTGGATTTGAATTTCTAAATTCAATCAGGGAAACGGAGTCCTTTTACATTTCATTGACTTATCACCTCTCCTTATTTACACCAAATTATTTTTATTCTAAAAACATATGCTGTATCATTCAACTGCATAGAACAGCATTTCGTCACTTCTACCCTCAAATCTACGCCGCAGATTCACTTAAGACTCTCAAAGTCTATTTCAAAGGACGAAGATTTCAAATTTTAAGAACTTCCTCGAATTTCGGCAAAACACGATTTCCATTTTGCAGGCGCATATTCCTCCTCTCCGCCGGTTTAGGGTTGTCTCCCCGCAGTCCAGGTCCCATCTTTCCCTTTTCTAAAAGACTCAGGCTGACAACCTGAGTTGTACGGCCAGCAACCCCGATTCCCTCCGCCTTGGGCCATCTCCCAAAAGATGGGAGATGTGAAGACACAAAAAGGTACGAGGAAAAAACGAGATGCGGTGGGGTGGGGCGAGACCCGCCCCAATCCTCTCAATCTCATCCAAGCCCACCTCTCCTTCACTGGACCAAAAAACCCCGAAAAGATAACAAAAACATAAGAAAGGAACCCCCACTCCCCATCGCCCCCCAGAAAGCTAGGAAAGCTTCTTTACTTTCCGTGTTCCCGGGCCCGATTCTCTAGCCAAGCTCTCGGCCCACCCCACCCCCAGGGGTCCCGGCGCCATTTAGCTCCTCCGAAGCCGCCATTTTCCGCCCCCGCCGGATCGCTAGCTGTGCCTCGGCGGCAACTCGCTACCCTGTTCTGCAGCCCACGCCACCACCGCAAGCCCGGCCCCGAAAAGGAGGCCCTGGCCTGAGCTTGCGGGAACGGCAGCTTCGGCGTCACGAAGGCCCAGCTCCGACCCCGCCCGCGGTGCCAGAGCGCCTGCAGCTGGCGCCGGCCGGCGGGAGCAGGCGGGCAACAAGGGGGCCGGACAGACTCCACTGGGCGGAGCGGCCCTGGCGGCGGTTGGGACCTGAAGGTTCTATCGCACTTACTTCCTGTTTTGGGTCCGGGCACTTTGGAAGAACCAGGATGGAGGAAGCAAAAAATACCAGGATGGAGGAAGCAGCCACGGGCAAGAGTGGCTGCAGCTGGAGTGAGCGAGCGCTACGAGCCACCGGAAACGGAGCTACGGCCGCACCCCGCCCCCAGTCCCCGCACGCTCCCCCGCCCGGCCTCCTCTCCCTGGGGTTGGCCCTGCGCGCCGGCTGTTGTGTCACTTCCGGCCATGTCGGCGCGCCAAAAAGGGTCTCTGGATATTGGAGGTTCGGTCTTTCTCAGAGTAGGGGTTGTTGTTTGCTGTTTTCCTTACCTCACACTAGGAAATTTAAGTACTGACTTCCCCGTTACTGGTATTGTGTAGGAGGACCGTCTTTTTTCGGCGCAGCTGTGATCCTTTTGGCCCGGGGACCGTTGGCCCTCGCGAGCCGTCTTTCGTAATTACCTAGGGCCACAGAACGGAGGGAGCCGCCGTGTGGAACGGCTTGAAAGCGGGGTCTGGATGCAGAGGAAGGCCGGAAATTGTGTGTGTGGCTCTTCTGACTGGGTCCGCCCTGCTGTAGGCGCGTAGACGTGTTACCTGTTGAGCATGTGATGCAATTCTTGGTGAAATGTATGGTCTGTGAGTGTAGGAAGATGGTAGTCTGCAATACACAGTACGCCTTACAAAGCCCGACCCTGACACGCTGGTTGCTCGTTACCCGGGGAGCTCTCAGGAAGGGAAATACTCGACCCCGCTCCCAAAGTCATCAGCCTGCCAGAGAACCGCCCCGGCAGAAATTTTTGTTTTGAAAGAGTTTCGAAGATGAGTGGTCAGAACCCTGTTACAACTCTTGTGATTCTGACCTCATTTTATCTGTTTATAAAACTGGTTTATTGTGCACTGCTTTTCTCTCACTAGGGGGATGAGAGGAGTTCAGAAATGAGATTTGAGAAATTTCTTGAGTCCAATGAGTATGTGTAGACTCACACTACATGGTCACAGTGGGAATGTGGTCAGCATCAGTGGTAAAGGTCAAACGAAGGCTGTCAAGATGGGAATATATACGTCTTGAACTTAACTAATCAAGTCAATAATGCTTTTCCTCTATATTTTGCTTTACAAAAATTGTTTTATATAACTGGTTTGAATACAAAATATAGTTGAAAGACTTCGTGGAACTGACGCTAATTCTTTGAAGAAAGGGGAAGAAACTATACACAGAAATGAGTTTGGATAGATAAGTATTTACTTAGATTTTAAGCCAAAGGTGCATAAGTTTTACCAGTAGTACACGTTATTTATTCTTTGGGATAACTTTCTCACTCATAAATGTCGCATTTCATAAAAACGGAAAACGACATACCGTCACACACCGATTAGAAGTGCTAAAGTCCAGAACACCAAGTGCTGATGAGACTTTGAAACACTAGGGAACTCTCATTTATTGATTGAATGCAAAAATGGTACAGCCACTATGGAAATCTTTTTGGTGGCTTCTTACAGAACAAAGCATATTCTTATCCTGTGATCATTAATTACTTCTTGATATTTACCCGGAATAGTTGAAACTTTATGTCCACATAATCTGCATATGAATTTTTATACCAACTTTGTTGTAACTGCCAAACTTAAAAGCAACCAGGGTATGCTTCAGTAAGTAAGTGGATAAACTGGTACATCCTGTACAATAGAGTATTATTTAGTGCTAGAAAGAAATTAGCTATCCATGAAAAGACAGGAATGAAGAGACATGGGGGAATCGTAAATGTATACCGCTAAGTGAAAAGTCTTATCTGAAAAAGGCTACATATTGAATGAAACCGACTATCTGATGTTCTGGAAAGGGGGAAACTGTGGAGTTAATAAAAGGATCAGTAGTTGCCAGGATTTGAGGCCAGAGGAAGTGAAATAGGCAGAGCACAAGAGAATTATTTTAAGGCAGCAAAATGATTCTGTTTAATGCTATCAGATCAGATCAGTCGCTCAGTCGTGTCCGACTCTTTGCGACCCCATGAATCGCAGCACGCCAGGCCTCCCCGTCCCTCACCAACTCCTGGAGTTCACTCAGACTCACGTCCATCGAGTCAGTGATGCCATCCAGCCATCTCATCCTCTGTCGTCCCCTTCTCCTGCCCCCAATCCTTCCCAGCATCAGAGTCTTTTCCAATGAGTCAACTCTTCACATGAGGTGGCCAAAGTACTGGAGTTTCAGCTATAGCATCATTCCTTCCAAAGAAATACCAGGGCTGATCTTCAGAATGGACTGGTTGGATCTCCTTGCAGTCCAAGGGACTCTCAAGAGTCTTCACCAACACCACAGTTCAAAAGCATCAATTCTTCGGCGCTCAGCCTTTTCACAGTCCAACTCTCACATCCATACATGACCACAGGAAAAACCATAGCCTTGACTAGACAGACCTTTGTTGGCAAAGTAATGTCTCTGCTTTTGAATATGCTATCTAGGTTGGTCATAACTTTCCTTCCAAGGAGTAAGCGTCTTTTAATTTCATGGCTGCAGTCACCATCTGTAGTGATTTTGGAGCCCCAAAAAATAAAGTCTGACACTGTTTCCACTCTTTCCCCATCTCTTTCCCATGAAGTGGTGGGACCGGATGCCATGATCTTCGTTTTCTGAATGTTGAGCTTTAAGCCAACTTTTTCACTCTCCACTTTCACTTTCATCAAGAGGCTTTTGAGTTCCTCTTCACCTTCTGCCATAAGGGTGGTGTCATCTGCATATCTGAGGTTATTGATATTTCTCCCGTCAGTCTTGATTCCAGTTTGTGTTTCTTCCAGTCCAGCGTTTCTCATGATGTACTTTGCATATAAGTTAAATAAGCAGGGTGACAATATACAGCCTTGACGAACTCCTTTTCCTATTTGGAACCAGTCTGTTGTTCCATGTCCAGGTCTAACTGTTGCTTCCTGACCTACATACAAATTTCTCAAGAGGCAGATCAGGTGGTCTGGTATTCTCATCTCTTGAAGAATTTTCCACAGTTTATTGTGATCCACACAGTCAAAGGCTTTGGCATAGCTATAGCAATAGATATATTGTGTTATGCATCTATCAAAACCCATAAAATGTATAACACTTAGAATGTAGCAGTAGATACATCGTGTTATACATTTATCAAAACCCATAGAACATAACCTGTGGACTTCGGTTGTTAATGATATGTCAGTGTTGGTTCATCCTTTGCAATAAATGTACCACTCCCTTGGGGGATGTTCATAATGGGGGAGACTATTCATGTATAGGGTAAAGACTATATGGAAAGTGTCTGTACCTTCCCCTCAATTTTGCTTTGAATCTTAAATGGTACCCCACAAAAATAAGGTCTAGTTAAAAATACAAACTGAGTTTGGACAAGGTTAGATAACATTTTTTGAGTGCTTATGTATCATTTAAATGATTTCCATATATTAAATGCATTTAACATTCACAAGTGCCAAAGCTTCTGTATAGTTATTGTAAATGATTCCCATTTTGGACAAGGGTCAAATAAGTGAAGGAATGTGTCCAAGGACACACAGCAGATAAGTGGCAGAGTCAGAATAGAAGCCTCAGCTCCAAGCCCATGCTCTGAACTACCCTCTTGCAGCTCATAAAGTAGATTTTGAAAGTCTTTTTATAATGAAAAATTATTACAACCAGTTTCCAGATTCTTTACTAAACTGGAAGAAGGATATGTTTGACCATATTTCAAAAATAAGTGTCAGGAGCAGCATTTTATTGCCTCTAACATTATTACCAATTTGTGGTAATCTCTGCATCCCCTGTGGTTATGGCAGGTATCAGTTTTAAATGAGTACATAATTGTAGATAACCACCACCATGAGGCAGGGTCTTGTGGTACAGATGTTGAAGTCAGACCAAAGTGTGAATCTTGACTATATTGCTTAGCAGTGGATATCGTACTACACATCTCTAAGCTTCACTTGCTTTTGAAAAGTGGAGATACTAAAATCTACCAGAATGATGTATGTAGAATGCTTTGCACAGAGCCTATGATATGTTTTAAGCACTTAAAAATGGAAAATAATAAACCTCTGAACCAGAAAAGCAATTAAATTACTGAAAGTAGAGTTCTAATAATTATGTGTATAAAATTGTTAACATTATCATTTAGGAATTGGTTCTTAATTGGCTACATTTTCCACAAAGCATGACCATATCGGATTCTTCTTAGCTGAGGCATAAGACAGTGGTATCTAAATTATAATTGCTACCCATTCTCTCCTGAAAAATGTTAGGTTAGTCTGCATTCGGCTGTTAAGTCCCTAAAAAAGTCAAGTTCATCCTGGTAATTTTTCCTTTCTGGGCGAGTTTCCTTCATAACTACTTTTCCTCAAGGTCAGTTGGTATTTACTCTGGGAAAACAAGTGTATTTTAGTATCAGTTTAACCCATAACTTTAAAAGTAAATCTGTAGTAGTAACATCTCTTTAACTTGCCTAATCAGTGTAAAATTATCCGTAACATAATTTTAAACCTGGAGAAACTTTCTGCAATTAGAATTCTAGGTATTTCATACCTCACTATTTAGTAGTACCTAGAGAATGCAAGGGAGAAGGAAATGGCAACCCACTCCAGTGTTCTTGCTTGGAGAATCCCAGGGACGGCGGAGCCTGGTGGGCTGCCGTCTATGGGGTCGCACAGAGTTGGACACGACTGAAGCGACTTAGCAGCAGCAGAGAATACATGAGAGTTTTACTATTATCCTAGTATTTACCTAATTAGGAATGAAGTGTTTTGTAGAAAAATCTGGAGAAATAGTTTTTTCACAAACAGATGGTATTATAAAAGTATAGGACACTTACGGTATTTACTGCATTTGCTAGTTATGATTAACTCTGTTGGACCCCAGATTTTTTATAACACTTTCATGAACCTCATCAGCAATAGAATATTGATGAAATGACCTTTCCTTTTTGAAAGGTTGATAGGCTGGTATGTTAATATAAAAGTGGTTCAAATACTGAGAGGCAAATTCTATTGTTTCATGATTATCTTGTGTTCTGGATGTCATGATTCAGGAAAGAGATGTTTGCAATAACTTTTATTTAAAGTAATGAAAAATATTATTACTGAGTAGCCCATCTTCTTTCTACCCAGTCTCTTGAGTTCTGCTAATACAACTGATATGTATACATTGGAAGGCCTTCCAGAATTTCTGGTGAGCTGATGGGAATTCCTATGCTAACAGAGAAATGAGCAAACTGTCACTAGCTAGGCCCACCCATCAGACCCTTCCAAGTCCTCTTGTGTCTCAGATTTTGTCGTCTAGGTCTTTCTGTGGGGCTTAGGGCACTCCGTCTCATAACTCCTTCCTACCCTCCTTGTGTCAGTGTCTCATCTCTATACTTCTTTTAATCTCTCAGCCTGGTTACCACCACTCCATATCCTCTTCACTTCATTTTCTTTTGCAGTAGGTCTTTACTGAGGCCTTTTAATGGAACATTAGCAAAAATTCATTCCTCTTCCACTTAGGAGAATGGAGAACTTCAGATCCTCCCAGGAAATGAGAATAAAAGTTTTCATTCTGTCCTTGAAAATTCTGTGGGCAAAACAAAACAGAAACAGTTAAATTACTTTACTAAAACTAGGAGAGTGTTTGTACCCAGATTCAAATATCTGTTCCTTTATAGTCTGGCTTTGAAGGGAGAGGGACAATATATTGGCAAACCAATCAGCAATTGCCAGTTTGGTAAATTCTAAAAAGGATACAAATGGAGTTCTCTGAAGGTGAACTTCATGTAGGGAGTTCCAGGTTGGCCTTTCTCAGGAGACACTTGAGCAGGGACTGGAAAGGTGAGAAGGGGACAGGAGGGAGGAAGGCATCTGTCCAGTTAGTGTAGGAAAGAATGTATTTGTAAGGAAGCCGCCACCGCCGCCAAGTTGCTTCAATCGTGTCCGACTCTGTGCGACCCCACGGACTGCAGCCTACCAGGCTTCTCCGTCCATGGGATTCTCCAATCCCATTTCCTTCCCCAATGCATGAAAGTGGAAAGTGAAAGTGAAGTCACTCAGTCGTGTCTGACTCTTAGGGACCCCATGGACTGCAGCCTACCAGGCTCCTCTGTCCATAGGATTTTCCAGGCAAGAGTACTGGAGTGGGGTGCCATTGCCTTCTCCTGTAAGGAAGCAGCTAGCCTATAATGTATATAAAATGGTAAGAGCACAGTGCTGGTAATAGATTCGGTTTCTCACAGATGTTAACTGAATTTAACCCCCCTTCCTCTGAGGTTCAGACTTCCCTGGTGGCTCAGATGGTAAAGCATCGGTCTACGATGAGGGAGACCCGGGTTCGATCCCTGGGTTGGGAAGATCCTTCAAGAAGGAAATGGCAATCCACTCCAGTACTATTGCCTGGAAAATCCCATGGACAGAGGAGCCTGGTAGGCTACAGTCCATGGACTCACAAAGAGTCGGACGCGACTGAGTGACTTCACCTTCACGTTCACGTTCCTCTGAGGCTGGAACTGGGCATGTGTCCAGAGGTGGCTGGACCATCTGCCGCCTCTGCTTTGTCTTACAGCTTTAGTTTTCCAACACCTGGGACAGTACCTTAACTTAGCAGACACTTAAAATGTTTGATGAGTTCAGAGATATTTCTGTCTTAAACCTGAAGATCAGAAATCAGATCAGAAATCTAGCCATTTCTGTTCTTTGGCACATACTAGCCATGTTATGCTCAAACTTCTTCAAACGAGGCTTCAGTATGTGAACCAGGAACTTCTAGATGTACAAGCTAGATTTAGAAAAGGCAGAGGAATCAGGATCAAATTGCCAACATTTGTTGGTTCATAGGGGCAATGGCAACCCACTCCAGTATTTTTGCCTGGAAAATCCCATGGATGGAGGAACCTAGTAGCCTGTAGTCCATGGGGTCGCTAAGAGTCAGACACGACTGAGCGACTTCACTTTCACTTTTCACTTTCCTGCATTGGAGAAGGAAAGGGCAACCCACTCCCGTGTTCTTGCCTGGAGAATCCCAGGGACGGGGGAGCCTGGTGGGCTGCCGTCTATGGGGTTGCACAGAGTTGGACACGACTGAAGCAACTTAGCAGCAGCAGCAGGGAAAGCAAGGGAAATCCAGAAAAACATTGGGTTCATTGTGCTAAAGCCGTTGACTGTGTGGATCACAACAAACTGGAAAATTCTTAAAGAGATGGGAATACCAGACCATCTCACCTGTATCCTGAGAAACCTGTATGCAGGTCAAGAAGCAATAGTGAGAACCAGGCATAGAACAACAGACTGGTTCCAAATTGGGAAAGAAGTACCATAGGGCTGTATGTTAAGTGAGAGTCACTCAGTTGTATCTGACTCTTTGTGACCCCATGGACTGTACAGTCCACCAAATTCTCCAGGCCACAATACTGGAGTAGATAGCCATTCTCTTCTCCAGGGGATCTTCCCAACCCAGGGTTCAAACCCAGGTCTTCCGCATTGCAGGAAGATTCTTTACCAGCTGAGCCACAAGAGAAACCCAAGAATACTGGAGTGGGTAGCCTATCCCTTCTCCAGCGAATCTTCCCGACCCAGGAATTGAACCAAGGTTTCCTGCATTGCAGACAGATTCTTTACCAACTGAGCTATCAGGGAAGCCTGTCACCCTGCTTATTTAACTTATACGCAGAGTACATCATGTGAAATGGAGGGCTGGATGAATCACAAGCTGGAATCAAGATTGCCTGGAGAAGTAACAACTTCAGTTATGCAGATGATATCACTTTAATGGCAGAAAGTGAAGAACTAAAGAACCTCTTGAGGGTGAAAGGGGAGAGTGAAAAAGCTGGCTTACTCAACATTCAAACAACTAAGATCATGACATCTGGATAGCAAGTAGGTGGGGAAATAGTGGAAGCAGTAACAGATTTTATTTTCTTGGGCTCCAAAATCACTGGCTGGTGACTGCAGCCATGAAGTGAAAAGACACTTTCTCCTTGAAAGGAAAGCTATGATAAACTTAGCACATTAAAAAGCAAAGACATCACTTTGCCAACAAAGGCCTGTATAGTCAAAGCTATGGTTTTTCCAGTAGTCATGTACAGATGTGAGAATTGGACCATGAAGTTCAGTTCAGTTCAGTTGCTCAGTCATGTCCCACTGACTCTTTGCCACCCCATGGACTACAGCATGCCAGGCTTTCCTGTCTACCACCAACTCCTGGAGTTTACTCAAACTCATGTCCACTGAGTTGGTAATGCTGTCCAGCCATCTCTTCTTCTGTCACCCTCTACTCCTCCTACCTTCAGTCTTTCCCAGCATCAGGGTCTTTTCCAGTGAGTCAGTTCTTCACATCAGGTGGCCAAAGTATTGGAGTTTCAGTTTCAGCATCAATCCTTCCAATGAATATTCAGGACTGATTTCCTTTAGGATGGACTGATTGGATCTCCTTGCTATCCAAGAGACCCTGAAGAGTCTTCTCCAACACCACAGTTCAAAAGCAATAATTCTTCGGCGCTCAGCTTTCTTAATAGTCGAATTCTCAATCCATACATGATGACTAGAAAAACCATAGCTTTGACTAGATGGACTTTTGTTGGCAAAGTAATGTCTCTGCTCTTTAATATTCTGTCTAGGTTGGTCATGCCTTTTCTTCCAAGGAGCAAGCGTCTTTTAATTTCATGGCTGTAGTCACCATCTGCAGTGATTTTGGAGCCCAAAAAGATAAAGTCAGTCACTGTTTCCACTGTTTCTCTATTTCCCATGAAGTGATAGGACTGGATGCCATGCTCTTAGCTTTCTGAATGTTGAGCTTTAAGCCAACTTTTTCACTCTCCTCTTTCACTTTCATCAAGAGGCTCTTCAGTTCTTCTTTGCTTTCTGCCTTAAGTGTGGTGTCATCTGCATATCTGAGGTTATTGATATTTCTCCCAGCAATCTTGATTCCAGCTTGTGCTTCCTCCAGCCCAGCGTTTCTAGTGATGTACTCTGCATACAAGTTAAATAAGCAGCGTGACAATATACAGCCTGACATGCTCCTTTCCTGATTTGGAACCAGTCTGTTGTTCCATGTCCAGTTCTAACTGTTGCTTCCTGACCTGCATATAGGTTTCTCAAGAGGCAGGTCAGGTGGTCTGGTATTCCCATCTCTCAGAATTTTCCAGTTTATTGTGATCCACACAGTCAAAGGCTTTGGCGTAGTCAATAAAGCAAAAGTAGATGTTTTTCTGGAATTCTCTTGCTTTTTCAATGATCGGATGTTGGCAATTTGATCTCTGGTTCCTCTGCCTTTTCTAAATCTAGCTTGACTGTGAAGGCTGAGTGCTAAAGAAATGATGCTTTCAAGTTGTGGTGCTGAAGAAGACTCTTGAGAACCCCTTGTACTATAAGGACATCAAACCAGTCAATCCTAAAGGAAATCAACCCTGAATATTCACTGAAAGGATTCAGCTGAAGCTGAATCTCCAGTACTTTGGCCATCTGATGCAAAGAGCCCACTTATTGGAAATAAGACCCTAATACTGGGAAAGACTGAAGGCAAAAGAAGGGGGCAGCAGAGGGTGAGATGGTTAGATAGCATCACCATCTCAATGGGCATTAATTTGAGCAAACTCCAGGAGATAGCAAAGGACAGGGAAGCAAAGTACACCAGGGAAGCCTGGTGTACTACATTCCAAGGGATCACAGAGTCAGACACTTAGTGACTGAACAACAACAACAATTCTTTGGCGGGAGAGCTCAGTCTTTTTTCACATAGTGTCCCTACTTGGACAACTCTGGAATAAAACAAACAAATGTTACTTTTATAATTACTCTACTTAGAAGGAGGTTATTTGAACAAGATATCACATGTTCGGCATTATTCTAAACTTTATTACCCAAATCTTGTCCATCTAGTTGCAGCATTTCAAGGATAAAGTTCCATTTTAACCAGCAGATGTCCTTATTGTTCAGCAAGATTTTTTTTTTCCTTTCCAGACCAGTAGCTACAAGAGTAGATGGGAATTCTGTGGCTTGAATTTGTTAGTGATAAGCTGTGCTAGACAGTTGACAAGCGTCAAGAATATTGAAACCAAAGGGATTATGCTTTGAAATTCAATTGTGAAAGGCCCTCTAGCATTTAATGACTAATTGATTAATTCTCTTCTCTTTTATTCGATGTATATCTAATTCCCTTGCACAGAATGTGCAATGACAGAAAGAAACAGGGAACTTGCGTAACCTTTATAGCTTTCAAGAGTGTGCAGGTTTGTGATACACCCATTCCTTCCTTTCATTGAGCAGACCTTCATGAGCCTGTCCTTTGTGTTGAGCCCTATCCAAGGCATAGGGAACAGGGACGTGGCAGAGATTGAGAGACAAAGTATTAAAGAGCTTACAAAATGCTAGTTTTTTTTTTTTTTTTCAATGTGTCTGTACAAAACAAATTTACTAAATTATTTCAGTTGCTCATGGAACTTGCTCATAATTATCAACTTAATGAAAGATTGAGACAAAATATGAATCAAATCACTTGGTATCCTCAGATTGCTCTCAATTGCTGCTGCTGCTGCTAAGTCGCTTCAGTCGTGTCCGACTCTGTGCGACCCCATAGATGGCAGCCTGCCAGGCTCCCCCGTCCCTGGGATTCTCCAGGCAAGAACACTGGAGTGGGTTGCCATTTCCTTCTCCAATGCATGAAAGTGAAAAGTGGAAGTGAAGTCCCTCAGTCGTGTCCGACTCCTAGTGACCCCATGGACTGCAGCGTACCAGGGTCCTCCGTCCATGGGATTTTCCAGGCAAGAGTACTGGAGTGGGGTGCCATTTGCCTTCTCCCGCTCTAAATTGCAGATATTAGGAAAGATGGACTGTTCTTCATTGGTCTTGCTTAGTCAAAGCACTCTGAAAAATATCTGACCAATAGTAGATTTTCAGAAGTGTCAGATATTATTATTTGTATTTACCCATCATAACAGCAAAAGATAAAAAGCAGGAAAAGAGAATTTTTGCCTTATTTGAATGTTGAGTAGGATTTGTTAGGACAGCAATTCTATTTCAATGAATACCTTTTAAAATTTTGTGTTTCATAATGGCAGTCTATTGCTGAAAGGTATGAAAAGGGATATTTTAAGTTCCATTGTTCTAAGTCTTTTGTTTTTTTTTTTAATTCCTGGGAAATTGGTCTGTTTTCATGTTTCTGGGCAAAGTGTTTCAAGCACTAGAAAAAGTGATATGGCTTCTTACTTAAGGGTTCACTGGATACCCTTAATATACATGTAACAGAAATATATAGATACATGCAAGCTAAAGGTTTTCCTTGACCTGAAATTGTTACAGGCAAAGTCTAAACCCAATAGGAAATACTATTTCTTAAGCCATTTCTTTCCCCAATTACTTGAACTATCAGCCTAGTCTTATAATACGTACTTAAGAAAATCTACATTATATATATATTTAAAATTTACTTTATTGAAATACAGTTGATTTACAATGTTGTATTATTTCTGCTGTATTTCTGTTGTGTATTTCAGCAAAATGATTCACACATACTTTTTCATTTTCTTTTCCATTATGGTTTATTGCAAGATGTTGAATATAGTTTCCTGTGTTATATAGTGTCCTACTCTTTGCGACCCTATGGACTGTAGGCTGCCAGGCTCCTCTGTCCATGCTGTACAGTAGAACTTTGTTTATTCATTCAATTAATAATAGTTTGCATTTGCTAATTCCCAAATCTCAATCCTTTCCCCACTTCCCCTGTCCCCTTTGGTGAACCCAAGTCTGTTCTCTATGTCTGTGAATCTGTTTCTGTTTCATAAAGAATGTCTACCTTATATTAAATAAACCATAGTAAATTAAATTCCAGAGCATAATAATGTTTATTATAACAACTGCACCTTAAGAGGACAGACCTGATGAAGACATGTAATATATAATAGTTAATTTAATGAAATTGGGAATAACAGGATTATGTGTTCAGACTTGAGAATATTATTATCATATATAATCATATAGTTGTAGCCTCTACAGCCGTATTATATTTATTTTAGCAAACCTAGGGTAAGAAAGATATGTGGCTGCAGCAGGAGAGTATCACTAAAATCTTTTTCCTGTGTCTATGTTTCTTACCAGAAGTTTACATTTATGCTGAATTTTGGTCTGTGTTGGTTCAACCTGGTGTAGCAAGACATAAGGTTCTTACAGCCATTGTCCAGAGGTAAAAATCCTTTCTCTATTTCCATTGTAATTGGATAAGCTCATTTTTGTTGAACAGGAGCTCATTTTCAGATACTGCAAAAGATACTGCAGTCTTTTTTTTTCCTTTGCCAAAGAGCCATATGCTGTGGAGTCATTCTCTATTGAGAACTCTCTTGATCATGAGTCTGTAATAAATTTTCACATGAGTCTCGGCTGAGAAGGAACCCATGCTGCTTTGCCATTGTAGAACAACTGCAGGAGGAACATATGATATAACAGTGTCTCATATATAATCTTATAAATAGCTATGTTATTTGAAAAGATCATAGTAGCTATAGTACAAGCAGTATGTCTCTTGCAATGGGTAAAAAGGAAAATAAACCTGTAATTTCCTGCTTTTAGACCTTATGTCTCTCCTTACTGCAACTACACTTTTATAAAGTAATAAAGCAAATGAAGCATTTAGAAATTTCCCTAGCATAGGAGGCTTGTATCTGAAGGTAGAATAAAATAAGTGACCAGGGTTTTCCTACCATTTTCATATTCACTTGGTAGGAAAATCTGATATTATATAGATATTTTATTTTTATTAAATTTTAAGTAGAAATCACATAGTTTATTTTAACTTCTCTTTATTGTTATTTAAACAAAAAGTTAAATTCAAGTCAATGAACTTTTTTAAAGTCATAGATTATACACTGTAGGTTTGCATTGAGTAAATCTGTCATTTCCTTGGCAACAGGCCTTCAGAGACCTTCTCAGACTCTTAAGAGCTATTCGTTCTACCCCCTCTTCAACAAATGACCTTTTACAAGAGACTTTTAAGCGTTAACTTCCTTGATAGCCTGCTGCCCCTACCCTGCCCCTGCTTATGTGCTCATCCAAGCTCATCCTAAACTCCTTTCCTCCAATCCTACAGATGTTCCTTCTCTTATTTAAGGCTAATCCATTCTTTTGTGCTTTATGATCTCATCTCCCTCCTGGGACTATGCTTATTCCTTCTTTTATGTTTTCAATCATTTTAGTCTTGCTTATGCCTCCAACGTGCCCCTGAAAATCATTAACAACCTCCACATTGCTAAATCTCATGAAAATATTCTATCATTTAACTTAATTTTCAGCAGCATTTGCTCCTGAAATGACTGCATTGTTCTTTGAGTACTCCTCTTTTATTGACTTTGACATAAAATACTCTGAAATTCCTGCTACCTCTCCATTTGCTTCTTAGCTGGCCTGGCTCTTAAATTTCAGAGTTCTTCATGGTGACCTCTAAGGCCTACATTTCTTCCTCACACTATCCTCTCTCTAGGTGATATTATCCATTCCCAGTGGCTACAGTTGCTCTCTGTACACTGATGACTCCTAAATTTATGACTCTGCTAATCTGTTATTCAAATGCCTTTTTTTTGGGATATGGTACTTGGCTTAAAATTCGGAAGGCTTACAATGTGGAAAACTGCATTTTCTGAAGATGGCTGTAATAGTATTTCCTATCCAAAATGTTCTTCATACAATACAACTTGCCACTCCTTTCATTAAGAGATGGAGGTGCGTGACTCCTCCCTTTGACACTGGACAGGTTTTGTGGCTACTTTTTTGTGTGTGTTAAGACATAGCTTTTATTTCATCATACATTTTATGCTTTGTCCTTAGTCTCTAATTGGCCTCCCACTGTTGTGTGACTACTTTAACCGATAAAGTATGCAGAAAGTGGTGCTATGTTGACTTCTAAAGATAGATTATAAAAGGCCTATCAGCCAACAAGTATTCAGCCATTATATATGCAGTCCAGTTGCCACAGAGTGATAAAGCCCAAACTAGCCCAGATAAACCACATTAGAGAAGTACTGAGAACATAAAAAATGAAGGATGATTGGAGAGCCCCCAGCTGCTCCAGCTTCCCCTCCTAACTAGTTATCTATTGCTGTGTAACAAATTAATTACCCCAAAATGTAGTGTCTTAAAACAGCAAGCGTTTACTCTCTTCCAGTTTCTATGGGTCCGGAATTCAAGAGTGGCTTAGATGGGTGATTTTCTTAGGGATTCTCATGGGGTTGCTATCAAGATGTTGACTGGGGCTTCAGCCCTCTGAAGACTTGACTGAGACTAAAAGATCTAGTTCCAAGCAAAAGACTTCATTCCTGGATGTTGGCTGGAGGCTTCAATTCCTACCATATGGACATTTCCATAGAGCTCCTTAAGTGTCCTCAAGCACAGGCCAACTGGCTTCCTGAAGAGCAAGTGACCCAAGAGTGAGGAAGCTGCAATGCTTTTAATGACCTAATTTCAGAGGTTACACACTGTCACTTCTATTTTGTTCCACTTATTAGAAGTGAGACACTAAGGTAAACCCACACTTAACGGGATAAGGATTGGGCTCTACCTTTTGAAGGAATTTGTGGGCACCTGCCCACCATTATCTGACTGCAAAGGCATGCAACACCCACAAGATGGAGCTGCATATCCCAACCTTTCCTAGAATTCTGATCCATAGAAGCTATGAGTAATAATATTACTGTTGTTTGAAGCCTCAAAATCCTTTTTTTTCCCTTCATATTCTTGGCTCTTAAAGATTGAAAATTCTGGATTTCAGTATTGTCTCATGTAAATTTATAAAAATCCATTCAAAAACTTAATTGACTTCTTTGTTCTCACCTGTATGCATATTCTTCCTCTGAATCAGAGCATGGAAAACTATCAAAGCTGCCTTTATGGTAAGGGAAGGATTAACAGGTACAAGAAAGTACAGGAAGGAACAGCAACCCACTAATAGTGCAAAGATATGATTATACTGAGGGATGATTAACATTGATTTATATATTGATAGTAAGTGGTATTTGATTTTACCTATTAATAAAAGTTTGCACAAAGTATGTGTATATGTTATAGTTAATTGTCTCTTTATCTATTTATTTGTGATAGATTTTGAAATTTGGGGGATGTGGAATGGATACCCAGGACTGGAATTCCAATTTACACAGTTGTACCATAGGAAATAGAGACTGAAGGAAAAATGTACCTGGGAATTACCAGTATTTTCAGGAGACAGGCAACTCAACAGAGTGCATTCCAAAGACTACAGAGATGCCTCTGGGTTTTAAAAGGCTGGAAGTAGAGTATCCACCTGACTCCTTTCCAGTGACAGGAAGATAAGATAGTGGCATGAGGGCATGGAAGTGTTGGTAGAGCACAATTCAGAGCTATTGAGTCCTGTCACAGCAGATTAAGGATTAAAAAGATTAGGATTATGAAAATTCTATAGGTTAGAAACTAAAAAAATGTTATATGTTACTTTCAACATATTTTAAAATATAGCCATTGCAAGCCATGGTGGTGTAGATAAGGAATGTTGATGCAATAGATATTCCCATATTTGTTATATTACTAATAATATGAATATTCATAGAACTTACCTGAATTCTACGTGTCATTAATCAATAACAAAGAGGTTACCTGGATCTTAAATCCCACCAGTAGCTCATAGAGGGCAGAGTCATGTTTTGCGTTTCCTGGTTGGCCAGACATTTGAACAGCTGTTCTCCCACAGCTTACATCAGAAGGGCGAGAGTAACTTGTTCCAGGAATTTTTTTTCTGAGAGAGCCTTCTTATATTGTACCTGGTTAACATCTGGAAAATGACACATGGAAGCTCACATAATGCTTCCTGATGACTCTTGCTTTATGTTTATTTGGTTCTAAAGAAACTTTCTCCATGAGAACTTCTGCTGGTGATGAGGCCTATTCAGCAACGAATTATTTTGTAATCAGGCATGTTGCAATCTGTCATAAGTGCAGTTGTCCATCTGCTGTGTCATTTCCACTGACATTATAAACTATAGTCCATTTGGACTCATTTGGAAAGACAGAAATTGGCTAGTTCATCCGGTTTACTGATGTCTCAGTTTCAGTATGCAAAATGCAGCTAAGAAGAAATTTAGGTGAAATTCTTAAAGTCTGTGATGGATACATTTAGCCTACATTTCTCTTAAGAAAGTGATTCATACTTCGTATCTATTTCCAGTAGCTAAAACTAACGCTATGTTATGCCTAATTAAAAGCTCTCTCAAATTGCTAACTTTATAGTTGCTATAAGTAGCACAATTAGGAAGTCTATACTGATTTTTTTTTTTTAAAGAAACCATGTTTTTTTAACCATGCTTTATCCTGTTCCTAGCACCCTTGTTTTCTAAAAAGTTACGGACTTTAAAAGGAGCTGTGATACTTGCAGCTTTGTTGTTCTTTCTCAAGATTGCATTGGTTATTCAGGATTTTGTGCAACCATACAAATTTTAGGTTTATTTGTTCTAGCTCTGTGAAAAATGCCATGAGTATTTTGGTAGGAATTGCATTAAATCTGTAGATTGCTCTGTGTAGTATGGAAATTTTAACTATTAACTGTTCGAATCTATGAGCACAGTGTCTTTTCCCATTTGTGTCATCTTTAATTTTATCAATTGCCTTGCAGTTTTCAGAGTGTAAGTCTTTCACCTCGTTGATTAAATTTATTCTTTTTGATGCAACTACAGATGGGTTTTCTTAATTTCTCTATCAGATAGTATTTTTAAAGTTCCTCATCCTTCTTGTTTCTTTTTTTGTCTTCCATCATGGAGATGTTCTTAAAACACCTGGCCTTTTCAATTTTGCTTTCCTTGGGTATATGCCTAGGAGTGGGATTGCTGGGTCACATGGTGGTTTTATCTCCATACCATCTTCCACAGTGGCTGTATCAATTTACATTCCCACCAACAGCTCAAGAGGGTTCCCTTTTCTCCACACCCTCTCCAGCATTTATTGTTCGTTAACTTTTTGATGATGGCCATTCTGACTGGAGTGAGGTGATATCTCATTGTAGTTTTGATTTGGATTTCTCTAATAAGGAGCAATATTGAGCACATTACCATGTGTAAAATAGATAGCCAATGGGAATTTGCTATATGTTTCAGGTAATTCAAACAGGGGCTCTGGTATCACCCTAGAGGGGTGGGATGGGAAGGGAGATGGGAGGGAGGTTCAAGAGGGAGGGGACATATGTATACCTATGGCAGATTCATGTTGATATTTGACAGAAAAAAACAAAAGTCTGTGAAGTAATTATCCTTCAATTAAAAAATAAATAAATTTAAAAAGAAAAAAAAAAAACAACCTGATCTTCCTTGGTTGTCTGTCTCACGAGAGTGAGACACTGAAAACCTATGTTTAGAAGCTATGGAGAGGAAGTGGAGGGAGAGATTGTTGACTAATAGATTTTACTATAGATCTTAGGGTTAATCTGTCCAGGCTTGGTCAGTTTTTTAAATTTAATTTTTATTGTATATTGGAGTATGGTTGACTTACAATGTTGTATTAGTTTCCAGTGTATAGCAAAGTGAGTCATTTATACATATACAGAGATCAACCCTGGAATTTCTTTGGAAGGAATGATGCTAAAGCTGAAACTCCAGTACTTTGGCCACCTCATGCGAAGAGTTGACTCATTGGAAAAGACTGATGCTGGGAGGGATTGGGGGCAGGAGGAGAAGGGGACAACAGAGGATGAGATGGCTGGATGGCATCACTGACTCGATGGACGTGAGTCTGGTTAAACTCCAGGAGCTGGTGGTGGACAGGGAGGCCTGGTGTGGTGCGATTCATGGGGTCGCAAAGAGTCAGACACAACTGAGCGACTGAACTGAACTGAACTGAACTGATGTTTATATATAAGTATATATGCTTTATATATGTAAAATATTACTTAACCATAAAAGAGAATGAAATCTTGCCATCTGTCACAACATGAATGGACCTAGAGGGTATTATGCTAAGTGAAATAAGTCAGACATTGAAAGATAAATAAATACCTTATGACCTTTCATATGCAAAATCTGAAAAACAAACAAGCAAACATAATAAAATAGAAACAGATTTACCGATACAGAGAGAACACTAGTAGTTGCCAGAATGGAGGAGGTGGGAGGATGGGTGAAATAAGTAAAAGGGGAATAAGAAGTACAAAATTCCAGTTATAAGTGAATCATCATAATGTACAACACAGGAAATATGGTCAATAATAGTGTAATAGCTTTGCATGGTGACAACTTGTAACTAGACTTATAGTGGTGGCCATTTCATAAGGTATAAAAATATTGAATCACTATTTTATACACCTGAAACTAATAAATATTGTAAGGCAATTATACTTTACTAAGGAAAAGAAAAAATGCTGGAATGTATTTTAACTTGCATTGCACATCTCCAAATAAATAGTGTTTCTATATTTCAGAAATAAATAATAAAAAGGAGCTTTGGTAATCCTCACATGTCAGGTAGGGTCTTCTGTTTCCTGTATCACGAAGTCAGTGTTAGATTGCCTCAAATGCCCAATTCCAAAATCTGGTTACATTCAAAGCTTTACCTAGTCTTCTACAGGTTCTCAGTTTTATGCTATCATGGTTCGCTCTTCCTCTAATTCTTGAATTTATTTTACCTTGAAGAATCTAGTCTCTTTACCAGTTGTCACAGGGCTTGTCAATACAAGAATTTAGAGGTTTTAAGAGAGGATTCATAGCCTTCCAACATTTGCCTGGCTTTTTCTCTTCTCCTACTCTCTCTTACCTCAGAACACAGGCAGCTCTTCTTCTTGCCTCAGACATTAGATACAGCATTTGGCAGGCTAATATTCTTGATCTTACTTGTGATGAAATCTATTACTGATCCCCATATTTGTTCTTCCCTTGTTCAGTAATAGTAAAATATTTGAGTGCCAAGATAATAATTTCTGGTGGTAATTTCCTAACCTGTGCATCCAGGTTTAATTGTATGACTGTCACTCTGGCCAAGTATTATATGTAACTGATGTGTACTGTATCTGGATATTTTCCCTAAAGGAATGAGAGTGCCCTCTTTTTTGCTTTCTTCTTTTACTTCTGCCTGGAATGTGGGTGTAATGGTAATGAGTCATTTTAAACTACATAGATAAAGGCTATAGGAAAAGTGGAGCAACAAGATAGACGGACAGGATTTAATTTCCCACATCTGATTTTTCTCACACCTGTCCTTGAGTGATTATGCCCTGTTACACGAGAGAGAGGTAAACCTCTGTTTTCTTAATCTATGTGTATTTTGAATTCCTGTTTCTGCAGTTGAGTCTATATACTAATCCATACAATGTCTTTAAGCTCTTACCTTTCACACCAAGATATTTCTTAGACTCAAACAAGAACTCTGATGAACCAAATTTCCTCCCCTCTTAGTATTTCTATCTTAAACTTTCTGTAGAAATGTAAAATGAGTGACATTTCCTTAGACAGAGATGTGAGAGTATCTGTCTAAGGAAATGTCACTCTACTTTAGGTAGAGGGGGATAAGATTTTACGAGCTAATATTCAGAAAAGTATAAAGAATTTACAAGAAATAAACCCCCAGCAATTTGAGTGGAACATAGAAGAATTCTGGAAAATAAAGTTGGACTGACTTCAGTGAGGTAAGGTAAGTAATGAAGCAGTGTATCAGTGAGCTTTGGTTAATTTGCTGTGTAACAAAACACCAGTTTTATAGTGTCTAACAGAAACAATCATTAGTTCACTATGAATGGGTTGGCAGTTGGGGCTGTGGCAGCTGGGGCTGGCAGCAGTTGGCCAGTTTCACCTGGGCTTACTCATGCAGGTGAAGTCAGCTGGAAGATCAACTGGGATTGGGTGGCCTCATCTACAAGTCTAGTTTATAGGTTGATGGCTGGTACGGCTTAGTCCGCCTCCATGTCGTCACTTCAGGTATCTATCTGGCTTCAGATTGTCTATATGGCAGCAATATTCCAAGAGTAGCAAAGAAAGCAAACTTCAATGCTCAAACACTTCCTAAGCCTCTAGTTGTTTCATATTAGCAAGTCACCGTCCAAGCCCATGTGTATAGATAATACTTCACCTCTTGGTAGGAAGATTTGCAAATAATCAGAGGACAGTATTTTGTAATCTTCTAGGTCCTTGAATACTAAACTAAGAAATTTGGAATTTTAATTGGTGGACAGAAAGGAAGGGCACAGATTTGGTGACTAGCCTTAAATGTAGCCAGAAAACTGTCTTTTTAGAAGAGTTTTAGATTTATAGAAAAATGGAAAAGATGGTACAGAATCCTCATACACCATACATTTTGTATTCCCTTGTTATTAAGATCTTACATTATGGTATATTTGTTACAAGTAAGGAACCAATGCTGATATAGTATTATTAATACCCATGCTTTATTTAGATTTCTTTAGTGTTTACTAATGTCCTTTTTCTGTTCCAGGATCCCAGAATACCATATTACATGTAGCTGTAATGTCTTCTCTTGGTTGTGATAGTTTCTAGACTTTCCTTGTTTTTGGTGACCTTGACGGTTTTGAGGATCACTGACCAGATAGTCCGTAGGATGTACCTCTATTGGAATTTGACTATTTTTCTCATAGTTAGATTTGGGTTATGAGGTTTTGGAAGGAAGACCCAGAGGCAGAGTGCCAGTTTCAACATATCAAAGGTACGTGCTGTCCTCATGACTTCCCACTGTTAATGTGAGTCTTGATCACCTGGCTGTGGTAGTTTTCTCAGGTTCTTCCGTTGGAAAGCCACCCTCCTGCCAATGCCCCTGCCCCCAGCCATGTGCTCTTTGGAAGGAAGTCACTATGCTCAGCCCACACTTAAGCAGTGGGGTGTCATTCTCCCTTTTCTTAAGGATGGAATATCTACACAAATTATTTGGAATTGCTCTACATGGGAGATTTATGTCTTCTTCTCTGTTTGTTAATTTACTCAGTGATTTATTTATATCAGTATGAACTGGGCACTTAATATGCTTTGGGTTATAACCTGATCCTAATTTTTATTTTATTGCTCAAATTGTTCCATATTTAGGTTGGCTCCTGTGCCCCTTTGACATCCCCTTGTCAATCAGAGGCCAGTGTAGCCTAGAAAGTCAGGCTGTACGAGTATAGGGAGAAGGTGGCATAAGGCATGAAAAGCAGAGAAGGGAAATTGGATGAAGACAACTAAAGGGCAGTGGGAATTGAGAAAAGGATTAACTTTTTTTCCCTATAAATTGGAGAAAAAAAGAATAGCTATCCCACTATAACCGATTTTAAGGTTAAAAATATCATTAGGGAAAAGCCAGATGTTCACTGTGTGAAAGAAAAAATACTTCTGGAAGAATATGAGGGTGCAGAAAGCTTTGACAATTGGACATAGATGCCATAGAATGGAGTGAAAGGAACTAGTAAAGTGCTCAGCTGATGTGGGAGACTGGAAGAGGGAGGGGAAGAGGTGGAGATTTAGCTTCATGAATCAAAAGGGTACTTATAAGATAAGATGTTATAGTATGTCAGTATAAGCCCCAGACTAGGGATTTGGTAGTTAAACACATGAATAAAAATATCTCTGACAAATGGCAAATTAGTGACTGATAATTGTTTGCTCAAATAATTATTTGAGATAAGAATGAATGAAGAGCATATGCTGCTTGTTTGAGCTGTCATTACTTAGATGAACTGTTGAAAAAAAAGGAAGAATATTAGAACCACGGTTTCATGGAAACACTGGCACTTTAAATATTCACATGAAAATTTTGTGATGCAAATGACTTTTTACAGCATGTGGAAAAGTAATAGAATGATATATGGACTATGTCATTATACTTTTTTAGATTAGGGAGATGGAAAGATAATGGTTCTTTCTCCCACAATATTCTACATTCCGAAAACATTTTGGTACACAGCCCTCATTTGGGGTTTTCATTTGGGAAGAAATGGAAGGTGGAAAGAATGCTCTGAAAAAGCAGAGATAGAATTAAATTGAAGAAAAAGCATACCTCTCCTTACTTCTTATCTCTTACGTCCCTATCCCCACCCCCAACCTTACCATCATTGGAGAACTGGTAGGATGACCTTAACCCAAAGACATCTCCATGTGCCTGCTTTGAGCAACACAAAGAGAACAGAATCAGAAGCCAGATTTAAACTGAACTTTGAAGACAGAAATATCTGAAATTTTTGATACGAAGAACTGGACAATTTAAAATGACCCAAAATAACATAACAGAATTGTCTCCAGCAGGGAAAAATCTTTTTAAATCTAGGCCGAAAGTTTGTATCTGTTATTTCATCTTATCTTCAGTCATTGACCAGTTACCCGTCCTTGAGCAAGTTAATTCATTCTAGAAAGTTTCTTTATAAACAACAAGGACTTACTGTAGAGCACAGGCAACTATGGTCAGTATCTTATAATAACCTATAGTGAAAAGGAATCTAAAAAAGGATATATATATATATATATATATACACACACACACACACATATACACATGTGTGTGTAGGATGGTGGTTTAGTTGCTCAGTTGTGTCCAATTCTGCGACCCCACAGACTGTAGCCCAACAGGTTCCTCTGTCCATGGGATTTTACAAGAAAGAATACTGGAGTCAGTTGCCATTCCCTTCTCCAGAGGATCTTCCCAACACAGGAATCAAACCTGGGTCTCCTGCATTGCAGGCAGATTCTGTATGTATGAACTACAGAGAAGTCTTTATGTGTGTATATGTACACATATATAACTGATCACTTTCGGTATACCTGAAACATTGTAAATCAACTGTACCTTAATGAAAAAATCTCCTCCTCCTTTAAAAAAAAGTTTCTTTATTCATAGGATTCTGAACATTTAATCTATTGGTAAGGATATTTCTCCATAGTTTTGTTTTAGTTTCTATTTGAAAGTCAATCTCAAACTTACAGGAAAGTTGCATGTGCAGTATAATTAATTTTTTTTCCTAAGCCATTTGAGAGTAAACTGCTGTCATAATGCACTGTCACCCATGAATACTTTTGTGTGTGTATCCTATAGTGACATTTCCCCCTGAATAATCATAATAAATGTGCTGTGCTACCCTGGAGAAGGAAATGGCAACCCACTCCAGT
Source organism: Bison bison bison (assembly GCF_000754665.1). Lineage (NCBI taxonomy): Eukaryota > Metazoa > Chordata > Mammalia > Artiodactyla > Bovidae > Bison > Bison bison. The sequence goes on along the minus strand of NW_011495016.1, from coordinate 890,412 downwards.
GTTACTGCCTGGAGAATCCCATGGACAGAGGAACCTGGCAGGCTGCAGTCCATATGGTCACATGGAGTCAGACAGGACTGAAGTGACTTAGCACAATCATGATAATTAGATTACTACCATCTAATCCTCAAACTTCACCTACTGTCTTAATATATCCCTTATAGAAAAAAGAATCCAGTTCAAACAATGTGTTGCATTTATTGTCTTTGTTCTTTACTCTCCATCAGTATGGAAGAATTCTTTGGTCTTTCCTTCATTTTCTTGACCTTGACATTTATGAAGTTTGCAGACCAGTTTTTAAAAAATATTTTTAAATTTTGTTAAAGTATAGTTGACTTGCAGTGTTGTGTTGATTTCTGCTGTAGAGCAAAGTGAGTCAGTTATATATATATATTCTTTTTTATATTCTTTTCCACTATGGTTTGTCACAGGATATTGAGTGTAGTTCCCTGTGCTGTACAATAGGACATGATCATCTCAATAGATGCAGAAAAAGCATTTGATAAGATTCAGCATTCATTCAGGATAAAATCCCTTGTAAAAGTGAGTATAGAGGGAACATCTCAACATCATAAAAGCGGTTTATGACAAACCTACAGCTCAGATAATATTCAGTGGTGAGAAGCTGAAAGCTGTCCTGCTAAAATCTGGAACAGGACAAGAATGCTCACTCTGGCCACTTCTATTCAATATTGTATTGGAAGTCCTAAGCACAGCAATCAGACCAGTTATTTTATAAAATGTCTCACCACTTGTATTTTTCTAATGTGTCCTCACCACTAAATTTAGGTTCTGTGCCTTTCTCAGAAGTATCACAGAAGTAATGCCAGGTTCCTCCCATTGCATCCTATCAGGTGGCACAAAACTTTGATTTGTCCCATTGCATTCATTTCCTTTGTTGCTGTATCAACATATTACAGCACAAATTTGGTGGATTGAAACCACACAGATTTATTTTATACTTCTAGAAATCAGAAACCTGAAATGGGTTCACTGGTCTAAAACGGATGTATCAGCAGGGCTGAATTTGTCCTGGAGGCTCTGGGGAAAATTTCCCTTTTTTAGCTTCTAGAGGCTGCCTGCATTCCTTAGCTTGTGGCTCCCTTCCATCTTCAAAGATAATAATCACATCACACTGAACTCTGCTTTCATCATATCTTCTTCTCTGACTTCATCTCCTGCCCTACTTTTCCACTTTTAAGGATCATTTTATTACATTGGATTCACCAGCATAATCTGGAATATTCTTCCCACCTCAATGTCCTTAACCTTAATCTGCAAAGTTCTGTTTGCTATCTAGAGGAATATAATCACAGGTCTGGAAATTAGGATGTGGAGTTTTATGTGGGGGTACATTATTCTACCTACCTGACTTATTTTTGATAATGTTCACTTTTATCACTAGATAAAAGTGGTGACTGCCAGTTTTCTCACTGTTTATTTCCTTCTTCCTCCTTCCCTCTTCTTTCCTCATGGGTTTTTATGGATTATAAACTAAAATTTAAAATTGTAATTTTAAAAATTATAAAGTCAGTAAACAAGCAAACTGACCTCGTTTCCAGACTCATTTTGTACTTCCCATTCCCCGCCTTATGAATTAGCAATTTCTACAAGAGGCTCTAGTTCTCTGTTAGTGGAGGGCAGTATTTAGAAATCAAGAACTGGGCACTAAGTATGGTCATTACTATTCGAACATTGCTGTTCCCAGGCCTTTCAGTGGACAGAAATGTATAAGGTCATCACAAAGAGACTATAAAAATAGCTATGGAGCTTTATTCATAAAAGCTCAAAGCTGGAAGCAGCACAGATACATACCAACAGGGGAGTGCATGAGAATTGTGGTATATTCATACAGTGGAATATTGCTTAGCAAAAATTTTTTAAAAATGAACAAATGATACATGCTATCACATGGATAAATTTCAGAATAATTATGTTGAGTGAAAGAACCCAGACACAGATAAAAACACTCTGGATGAATCTATTTATATGAATTTCAAAAGCAGGCAAAAATAAAGTATGAAAAAATAGACCAGAACCGTGGCTTGCTGTGAAGACCATAGTTATCTTTTGAGTGGAAGATGAGCACCACTCATCTTCCTGAGTAGAAGATGACACAAAGTAATTTACTACTGTTATGAAAATATTTTCTCCTAATTGGGATGCTTGTTATATGGTACATCCATTGAATTGTGCATGTAAGATTTGTGTATTTCACTGTATGTAAAACAAGCAGTGGGCTGACTCAGCTCTGCAGAGAGCCTTTTATACCTTGTCTTGCCCTTTCTTCCTGACAACAATTATGTAACTTTGATGTGGAACTTGACATTAGGTTGGCAGAATAAAAAGATGGAGTGTAAGTTCCTCATAGCTTTGTAGGACCACATAGCATACATTTGTGTGTATATGTGTGTGTGTGACAGAGAGACTGAGAGACAGTGAAACACAGAGACAGAGAAAAGAGAAAGAGATTGAGATCCTAATGAGTTTTAACCATTATAATTGAGCCTCAGTTCTAGCAGCCCAAACCATTTCCCCAGTGGATACACCTCCCATGATCTCTTCTTTCATCTTGTTTGTTCAGGAGTACAGTATTTCTAAACGTAAATGTACTGTAAATCTTAAGGGAGAATTAAGCAGTTATCTCACATGTCAGTAATTGCCTGCTCCTAAAGCGTCATCCACAGAATGTTAATGTTACCCAGAAAAAAAGATATTTCATATTCAAATAAACTAGATTGGCCTTTTATGTATGAGTCATTATAAATTACTGAGAGTTGTAAATTCCCATTAGGGAAATACATTCTACTCATTTCTGAAATGTTTCTTGGCTATCGAAGCCTTTTTTCAGTGGTGCATTGAACTGGATCAGAATATATGTTTGGAAAAACCATCCTAGATCCAGGGTGAAACACAGAATAAAATGCTAGCTGTAAACAACATTTCTTGGGATTAGCCGTCTTCCCCACCTCCCCCTCCTCACTTCAATAGGTTACATAGCTGGCTTTAATTTGCTGTCCTGCTGCTGCTGCTGCTAAGTCGCTTCAGTCGTGTCCGACTCTGTGCGACCCCATAGACGGCAGCCCACCAGGATGCCCCATCCCTGGGATTCTCCAGGCAAGAACACTGGAGTGGGTTGCCATTTCCTTCTCCAATGCATGAAAGTGAAAAGTGAAAGTGAAGTTGCTCAGTCGTGTCTGACTCTGAGTGACCCCATGGACTGCAGCCTACAAGGTTCCTCTGTCCATGGGATTTTCCAGGCAAGAGTACTGAAGTGGGGTACCATTGCCTTCTCCGAATTTGCTGTCATAGATCAGTCATATTTAAAGAATGTGTTTCTTTCCTTAGCAGAACTATAGGAAAGCTCTCCAAGACCGAGAATATTTAAAAATTTTAAATCATCTGAGTGTGACGGACTCATATCTTCTGCCTGTTTTGCCCTTCCCTTTCAGTTCCTTATTCCTGTGGATCTGGACTTCTGATTTTATCCTTATATCCAGGGCCTCTGTAAACAGTGAGCATGCACATGACAAAACTCTAGCAAGCACTGTTCATGTAGATGGTGATGTGAAAGGCACCCCCTGGAATCTGTTCATATAGATGGTGATGTGAAAGGCACCCCCTGGAATCTGTTCATATAGAGGGTGATGTGAAAGGCACCCCCTGGAATCTGTTCATGTAGATGGTGATGTGAAAGGCACCCCCTGGAATGTCAAGTGGGATAGCCCCAGCCCCTGACTCTTGGTTCCTCTGTGCACTATTTTCTGACTCATTCCATGTTTTAGGTTTCCCTGTTGGTGAGGACCTGTTTGCTTGACTTCTGTTTGCTTTTCTAGTTTCTCACTCGTTTTGGTTTTCTTATCCTTACTTTCATTTTGTATATATTTTTGAGCTTCTGATATATTCATCTGGGAACAGACAATGGCTAAGTTTTATCCCATATCCAGGTACTAACCTTTCTCCATCATTTCCCTTTTTCTTACAAATTCTCTTCTGTTTAAAATGGTATTTTGCCCAGATGACAGTTTAGAGATGTATGCAGGAAGGCTAGAGGAGGAGGAATTTTTGAAATTCAAGATTCCTATATGTTGTGAATACTTAGCAGGGAGGTGAGCTCCCTTCCTTCTCCATGAGACTTTAGATTGTTTGTTGGGAATTAAAGTTTTAAAAGGATCATAGGATAGAATAGCAAACTCTTCTCTAAAAAGGAAGAATGGTTGCCCACCAGGTGACATTGAACTGTGTAACCTAATTGACTATATTTAGCAGCTAAAGGAAAACAGATGACAATCAGATGGTGTGGGGGCTTGGTCAGCCCTGACATTTCAGAAAAAAGGCAGATTGACTGTGTGTAGGGATAGAAGACTTGGCCCAGAGACAGCATAGAACTGACACCACTCATTCCAAGGTTATGGTCACCAAGAAACATTTTGACTATAATTTGACTTTTTGTGTAGTGTTCCTATAGGTAAAGAATGTGTAGGCCATACCAACCAGAGGCAGTAAACATTTTCCTTTGCAATTTAGTAACTTGAAATTGAGTTTATGTGTCAGTCTTTGTGAGCTGGATTAGTGAGATGCTGTGCGGTGTATTGGCAGATCAGTTTTTTTTTTTTTTTAATTGAAATATAGTTGATCTATAATGTGTTAATTTCTGCTGTACAGCAAAGCAATTCAGTTGTATATATATATATGTGTGTGTGTGTGTGTGAGTGTGTATATATACATATATATATGTACACATTAGTTTTATATTCTTTTCCACTTTGATCTCAAGTTATTGAATATGGTTCCCTGTGTTATACAGTAAAATCTTGTTGTTTATTCATTCTGTAAGTAATAGTTTTCATGTGGCTAGCTCCAACCTCCCACTCCATCTTTTCTCCAGTCCCATCCCCCTTGGCAATCGCAAGGCTGTTCTGTCTGTCTGTGAATCTGTTTCTGCTTTGTAGATAGATTCATTTGTGTTGTATTTTAGATTCCACAGATAAGTGGTATATGGTACTTGTCTTTCTCTTTGTGACTTACTTCACTTCATATGATAATCTCTAGGTCCATCATGTTGATGTCAATAGCATCATTTCACTCTTTTTTATGACTGGGTGGTATTTCTTTGTATATATATGTACCACATTTCCTTATCCATTCATCCATCGATGGACATTTAGGTTGTTTCCATGTCTTGGCAACTGTGAATAGTGCTGGGGTAAACATAGATGTACATGTATCTTTTTGAATTATAGTTTTGTCTGTCAACTTGCCACATTCTTTATAGCTGAGCGGCCAATGACTTTTTGAAGGAAATGGGGTTTGAACAGTATTTTCAGGGTCTGCCACAATCAGGCAGTAGGAACACTGAGTCCAGGGCTCAGATGGCTTCTCTGGGCCAAGGATACAGCTTTGGCCTGCATTGTGACCTGCATTGCTAGGGCTGGCACAGCAGACTGTTATCAAACCACTGTGTGTATGTGAGATTTCCTGGGAAAAAAGTGAGGAGTGAGATGAAGACAGCAACTAAGAGTCATATTGAGGGACTCCAACATTTAATGGCCACGTAGAAGAGAATAAGCCTGCAATGGGGACACAAGAGGGGTGATTGGAAAGGTAGGAGGCTCCTAGGAGAGGGCAGATTCAAAAAATCCAAGAGAGGAGAGTGTAATTGGCCCAACTGTTGAAGACTTTGAAAGATCAAGTAATGTAATCCACGAGCTGAAAAATATCAGTTGAAATGAGTGACATGGAGCCTATTGGTAATGATAATGATGGGGCAGAAGCCAAATTCCAGGGGTTTAGAAAATGTAGGGGGGAGGTGAGAAGGTGGAGATGGGAAGCATAGATAAACTTCTTGAGAAATATATGCTTTAAAGATTTATTTTAATATTTTTTAAAAGTCCAAATATATTTGTAGCTCTAGGCAACTAGTCAAAAATATGAACAGGGATACAAGTTATAATACTACTTTAAAAGGAATTGCATTTCTTTCAAATTCTATCCTATATTATCATGGTTACTTGAAAACTATTTCAGAACTTTTAACTGAATTTTAATTGAAGTATTTACCTGATAGATGAAAATAAGTTGGAAAAATAAATGCATAATGTAAATGATAAAAACAACAAAGAAAAAGCATTCTGTTTCAGCATTTTTTAACATAGCAGTAAATGTAGAATTATCTGTATGTAGCCTTTACCTTTCAGAGCAAAATAACAATTAATTAAATGGGATGTTGCTGAAACTATGCGTGCGTGCTCAGTCACTTCAGTCGTGTCTGACTCTTTATGACCCTATGGACCATAGCCCTCCAGGATCCTCTGTCCGTGGGATTTTCCCAGCAAGAATACTGGAGTGGTTGCCATGCCCTTCTCCAGGGGATCTTCCTGACTCAGGGATCAAACCCATGTCTCCTGCATTGCAGGTGGATTTTTTTCTGCTGACCCACCAAGGAAGCCTCATTCTAGAATTATAGATAAGTCAATTTGTAGCTATTTAATAGTTCAATATCAGTTGAGACAATTAGATTGAAGTTAGAGCATTTAGTACATTAGAAGGGTTCTATCTATTAGAAGGGTAAGACAAATGACCAATCTATGTATCCCATCCTTCTGATCACAGTGATTGTTTCAGGCATGGGTGCATAATCAGATCAAAACAATGATATTTTGTGTGACAATTGCTATCTTGTTAAAAGGAAGGTAAATAAAAATTCACATGTGAGAAATGGTAGAGGAGACATCTTTTTGGTACTGGATGTTGGGGTATAACAAATGTAAAGTTGGTTGTATTGTAGCATATTACCACCACCAGCAGGGAAACTGTGAAGCTTCCCAGGAAGGCCAGTCTAAAGATATATTATATAAGGCAGAATGGAGACGAGTGTGAAACTGAGCCTTTGATGTCATATATTCCTTTATTGTTAAAATCAGTTTGAGTTGATTTTTCTCTCAAATATAATGATTGTCAGTGGATCCCACATTTTATTTATTTTTAATGAACTTTTTCATAAATGAACTTATTTACAAAACAGGATAGTCACAGATATAGAAAACACACTTATGGTTACCAAGGGTAAAAGGGGTGGAGGGGTGAATTGGGAGATTGGGATTGACATATACACATTACTAAATATAAAATAGATAACTAATAAGAACCTACTGTATAGCACAGGGAACTCTACTTAGTACTCTGTAATGACCAATATGGGAAAAGAGTCTAAAAAAGAGTGGATATATGTATATATATATATATATAACTAATTCACTTTACATCTAAAATTAACACAACATCTAAAACTAATGCAACATTGAAAATCAACTATACTTCAATAAAAATTAATCAAAAAAGAGTGCATGTAATGTAATTTTACGTGATTTCATCTGTATATAAATGTTGATAGTGGAAGGAACCCCACAAAATGATTCCTTAACCTCCATAAGTAGTTCTGCTCTCATTTCTCCCTAACTTGTATCTCTTCCTCCAGTTAGTTTTGAAGGACTTCCTGAGATTATTGTGTCCTTACATGTAATTTATTCTTGTATGAGGCCTACCATACTTCTTTCACATAGGGAACAATGCAAAAATTTGGTTAATAAAATGTTGAATAATTATTATTTTAAATAGATCTTATATTTTTACAATTATAGAAAGAGATGACTTCTTATATTTACTTCTTGAGAATCCATAACTTGGAAATCTGTCATCCCTAGATTCTAACTGTATTAACAGAGAACATGAAAGGTGATTTCTGCTGAGCAGCATGAAAGTCATTAATAGTTTTGGCTCATCTCCATGTTTCATTCAACACTTCCATAACCTCCCTTATTCTATTTCCAGTATGTTCATGTTTTCCCAGAATAGTTATGAAATCACGTAATTAGTCTCCGAATCAGTAATGCTGACACAGCCATTGGCATTAAGTACAAAATAATTGATCAACTTATTTTAAAGAATATATTCCAAAGGAGTCAGGTCTATTTCAAAGACCAGAGAGAGCCTGAACATTACTACAATGTTTCTGTCCTTAGAACATGAAATGGCTCGTGAGAACTGTCCCCACACTGCCTCTAAGAATGCATACTCCTAGATGCAGTAAACACCTGCTTTGGTCCAGATTTCTGCACAAATACCATGGTGTGACTATCTATCATGAGATCAAAGGACCCAGATTCAGGGAGGTCAGGAAAAGTCTATAAAATAACATATTTAAAAGGGAAAATAATCAACAGTAAGGTAGGTGGTATATGGAGGCAACAGTGTGTCGCCACCCAAGAAATTTTAAAATAAGAGAAATGGGATTTTCCTTTGAGATTTAATCTATAAAATAAATATATAGTGGATATATAAGGTATATAAAAATTACTCAGGAAGACAGAAAACTCACAAATAAAAGTAAAAAATAATGATATGTGTGTCTTTGATATGTGTGTCTTTGTATGTACAGAAATAAAGTGAGTTAATCCAATTTTTTTTCATCTAAAAAATGCAGATAAAATTGAAAGTGTTAGTTGCTCAGTCATGTCTGACTCTATACAACCCCATGGACTGTAGCCTGCTAGGCTCCTCTGTCCATGGCAAGTATCCTGGCAAGAATACTGGAGTGGGTTGCCATGCCTTTCTTCAGGGGATCTTCCCAACCCAGGGATCAAACCTGGGTCTCTTGCATGGCAGGCAGATTCTTTACCATTTGAGCCACCATCCTATTTAACAGTGGCATTGTGCAGATTAAATGGAATAAAGCATGTAAAACATTTAGTACGGTGCCTGCTACATAATAAGAGCTTAGAAGGGGTGGAGGAGGAAGGGGCAGGCACATAGGGCACACAAGAAATGCTATCCATTTGCTTTCTGCACAAAAATCTCCCCAGGAACTACTCCAAGTGCTTTATATGTTTTAACCCTGTAAATCCTCACAAATACTTTTAAGTACCTTCAAGGCAAGTGCCATTATGTCCATTTTGCTAATTAAGAAACTGGCACTAAGAAGTTACTGCAATGTAGCTTTGTCAAGGTTTCAGAGTTAGCAAATGTGCTGAAGACAGGCTGGACCTGAGTCAGTTTGTACCGTTGGCGTCTATGGAGGGTGAGTGTAGCCAGAGCCCAATTTGAGGTTCTGATGATTTCTAGGGGTTCCTACCGTATCCTCTGAAGCTTCCTTATTCAAGATTAGTCTTCTCGTGGCTAAAGTCTTTCTTAGTTTGTGAAACTGCTCATATAGTCAAGTATATTTGCATAATTATAGATTTATCAGATCAGATCAGTCGCTCAGTCGTGTCCGACTCTTTGCGACCCCATGAATCACAGCACACCAGGCCTCCCTGTCCATCACCAACTCCCAGAGTTCACTCAAACTCACATCCATTGAGTCAGTGATGCCATCCAGCCATCTCATCCTCTGTCGTCCCCTTCTCCTCCTGCCCCCAATCCCTCCCAGCATTAGAGTCTTTGCCAATGAGTCAACTCTTCGCATGAGGTGGCCAAAGTACTGGAGTTTCAGCTTTAGCATCATTCCTTCCAAAGAAATCCCAGGGCTGATCTTCAGAATGGACTGGTTGGATCTCCTTGCAGTCCAAGGGACTCTCAAGAGTCTTCTCCAACACCACAGTTCAAAAGCATCAATTCTTCGGCGCTCAGCCTTCTTCACAGTCCAACTCTCACATCCATACATGACCACAGGAAAAACCATAGCCTTGACTAGATGAAACTTTGTTGGCA
>NW_011495016.1:879044-880095 GCF_000754665.1 Bison bison bison | reverse complement strand
TCCTGACCTGCATACAAATTTCTCAAGAGGCAGATCAGGTGGTCTGGTATTCCCATCTCTTGAAGAATTTTCCACACTTTATTGTGATCCACACAGTCAAAGGCTTTGGCATAGTCAATGAAGCAGAAATAGATGTTTTTCTGGAACTCTCTTGCTTTTTCTATGATCCAGTGGATGTTGGCAATTTGATCTCTGGTTCCTCTGTCTTTTCTAAAACCAGCTTGAACATAAGGAAGTTCACGGTTCACATATTGCTGAAGCCTGGCTTGGAGAATTTTGAGCATTGCTTTACTAGCGTGTGAGATGAGTGCAATTGTGCAGTAGTTTGAGCATTCTTTGGCATTGCCTTTCTTTGGGATTGGAATGAAAACTGACCTTTTCCAGTCCTGTGGCCATTGCTGAGTTTTCCAAATTTGCTGGCATATTGAGTTCAGCACTTTCACAGCATCATCTTTCAGGATTTGGAATAGCTCAACTGGAATTCCATCACCGCACTAGCTTTGTTCGTAGTGATGCTTTCTAAGGCCCACTTGACTTCACATTCCAGGATGTCTGGCTCTAGGTGAGTGATCACACCATTGTGATTATCTGGGTCGTGAAGATCTCTTTTGTACAGTTCTTCTGTGTATTCTTGCCATCTCTTCTTAATATCTTCTGCTTCTGTTAGATGCATACCATTTCTATCTTTTATCGAGCTCATCTTTGCATGAAATGTTCCTTTGGTATCTCTGATTTTCTTGAAGAGATCCCTAGTCTTTCCCATTCTGTTGTTTTCCTCTATTTCTTTGCATTGATCACTGAAGAAGGCTTTCTTATCTCTTCTTGCTATTCTTTGGAACTCTGCATTCAGATGCTTATATCTTTCCTTTTCTCCTTTGCTTTTCACTTCTCTTCTTTTCACAGCTATTTGTAAGGCCTCCCCAGACAGCCATTTTGCTTTTTTGCATTTCTTTTCTATGGGAATGGTCTTGATCCCTGTCTCCTGTACAGTGTCATGAACCTCATTCCATAGTTCATCAGGCACTCTATCAGATCTAGGCCCTTAAATCTA
>NW_011495016.1:878519-878818 GCF_000754665.1 Bison bison bison | reverse complement strand
GCCCTTAAATCTATTTCTCACTTCCACTGTTTAATCATAAGGGATTTGATTTAGGTCATACCTGAATGGCCTAGTGGTTTTCCCTACTTGTTCAATTTCAGTCTGAATTTGGCAATAAGGAGTTCATGGTCTGAGCCACAGTCAGCTCCTGGTCTTGTTTTTGCTGACTGTATAGAGCTTCTCCACCTTTGGCTGCAAAGAATATAATCAATCTGATTTCGGTGTTGACCATCTGGTGATGTGCATGTATAGAGTCTTCTCTTGTGTTGTTGGAAGAGGGTGTTTGTTATGACCCGTGC
>NW_011495016.1:857922-878419 GCF_000754665.1 Bison bison bison | reverse complement strand
TTCTGAGGGATTCCTGCCCGCAGTAGTAGATATAATGGTCATCTGAGTTAAATTCACCCATTCCAGTCCATTTCAGTTTGCTGATTCCTAGAATGTCGACATTCACTCTTGCCATCTCTTGTTTGACCACTTCCAATTTGCCTTGATTCACGGACCTGACATTCCAGGTTCCTATGCAATATTGCTCTTTATAGCATCGGACCTTGCTTCTATCACCAGTCACATCCACAGCTGGGTATTGTTTTTGCTTTGGCTCCATCCCTTCATTCTTTCTGGAGTTATTTCTCCACTGATCTCCAGTAGCATATTGGGCACCTACTGACCTGGGGAATTTCTCTTTCAGTATCCTATCATTTTGCCTTTTCATACTGTTCATGGGGTTCTCAAGGCAAGAATACGGAAGTGGTTTGCCATTCCCTTCTCCAGCGGACCACATTCTGTCAGATCTCTCCACCATGACCCGCCCATCTTGGGTTGCCCCACGGGCATGGCTTAGTTTCATTGAGTTAGTGAAGGCTGTGGCCCTAGTGTGATTAGATTGACTAGTTTTCTGTGAGTATGGTTTCAGTGTGTTTGCCCTCTGATGCCCTCTTGCAACACCTACCGTCTTACTTGGGTTTCTCTTATCTTGGGCATGGGGTATCTCTTCATGGCTGCTCCAGCATAGGAGACCTCTATATTCTTTAACATTTCTACCTGCTTCCAGGGATCTGGTGATTGCACTCTCTCTTAAGAGCTGTTTAGATTGTCTTGGTTCTTTGTATGCCTAGTAATGTTGGATTTTATCCTGAACATTTTGAACATTATGCTGTGAACGTCTGGGTTGTGTAAAAATCATCTGGAAATTGTTGATTTTGTTGTTGTTCTTTTAGCAGCAGTCATCCTAGTTAGGTTCAGACTACAAATTCTGACTGTCTTCTGTGGTAAGTGGTTCAGTCTTTAAAGTCTTTCCAGCTTCTGGGATCCCATCTTATGTGTATACCACTAGATGTGAGTCTGAGACCTGGGTGGAGTCTACAGTTAGTTCAGTTCTAAAGCCTTCATTATGTTGTTTTGGGTCTATTTTGTGCATTCACATCTTGGAGGTGAGCCTAGGACTTGTGTGGGTTCATACAGGGATACCCAGACTGAGAGAGGGATACCCAGGTTGAGAGAGTCTCCTTGAGCTCCTCTCCTATTATTTCCCCAGTGTCTGAGGTTCATTATCCCAGTCCCCTGACTGGAAAATTGCAGTTTCACTCAGAGTTTAGCTTCTTCACACTGTTGGGCATTTCCCATACCTGGGGCATAGAGGACGGAGGAAAAAGAAAGAAATATCCTGGGTTTCCCCCATACATTTTTGAGGGTGGGGAGCAAGCTCTTTCCTGGACCTTCTGACTGAAGGTAAAGGCTTTCTCTCAGAGTTTTAGGAGCCCATCCAACCATAATTGTCACTGCCCTCATACTGCTTTGGGGAAGGCTGGAATACAGGAAAATAAAACTAAGCAGAGAGATTTCACCAAAGCACACAGGCACGTCACTACCCATCCTCTGATCAGAAAAAGCATTTCTTGTGGAGATTTTCACGTCCACACTTGCTGCACAGTTCCAGGATTTGGGTTGCCGTTGGTCCAGGCTGGGAAACTGCTATTCAGGTTGTTCTTTGAGTTTTGGTTGCCTTCTTCAATGTGCTTGCTCTTATTTATTTTCAAAATCCTCAGATGGTTGCTTTTTTGTATTCTGTTGCAGGGGTTTTATTTGTAATTACCAGGAGAGTTAGGGTGTATTGGGCTTCAGTTCAGTTCAGTTCAGTCACTCAGTCGTGTCCAACTCTTTGCGACCCCATAAGTCGCAGCACACCAGGCCTCCCTGTCCATCACCAACTCCCGGAGTTCACTGAGACTCACGTCCATCTAGTCAGTGATGCCATCGAGCCATCTCATCCTCTGTCGTCCCCTTCTCCTCCTGCCCCCAATCCTTCCCAGCATCAAAGTCTTTTCCAATGAGTCAACTCTTCGCATGAGGTGGCCAAAGTACTGGAGTTTCAGCTTTAGCATCATTCCTTCCAAAGAAATCCCAGGGCTGATCTCCTTCAGAATGGACTGGTTGGATCTCCTTGCAGTCCAAGGGACTCTCAAGAGTCTTCTCCAACACCACAGTTCAAAAGCATCAATTCTTCGGCGCTCAGCCTTCTTCACAGTCCAACTCTCACATCTGTACATGACCACAGGAAAAACCATAGCCTTGACTAGACGGACCTTTGTTGGCAAAGTAATGTCTCTGCTTTTGAATATGCTATCTAGGTTGGTCATAACTTTCCTTCCAAGGAGTAAGCGTCTTTTAATTTCATGGCTGCAGTCACCATCTGTAGTGATTTTGGAGCCCCCCAAAATAAAGTCTGACACTGTTTGCACTGTTTCCCCATCTATTTCCCATGAAGTGGTGGGACCGGATGCCATGATCTTCGTTTTCTGAATGTTGAGCTTTAAGCCAACTTTTTCACTCTCCACTTTCACTTTCATCAAGAGGCTTTTGAGTTCCTCTTCACTTTCTGCCATAAGGGTGGTGTCATCTGCATATCTGAGGTTATTGATATTTCTCCAGGCAATCTTGATTCCAGCTTACACCACCTTAAATGGAAACAGAAATTCCTTGGTTAGCTCTTAAAGTGAGCTGATATGTATGTGATCTGATACGTTCACTGTGTATTGCCATATAAAGATCTTTAATCCCCTAGAGTTACTTATTTGTTGATCTACTTATTCACTAAATATTTGAATACCTACTGTGTTCTACACCTTAAAAATGTGTTAGAATATATTTATAAATAAGTCCCAGTTTCTACCCAAGTTTATCATTGTCCGGTATAGAAGACAGATATACCAGAAATTGCAGTACAGAATAAGTGCTATCGTGGATCTTGGATTTTCCTTTATGGGAGTGAGTAGAAACCCCAAGAAGTGAACTTTTTCAAAGCTAAGCTCTTTGGAACAGACGTCCCCTTGGTCTTTCTTTTCTTCTGGTAGCTCCCCATTGCTCTCTCAGCTTTTTATTAATAGTCCAGAATAGTTCGTTCCAAGGTCCAACTAGATGTTTCTATTTTACAAAGAGATTTAATGACATATATTTTAAGAAAAATTAAAAGTAAATTCTTACCTAACTGGGTTAGTTGAGACGAATTTATTTAGAAACCAGGAATCTTTTCCAATTTCCTCTGCCATCATTACACCTTGGTCTCAGGATCTTATCTCTTGACCAAGAATCAATCCCCTCCATTGCACATTTTGAAAATACATTCTTTTTACCATGGAGCCCATTCCAAGCTGTAGATATGAGTTGTATTTTAGCTTCTTTGCAGGGCTTCAAACTACCCCTGATTTTAGTTATCTATCACTGCTTAAAAAATTATCCCTAAAACTTAGTAGCTTAAAATAGCAAATATCTATTATCTCACATTTTCTGTGAGCCAGATGTTAGATGCCTCTGGTCCTTAATCCCGCGAGGTTTCAGTTAAGCTATCAGATGAGACCACAGTCTCATGTGAGGCTCAACTGGGGAAACAAGCACTTCTGAGTTTGTTTAGTTCCTCTTAGGGTGTTGGACTGAGGGCTTCTGTTCTTTGCTAGCTGTTAATGAGTTCTGTGCCATGTATATACAGTTCCTTGCTATGTCTCTTCAGAGGGCTGCTCTTCACATGACAGCTGACTTCTCTCAGAACGAATGTGTGAGGGAGTGAGAGAGGACATCAAAGACAGAAGCCATGGTCTTTATGGAACCTAACCTCCGTAATAAGCCATCACTTTTTGTCATATTCTGTTTGTTAAGAGGAAGCCACTAATCCAGCCCACACTCAAAATTAAAAGATTGCAAACCTTGACTGCTTGGATCAGTGCATTTCTTATTTGCTCTGCCCAGGACTTCTCTATTTTAAGTCATGGGCTAATACAACCTTCAAATGCTGACTCAAAGCATCTCAAATTTCATAGATATTTGTTTCTGTCCTTTCATTTTGTTTATTCATTTTACCTTTGAACTATTTCTTTTCTAGTTTGGATTCAAACAAATTAGACCCCCCTTTAAAATATCCTATAAGAAGTCCTGTGCGGGGAGCCGGCGTGAGGACCTCCAGCCATGGCAAAGGTCATGAGGAAGGAGGCTCGACATACGCAAAGGCGGGATCGAGCCTCAGGAATCCCCCTGGAAATTCTCGAGCATCTACCCCCATAACCAGAGCCTGCCTACTTTACTACTTTGTGCTCTCACCTACACCTCTGACTTTACGGGGGGCTGTCCCCCACCACCTCTTTCGAAGAAGGAGTTAACTTAGAGCTCCAGTTAATAAAAACTCCTGGGCGTGACAAGAGTGTTTTAACCTACAAACTCCTCTGAAGGTTCTCTAGCCTGCCTGACAGGCTTGTCCGGCCACATGTGATTGCTCACAGCCTCCAAACCGTGAGAGAGGCATGAGATGCTTTAAACCTTCTAAAAACAGGTTCCTTAGAAAAGTTAGAAAACCATCAGTATAAGTATAGTGGGCTGATTAGAAATTGTATTGGTGAAGGGTTTTTCACTTGTTGAGCCAATGTTTGTTGCTAAGTCTCCACATCCCCTGCCTTTACACACATTAATGAATATATAGAAGAAATAAGTATTAACCTTTGATATTAATCACATTAGACCTTAGGCTAAGTAAATTCTTTCCTTAATTAAAACCCACTACACCCTCATCCTATAGGAATGTAACTTTATCTGGTACCTTCAGAAGGTGGAGTCTTTTTTAAGAATAATCACCCCTGGAGAAATAAGTGTCCTGGTTGACTGACTGCTGTCACAAGGAGAGGGTCATAAATTGTCAGCAGGCCCCCTGGCCAGAAGATGATGTAACACCCCTGAGACCTCTGTATACATTTGTATGAAGCACCTGACTTTGATAAAAGTCAGGACTGATGACCCTGCATGACTTTTGCATAACATCTCAGTGTATAAAAGTAGACCATGGAAAATAAAGAACTGGGATCAGTTTCTCGAAATACTGGTCTCTCCATGTCGCTCTTTCTTTCAAACTCTGGCTGAGTCTCCATCTGGAGTGAGGAACCCACCAAGCTTACTAATTTTGCCTGGGCTTCTAAGATCCTACTGGGGAGGCCTCAGTGTCTCCTCTCCTTCGGGAGAACGGAAGGATGCCTGCGGCCTATGTAAGTGGTGCAAACTTCTTGTCTTGAAGTTTTATTGGTCTCCCGTGTAAACCAAGCTACTCAGCCTCTTTTCTCCACTGAATTTTCCTACTGAGCTATCCTCATTCCATTACTCTTTATATCTCTAATTAATATCTAATTGAAGCTATTGTATCCTGATCCTCGACGACACCGTCCCTGCTTCAAACTCCCTGGATCAGTGGGGGTTGGACCTCGGCAGTCATGGGCTTCCCAGGTGTTGCTGGTGGTAAAGAACCTGCCTGCCAGTGAAGGAGACATAAGAGACACAGGTTTGATCCCTAATTCAGGAAGATCCCCTGCAGAAGGGCATGGCAACCCACTCCAGTATTCTTGCTGGGAGAATCCCATGGACAAAGGAGCTGGCAGGTTATGGGGTTGCCAAGAGTCAGGACTGAAGTGACTTAGCATGCATGCATAAGTCATGATGCATATTTATATGTTAATTAAAAAAATCTTCTTCCTAAAGAAGTCTCTTCTGACTTTCAAAAGGTATGTAAAATATTTAAGACAACATATTTACATTTGGTTTAGACATGCCTTGTCTGCCTTCTGTTCGATTGTTACCGTTCATTCCCCAGTTACTTTGGAGAGAGGGAGGAAATTCTTTCACAGTGGAAAAAATCTATTTTCATTAGGGTCACTTTGAATATAATTTTTTAGGACATGTGATTTTTTTAGAGGAGCTCTATAAATTCAAAATTGTATTATTATTTATGTATTAATGCGTAACTAAAGATGCACTTATCAAAATCACAGAAAGGGCATTACCGCTATGGAAAATATACATATTCTATCATATTGTCTGCTCCAATAGGACTATAACTCATAGAACTAATAATCCTAACATTTTTGCATCATGTGAATTAGAATGGGAATGCCACTTAGTAAATTTGTGTCTACTTCAGATTTTAATATCTCATGTCCTATGAAATATATTATTTTTCTTTTTCTTGTGATTTAAATTTTCCCCAATTCTTAAAAGTTTTTAGTTTAACAAAATTAATTCTGGACTGCCCTCTTTCATCTTCTCCAACAATAATTCACTTGCTGCTAAAGCTAATTGAGCATTAATTACCATATTATTATCACAGTGTTACAGCAGCACATGATATTATGTTGGGAGCCATGTGAAATGAGGTCATGAATATTTTGTGCTGAGGGGTTTATGGGTCCCGAGATAGACTCTAAAGACCAGAAAATTGAAGTATAATCACTGGACATAGGTAATGCAGAAGTGCAAAAGTCAAGTTCACTTACACCTTAGAACAAGATGTATATTTCATTATCTTTTGTCAAAAGCTTTATTCATTGGATCCACCTGCAATGCAGGAGACCCCGTTTCAATTCCTGGGTTGGGAAGATCCCCTGGAAAAGGGAGAGGTTACTTACTCCAATATTCTTGGGCCTTCCTGGCAGCTTGGACAGTAAAGAATCTGCTTGCAATGTGGGAGACCTGAGTTTGATCCCTGGGTTAGGAAAATCCCCTGGAGGAATGCATGGCAACCCACTCCAGTATTCTTGTCTGGAGAATCCCATGGACAGAGGAGCCTGGCGGACTATAGTTCATGGGGTCGCAAAGAGTTGAACACGACTGAACAACTAAGCGCAGCAGCAGCAGCAGCAGCAGCAGCACCCATTTATGTCAGTTCTGAGCTGAAAATAGTCACTTTCTTCAGAGCTTACAGTATGATAGAAAAAAACAGTAGTAAATGTTAAAAATCTCCTTTTTTAAAAACTTAAAAATTAAGAGCTTTTTTTTTTTTTTTAGTTTAAATATTTGCTTGCAGTTTATTTTGGTTTTTCTAAATAGACATTCACATCTGTAAACAATAGGATGTTGGTTTCAGCCCCAACCCCCGATTCCTTACAAGTCTTTGTTCTCACACATTGGCTAGAACTGCCATTTGCTGTTGTTAGTCGCTAAGCCGTGTCCGGCCCTGTTGTACTCCATGGACTGTTGCACACTAGACTCCCCATGGGATTTCCCAAGCAAGGGTACTGGAGTGGGTTGCCATTTGCTTCTCCAAATTAAGAGCTTTTTAAGAAAAAGGTTTTAGTATGAAATATTTTATATGGGGTTTCCCTCGTGGCTCAGACGGGAAAGAATCTGCCTGCAATGCAGGAGACCTAGGTTCAAGACCTGGGTTGGGAAGATTCCTTGGAGAAGCGAATGGCTACCCACTCTAGTATGCTTTCCTGAAGAATTCCATAAACTTTTGTCCAAAAAGCATTCACCATCCTCTAGCTGATGTAGAAAATATTTCTTTTTTTCCTGTTCAAGGAAATTGTTCTTCCCTGACTATAGGACTTCAGAATCCAGCCTCCCCCAGCCTGAGAGACAATGCCTACTAACTGCACAGATCTGGTGTACTGACACACTCTATAAGGCTCCTGTGTTGTCTCACACAACGAGAGGGCAGGAGCAAAGGGAGTGGATACTCTCGGGGGATTTGCTTTTTGTCTGGAATCTAATCTACTTGGCAACACTCTTAGGTCCAGGCTCTGGGAGAGGTTCTGTGGGCCTGAAATGGTGGAGGACTTCACAGTCCCAGCCCGCTGTGGTAAGAAGGGAGTGATTCAGTGCAGACCAAGTAGCCTCTCTCACAAAGTTTCTTTGGGTCTGGCTTCTAAACCTCCGAAAGGTCTAAGTCCAGTACAGCAAGTGAGTAGTTGTGGCTGACAGAGGCCAGGAAGGGAGCACTGTGTGGAGAGAACACCGGCCCAGAGACGCACTAGGACTGCACCACCGAGCTGAGGGCACAGCTTGCACTCTTGGTGTCCACAGGGGGACAGTCCCATTCTCATCACCAAAGACAAAGACTTCAGTCTGCTGAGGATGCAAAGCCGGGGAGGCAAGAAGGTAGCCAGAGGCACCATGGCCCATCTGTGAGGCTGGCTTGGGACAGCAGATATCCTCCAATACGATTCTATTGTCCTCGCCACATGAAAGAAACACAGGATCCTTGTGGAGAAAGGCAGCAACACAGGTGGCCTGCCCAGAATGAGCTCGGTAGGAATTTTGAACCATCTGCCGAGCAAGGTTTCAAACCTTGATCCAGAAGTCTTTGCTACCAGCTCACAGCTTGTGTG
This sequence comes from Bison bison bison, assembly GCF_000754665.1. Classification (NCBI taxonomy): domain Eukaryota; kingdom Metazoa; phylum Chordata; class Mammalia; order Artiodactyla; family Bovidae; genus Bison; species Bison bison. The sequence continues at coordinate 870,134 of NW_011495016.1, read as the reverse complement.
CCAGAGCCCAGGACACTGACTGTAGACACAATGTCATTGTGCTTATATTTGCAGAACTTGTTGTCAATGAGTGTCTCATTCTCATCCAGCTCCCACAATTCAACAGCACCTGGATCAGAAGCCACTAGGATACCTCTGTCTCCTATCCAAGTGAGGTTAGCCACTCGCCTCTGTCTGGACTCCAGCGAAGCAGAAACCTTCCTTGGGGGCGGCACAAAGCGGCCTTGAAAAACCTGAGGGGGCCAGCCCAGCAGTGGTCACTCAGGTTAGAAGCCTGGAGCAGGAACATCCCATCAAACAGGTACAGTGCAGCCTCCAATACCTGCTACATAGGCAGGCGTGTTAGGGGGAGGGTTCCACTTTTGGCCACAGGGTGTGGGCACGAGGAAGGACGGGGTTTCCTTCTGCATCTCCACGATTCTAACTCCAGCCTAGACACAAACTGGACGCCCGCCTGAGATTCAGCTCAGTGAGCCCCCATCTGGTTCCTTTCTGGGCCTCTGGTCTTTAAAACAGGCTACAGCTTCTATATCTCCTGAAGAAGAAAATATTGAGTGTTAATGGTTTATCTATGTAGCAGTCCTTTAAAATCCTCTCCCCAAAGAAGGACATTGAGCAATCATTTTAATTCTTTCTAAACAGCATTATCCACAAATCTTAGTGCTCTTAAGCTGTTATTTCTAGATCAAAGACCTTTGATATTTCCTCTTTGTTTACAGGATATACTCCAAACTTTTAAGTTGAAAGTATGACACCCTGTGAGGCTTCCCTGGTGGCTCAGATGGTAAACAATCTGCTTGCTATGTGAGTGACCCAGGTTCAATCCCTGAGTCAAGAAGATCCACTGGAGAAGGGAATGGCTACCCACTCCAGTATTCTTGCCTGGAAAATTCCTTAGACAGAGGAGCCTGACAGGTTACTGTCCATGGGATCACAAAGAATTGGACTCAACTGAGCGACTAACACTTCCACTTTTCATGAAAACTTGTGGTCCCAGAAGACTTTTCTAGCCCCACCATTCATTACTTTATTACACTCCAGCTTTGACTTTCATAATGAATAGTTTTTACAACACTGTGTTTTAACTGAACGATTCTCGTGCTTTGTGTTATTTGTCTCCTTGCCTTTCCAACTGCTGTTCCTTTCACCTAGCTCTTTATCTGGTTCTTAAGCACGCGTGACATTGCTCTTTCCCTCCTCTTATTGCCAGGGATATTTGGCAGTATCTGGAGACTTTCTGGTTGGCCCAACTGGAGGATGCCACTGGTGTCTGGTGGATAGAGGCTAGGGATGCTGTTAAACATTCTACAATGCACAAGACAGACACCATGACAAAGAATGATCTCTTCCAAAACATTCCTAGTGCCAAGGTTGAGAATCTCAAGATAGAAAGTCCTGTCCTTTGCTCTTTGTTCAAATTCTAACTGTTCTTTATAGCTGCTTTTAATGATTACCTCCTGCATGAAAGCTGGTCTTGGTCTTTCCATCCACATAATTACTCTTCTGACTTTCAACCTTCCCAGACAAAGTACTTTTTTTCTATTTAGTATTTTATTTTTTATTTATTTAAGGCAATTTTTAAAGAAGTAGTTTTAGATCCACAGCAAAATTGAGAGGAGGGTATGGGGATTTCCCATATGCTTTCTGCTCCCATATGTGCATAATTTCTACCATATCAACATCCTTCACCAGAGTGGTACATTTGTTACAATTGCTAAACCTCCCTTGGCACATCGTAACCATCCAAAGCCCATAGTTTACACTAGGGTTCACTCTTGATGTTATATGTTATATGAGTTTGGAAAATGCCTAATGACATGTATCCACCATTATATTATCATACAAAGTATTTTCACTGCCCTAAAAATCTCTCTGCTCCATCTCTCAGAGTCCCCATTCCCTGGCATCCACTGATCTTTTTACTGCCTCCAGGGTTTTGCATTTTCCAGAATGTCATATATAGTTGGAGTCATCTATTACAAATAAGTAGACTTTTCAGATTGGTTTCTTTTGCCTATTAATATGCATCTAAATTTCCTCTACTGTACAATTGAATGTTCAAACTACTGTACAATTGTACTCATTTCACATGCTAGCAAGGTTATTCTCAAAATCCTTCAAGCTAGGCTTCACCAGCGTGTGAACTGAGAAATCCTGCATGTACAAGCTGGGTTTCAAAGAGTCAGAGGAACAGAGATCAAATTGCCAATATTCAATGGATTATGGAGAAAGCAAGGGAGTTCCAGAAAAGCATTTACTTCTGCTTCATTGACTATGCTGAAGCCTTTGACTGTATGGATCACAACAAACTGTGGAAAATTCTTCAAGAGATGGGAGCACCAAACCACCTTACCTGTCTCCTGAGAGATCTGTATGAGGGTCAAAAAGCAACAGAACTGGACATGGAACAATTCACTGGTTCCAAATTGGGAAAGAAGTACTATAAGGCTGTACATTGTTACCCTATTTATTTAACTAACATGCAGAGTACATCATGTGATATGCTGGGCTGGATGAATCACAGGCTGGAATCAAGATTACAGGGAGAAATATCAACAACCTCAGATATGCAGAAGATACCACTCTAATGACAGAAAGTGAAGAGGAACTAAAGAGCCTCTTGATGAGAGTGAAAGAGGAGAGTGAAAAAAAAAAAAAAACAGCTTGAAATTCAGCATTAAAAAATACTAAAGTCATGGCATCTGGTCCCATCACTTTATGGCAAAAAGAAGGGCAAAAAGTGGAAGCAGTGACAGACTTTGCTTTTTGGGGCTCCAAAATCACTGCAGATGGTGACTGCAGCCACGAAATTAAAAGACACTTGCTCCTTGGAAGGAAAGCCATGACAAACCTAGACAGCTTATTAAAAAGCAGAGACATCACTTTGTGGACAAAGGTTCGTTTAGTTAAAGCTATGATTTTTCCAGTAGTCATGTACGGATATGAGAGTTGGACCATAAAGAAGGTTGAGCATTGAAGAATTGATGTCTTTGAATTGTAGTGCTGGAGAGGACTCTTGAAAGTCCCTTGGACTGCAAGGAGATCAAACCAGTCAACCTTAAAGGAAATCAATCCTGAATATTCATTGGAAGTACGGATGCTGAAGCAGAAACTCTAAGACTTTGGCCACCTGATGCAAAGAGCCGACTTGTTGAAATAAACCTTGATGCTGGGAAAGACTGAAGGCAAAAAGAGAAGGGGGATCAGAGGATGCAATGGTTAGATGGCATCACTGACTCAATGGACATGAATTTGAGCAAACTCTGGGAGATAGTGGAGGACAGAGGAACATGGCATGCTGCAGTCTGTGGAGTCACAAAGAGTTGCATGTGACTTAGCGACTGACTGAACAACAAGAGCAGATTTCCTCAATTTTTTTAATGACTTAATAGCTCACTTCTTTTTTTGCACTGAATAACATTCCACTGTGTAGATATACCCACAGTTTATTTATCCATTCATCTACTATAGGACATCTTGGTTGCTTCCAAGATTTTGCAATTGTGGATAAACCTGCTGTAAATATCCATGTGCTACATTTTGTATGCACATAAGTTTTCAACTGCTTTGGGTAAATAACGAAGGGTGCGATTACTGGGTCATTTGGTTGAAAGTGAAAGTGAAGTCGCTCAGTCATGTCCGACTCTTTGTGACCCCATGGACTGTAGCCTACCAGGCTGCTCTGTCCATGGGATTTTCCAGGCAAGAGTATTGGAGTGGGTTGCCATTTCCTTCTCCAGGGTATCTTCCTGACCGAGGAATTGAACCCAGGTCTCCTGCATTGCAGGCAGACACTTTACCATCTGAGCCATCAGGGAAGTCCATTTGGTTAGAGTATGTTTAATTTTTGCCATCTCCTTTTTATACCTACTTTCATTCTCTACATCCTCTAAAGCTCAGCTTAGAGTCTTCAGGAAGACTTTCAGATCATTTCTGCTCACAGAATTTATTCCTGCCTTTAAAACTATTTTGTAGAGGTAGTATGGTCTAAGGCAGTGGTTCTGAAACTTAAGCGGGCATCAAAATCCTGGTGAGGAGAGCTTGTTAAAATGTGGATGTCTTGTCCCTTTCTCAGAGTTTCTGATTCTGTAGGTCTGGGTAGGACCCAAGAATTTCTAAGTTCCCAGGTGGTGCTGATGGCCCACACTTTGAGAACCATTGCTATAGACTATCCTGGGAGCCAGACAGGTCTGATTTTGTATCCCAGTTCTGCTTCCCTGCTATATGACAATGAACTGGTTATTTTACTGGTTATTTTACTTCTCTAAACCTCAGTTTCCTCACCTGTAAAAAGAAAATAAGAATACTAACTACCTCGTAGATTAATTTATTAGGATTTAACAAAATGACATATATATGTTAAATATAGGGTATTCTTTGGTATTATTTTTTTGCTTGGTAAATACTAAAATATACCAGCTATTATTTCGTTGTTGGAAAATAAAAGGTTAGAAAGTACAGATTTGTTGACATTCATAGACTAAACCCCAGAGAATAGCCAGCACTTCCTAAACTGGCATGGACGCAAACTATGTGGAGTAGGGAGCAAACGTTTATCACACAATGGTATCCTCACCCTTTTCTGTGTACACATTACTTCATCCTTAGCAAGAGGAATGGAGTCTGTTGATTTGTTACCATTTGATACAGGGTATCCCTATTGGGCAGAGTTTTATTCTAAGCTTCTCAAAGGATTAGCTCTTCCTAATGTTCAGGTAACTATATATGCTTTCAGCATAGATAAGAATAACTGGTCCAATCTTCTGTGGTCAAAATGGCAGTCTTGGTTGTATTTGATGTGCATAGTATAAGTCACTGCAGAGATAGCAAGGGCACCATGGGAATGACAAATAGGATCTTGGCATGGACCACCCTGACAGGTATTTTCACCCATATTTCTTGTCTGAACTTGTCTGACTGGCTTTGCTTTAAGGTCTGTCTCTAAGTTGAAGGGGCAGTGGTTATAGAGAAAAAGCTATAGAAAGCTCTTTTCATGGCTATGGGAAAGGTGCAAGAGAACAAACAGGAATATGCAAGGCATATTGAGACCTAGGCTTGAAACTAGCATTCTGTCACTTCTGCCCCTTTCTTTAGGCCAAAGCAAGTTATATGAGGTGGGGTAAGATAGTTGCCTCTACAATGTCACTACTCAGAGGAGTAGACAAATTGTTCATTCAGACATACAGGGAACATCAAAATTTAACACATGAAGAGAATATTTTAATTCATGGAGAAAACAATTTATTTAACAATTGGTGCTGGTACAACTTGTTGTTCATCTATAAGAAAATAAAATTGGATTCCTACGTTTCACATATACAAAAGTAAATTTCAGTTCAAAGACTTAACTATAAAAATTAAAATGTTAAAATTTTAGAAAAAAAATCTAAGAGACAAGGCATATAGTCTATGGGGAAAGAAAGACCTTAATGGTGATGATAAAATAATAAGCCTAGAATCTATTAAAAATTTTTTATGATAAATTTTTTTCTAGCATCAATTTAAAAATTGATATATCTGAGCACATAAATACTAAAATTTTTATGTAAAATAAAGTATAAGCAATGCTTGTACACAGTCATTAAATTTGGAACAAATATTTGCAAAGCAGATGATGGATTTAGCAAGGGTTAATAACTATAATACACAGAGAGCTCTTACAATTTGACAAAGAAGACAACTCAACAGAAAAACAAACAAGGGTATGATTATGCAATTCACAAGAGCAAATCCAAACAACCAATAAATATATCACAAGATGCTCCAGTGTGCTAGTAGTCATAAAAATGCAAACTATATTAACATCAACGTACCACTTTACACCTGTCAGACTAGAAAATGCTAAAGGAAAAAAAAAAAGAAAAGATATAAAAGGCAATAATAGCTATTGAAAGCAGGGATGCAGAAGCCAAGGGTATACTCATCATGCTAGTAGAAGTGAATTTTCGTAGTCCATCTCTTTGGTACTCAATATCACATTTTTCTTTGCACTTATATATCCCTCTTCATAGTTATATAAAGTCTTCTTTAAAGTCTATGGTCTCTGAGTGATGTTCATTCCTTTCCATCTGGTCTCCTTGTGTTTCCCCAGTGTCAAATGATGTAAAAACTTAAATATAAGTTATTGGTTTTCAACACAAGCATATGCAGTAATTAAACTTTAGCAGGAAAAATTGCAAAAGAAATTTCCATTTTAAAAGGGACAGAGTGAAAATGTCTGGCTGTCATTGGTGCACAGCATGCCTTCAGACTCTGGTGGATGGGAGTGGCAAGGACTCTGTGCTGTCATGACAGTTCTGTCAATCTAGTGGACAATGTTTCTGTTTTCTGGGAAATTCCTCTGTCCTCCCATTCATACCTCTGGTTCTTCCTGAGGTGGGAGTAGGGGGTCCTCCTTGTCCATGATATTTTATGAAGAGGAGTGAGGTCAGCTGCCTAGTTTTAACATCTCACTTTTAGTTGCTATGTGTTTGGGGGCCTGATGATGGCCTTAGGGACTGATTCATGGAAGTATCAATTTGATATGGGGATAGAGCTTGGGGAATAGGGGTACAACATGGATAAGAGAGTAGGGAGAGGACCCAGAAGAGCAAGTCTCCTTTATCTGCTGCCTTCTTTTTCTGTCTCATCTCTCAGAAGAAGTAACCTCCTCCATACTCTTGAGTTGCGTTTCTCTGGCCCCTCCACTGGGAGACCCGGAGTTCATGCAGCTCTTCTGAGGTGACATTGTGGGAAGAGTCAGAGTCTCAGGGTAGTTCAGTACCCCCAGGAACTTCAGTGGCTCCAATTATGGTGGACACAGCTGCAGCCTTGTCAGTGCCTGACCTTTACTTCCAGGGAGGCTGAGTCAGTCAGTGGTGTCTGGAGATATTACCAACAGTGTGGATGAGTCTGAATGCAAATGAATCACTCTCTCATGTTGGGGAGGCTCAGGGGGCTGGAGCAAATCATTACCATCGATTCTCACTCTTTGAGAGGGACAGGTCCCACACTACTCCCACCCATCTCATGCATATGCAAATTCTTTAAAGTGGCCAAAAAAGTGTCTGTAATTGCAGGGCACATAAAACTTAACATTTGCACACAGGACTTGTATTATTTGTGCAGAATAGTACAAAATCACTGCAGACAGTGGCTACAGACATGAAATTAAAAGATGCTTGCTCCCCAGAAGGAAAGCTATGACAAACTTAGACAGTATATTAAAAAGCAGACGTTACTTTGTCAACAAAGGTCCTTCTAGTCAAATCTATGATTTTTCCAGTAGTCATGTACAGATATGAGAGCTGGACCATAAAGGAGGCTAAGAACTGAATAATCGACGCTTTCAAATTGTGCTGGAGAAGATTCATGAGAGTCCCTTGGATTGCAAGATCAAACTAGTCAACCCTAAAGGAAATCAACCCTGAATATTCATTGGAAAGACCGATGCTGAAGCTGAAGCTCCAGTACTTTGGCCACCTGATGCGAAGAGCTGACTCACTGGAAAATACCCTGATGCTGGGAAAGATTGAAGTCAAAGGAGAAGGGGGAGCAGGGGATGAGATGGTTAGATAGCATACCAATTCAATGGACATGAATCTGAGCAAACTCTGGGAGACAGTGAAAGACATGGGAGCTTGGCATGCTGCAGTCCATGGGTTGCAAATAGACACGATTTAACAACTAAACAACAAGGGTCATACATTTTATCTCTCTTAGTTTTCATTTTGTTAGTTTCACTGAAGAGTTGGTGAGACAGATGATAGAAGGGAAACCAGCTACTCTGTAGTTCAGACAGAAGAAGGAAGAGTGAGGAGCAAACATTTTTTTATTAGGGTTTGCTATGCCAGGAATTACACTAGATTAGGCACATATGTTAACTTGCTGGTTCTCAAGCTTGGGTGCATATCAATCACCTGGAAACTTTGAATAAAATGCAGATATTCAGATCTTATCCTATGGCAGTGATCCTCTGGAACCTGTACTAACTTTCTGGGTAGTTCCAATATGCACCTAACTTTAAGTTCTTCCTGCATTAACTCATTAAATCTGAGTTAGACATCATTTCTCTCTTTAAAGAAGCCCAAGCTAGGATCTGAAGAATTGGTTTGAACTGGCTAGAAGAGAGGATGAACTTAAAAAGTAATACTTTTTTTCCTTAATTGGTGGGGAGTTCAGAAGTTTGGAGATCTTAGTTAATGCAAGTATGACATTGTCCTTGCTCACAGTCTGGTGAAGACTGATGCTTAGAAAAAAGTATTGCACATTAAACCAAAAAACCAGAAAACATTCTCAGCGTTGGTTTGCCACCTTACATTATTAACCCATTTTTTCATTAAACATTTCAAATACTATTTGTACATAGTTAAAAAAACAGTGGAGAAAAAGTTTCTGCCTACATTTTGGATGCCTCTAATGCATCCTCAGGACTGGCATGGGGAGTGCTTATGCATTTTTTAAGGTTTGTAATTCATCTTGGGTCATCTCCCTCATCACTCAAGCCCAGCTCAATCCCAGCTTCCTTGGTTTCCTACTGCATATAGAATAAGATGTAAATTCCTTTAAATGAGCTAGAAGATTCTTCTTGATCTGGCTTTGCCTGCTTCTTCAATTATTTCTACCATCTTCTTTAGCCCTGTTTCACCTCACTGGCTTTGTTCTATCTGAGGGTCTTGCATCAGAAGGTTTTTCTGCCTGAAAGACTCCCCTGATCTATTCTGGCTTTCAGGTGTTACCTCAGCCTATCTTATGCAGTTTGTTTGTTGTTAGTCAGTTTTATTTCTTCATAGTGTTGGTCACTGTCTAAAAGCATCTGATTTATTTATTTACTTCCTTACTGTTTTTCTGCTCCATTCACAAATAAGCTTCTTAAGAATAAGGACTTTGTCTTGTTCCTCTTTGTTTCTGTAATATCTTTAAAAAAAAATCCCAGTGCCTGGTCCATAACAGGGCATAATACATATTTTATTGAATGAATGACTCTACCTTTCATACAGAGGAACAGACACAGACACACACATACACACACTCTAAGAAAGTTACACCAATGGGATCACACTATCATTAAAAAAAATTATGTGTCTCAGAGATTTTCTCAGGAAAACACACACAAATTTACCTAGTTCCTTTTTATGGCTTAAAGACCTCCAGATATAAAATTTCATTAAAAATAAAAAAGCAAATGGCAGAATGTGCTACTATTTTGTGGATGTACTATGATTCATTTATTTAGACCCCCATCAATAGATATTTTTGTCCATTCCAGGAGTTTGCCATTTCAAAAATTCAACAGTGAATATAATTATACTAGTATCTTGATGTACTTTTGTTTATCGCTCACTTTAAAAATTTTAATACTTCAGATTCATACATACTTAAATGATATTTTATCAGAATCACATGTGACATTATTGTTGGGAGGGAAATATTAAATACAGTTAATACCTAAAGATTTTCAAAGATTGATAGGATGGTTAGGGAGAAAAGTTCTTTTTACTTTAGCTTCAGACTTATTGTAAGTGATATTATTATGTGTTAGATGCCAATTTTAAAATGAATTTCTTGGAAATGAAAGAAGTATGTTCCCTATTACTCTGACCTTTGAAATAAAATCAAGAATTGGTTAATTTCTCAAGTGTAAAATTCAGCAGGGCCCATGCCTGCTGACCCAAGAGGAATTTCAAAAGACTGGCTAATGCATTATTGATTGTACTTTTTCTAATTAGTTCTAGGAAGTGGGCAGTCCTTGGGGTGGGGTGAAGGGTGTGAGGCCTGGGGTGGATCAAGCAGTGTGTCCCCTTCTCTGCTTCATCTCTTTTGTTAATCAGATGCTATCAAGTCACGAGGAACACGGAGAGCCTTGGTAGGGAAAGTGAAAGTCTTAGTCACTCAGTCGTGTCCGACTCTTTGTGACCCCATGGACTGTAGCCTGCCAGGCTCCTCTGTCCATGGAATTCTCCAGGCAAGAACACTGGAGTGGGTTGCCATTTCCTTCTCCAGGGGATCTTCCTGACCCATGGAGATGGAACCCACACCTCCTGTGTCTCCTGCATTGCAGATGGATTCTTAACCTGCTGAGCCATCACAGGGTGGGGGTTGGGCGGGGGGGGGCGGTTAGGAAAAGAGTTTTTAAAAGGGCTATGGCCTGCAAAGAAGTGAGGAGAGGAGCTCCTCCTGCTGAGCTTTGTGGGTGCAAATAAGATGCATTTTTATAGGCTGAATGTTCATATCAGATTAGCCATCAGAACCAACGCCTGCCTCACCTGTGGCTGCTTCCTTGACTTACAGTTCATCTTTCAACAAGAGGAGAGGACAAGGTGAAGGACAGGTTGTCCAGGGTCATTTATTAATACCTGATACACATAGCCTAGGTCAGTGTTTCCCAAAGGGTTACCATTGTACCTCTGGACACATTCCAATTAATCAGTGTTTATTTAAAAAAAACATTCATGGAAGCCTAAACAGTGCCTCCCACCTGTTGCTCTCAAACCCAATCTATTACCTTGACATGTCACCACTCTCTGGGAAGCCACAAGTTACCACAGTAAGAAGCGATAACCAGTTCCCTAACAGCTGGAAGGACATGCTTTTCCTTGGTGGCAATTCTAGGCCTATTTACACACTTAATCCCAAGAATGCTGCTGCTGCTAAGTCGATTCAGTCGTGTCCGACTCTGTGCGACCCCATAGACGGAAGCCCACCAGGCTCCTCTGTCCCTGGGATTTTCCAGGCAAGAACACTGGAGTGGGTTGCCATTTCCTTCTCCAGGGCATGAAAGTGGAAAGTGAAAAGTGAAAGTGAAGTCACTCAGTCACGTCTGACTCTTAGCGGCCTCATGGACTGTAGCCTAGCAGGCTCCTCTGTCCATGGGATTTTCCAGGCAAGAGTACTGGAGTGGAGTGCCATCACCTTCTCTGTAACCCCAAGAATAGAGAAGGCAAAGAGGTCACCTGTATGTACCTTTTGCATTTAAATGCATGGTGAATGCTTATATTTTATGTGTGGCCAGATGAGTATTTTGAGCCTTATCAGTCTGGTTAAGCAGTTCCTGCTTCCTTGGGGAGAACACAGGGGTTGGCAGAAGGTGGTCGGAATGGCAGACGTGTTTTAAGTTTTAAAAGGATTTTTTTCCAAGTAGAAATGCTAGAACTCAGTTTAAGGAATAGAAGTCTGAAGATAGGGAATATTTTGAGCTCACCGTGGTCTACGTTCCTCCCTCTTTTGTCTTTCTGTATTGCTTTTAGTTACTGTTAGTCACTCAGCTGTGTCCAACTCTTTGCAACCCCATGGACTGTAGCCTCTGTCCATGGAATTCTCCAGGCAAGAATACTAGAGAGGGTAGCCATCCCCTGGTCCAGGGGATCTTCCTGACCCAGGAATCAAACCTGAGTCTTTCACTTTGTGGGCAGTTTCTTTATTATCTGAGCCACCAGGGAAGCCCCATTGCTTTTATGTAATTATATACATTATATATAAAATATGTATATATGTTTATAATATAAATATATATGCAATATATGATATAAATATGCAAATAGATGGGGAAAAAGTGAAAACAGTGACAGATTTTATTTTCTTGGGCTCCAAAATCACTGCAGATAGTGACTGCAGCCACAAAATTAAAATTAAAATTAAGCCACAAAATTAAAAGACTCTTTCTCCTTGGAAGAAAAGCCATGACAAGCCTAGACAGCTTATTAAAAAGCAGAGACATCACTTTGCTGACAAAGGTCTGTATTGTCAAAGCTATGGTTTTTCCAGTAGTCATGTATGGATGTGAGAGTTGGACCATAAAGAAGGCTGAGCGCTGAAGAATTGATGCTTTTGAATTGTGATGCTGGAGAAGACTCTTGGAGAGTCCCTTGGATACCAAGGACATCAAACCAGTCAATCCTAAAGGAAATCAACCCTGAATATTCATTGGAAGGATTGATGCTGAAGCTGAAGCTCCAATGCTTTGGCCACCTGATGTGAAGAGCTGATTCACTGGAAAAATTCCTGATTCTGGGAAAGATTGAGGGCAGGGGGAGAGGTGGTGACAGAGGATGGGATAGTTGGAAGGCATCATCGACTGAATGGACATGAATTTAGGCAAACTCTGGGAGACAGTGAAGGTCAGGGGACCTGGCTTTCTGTAGTTCATGGGGACCACAAAGATTCGGACATGACTTAGCGACTGAACAACAACAACAATGTATATATATATATATATATATTTTTTTTTTTCCTTT
>NW_011495016.1:854358-857822 GCF_000754665.1 Bison bison bison | reverse complement strand
TTTTTTTTTCCTTTAACTAGATTTTGGGAAGTCCACATATAGATCTAAGTGACATCCTCCATAATGTCAGGAATATTCTGATCTATCTTGGGGTTTTTTACTCATTAAATGATAATGAAGTGTTTTCTCTTCAAAATAGGAGGAATGAATGTAATTTTTTCTAATGAACTTACGGTTAATATTAATGATTTGTCAGTGAGTTATTGGGCCTCCCAGGTGGCGCTAGTGGTAAAGAGCCTGCCTGCCAATGCAGGACCCATAAGAGACATGGGTTTGATCCCTGATTTAGGAAGATTCCGAGGAGGAGGGCATGGCCACCCACTCCAGTATTCTTGTCTGGGGAATCCCATAAACAGAGGAGGCTGGCAGGCTACAGTCTATAGGGTCGCAAGGAATCAGACACGACTGAAACAACTTAGCGTGCATGCAGATACAGAACTAATAGTCAGATAGTCGTAGTATTTGTAGTCAAAAGGAAGTCAGAGGCTATAAGTCAACCCTGCTCATCGCTGAATGCAGAACGGAAACTCTGAGCTTAACTGTGTTAAGACTTCTAAAGAATACTAGACTAAAGCATATAGAAAATTTACTAAACATGGTGTTACAGGTTGAATTGTGTCCCCTCTCCCAAATTCATTTATTGAAGTCCTAAATCTCCAGTACGGAAGAATATGACTTTACATAGCAATAGGGTGATTGTAGACATAACTACTTAAGATAAGATGAGGTCATATTGGAATGGGGTGGGCCCCTAATCCTGTATGACCAGTGTCTTTACAAAAGGGAAAATTTCAAGGCAGACACAGGCACAGGGAGAACACCATGAAAACAAGTATTGGGATCAAGCATCTATAGAGCAAAGATCACCAAAGATTTCCTGAAACCACCAGAGTCTAGGAGAAAGGCATGGAACAGATTCTGTAGCACAGCCCTCAAAGGAACCAAACCTACCAACACCTTGACCTTGGACTTCCAACGTCCAGAATTGTAACACAATCAACTTCATTTAAGCCAGCCAGTTTGTGGTACTTTGTTATGACAGCCCTAGTGAACTAATACACATAGGTGACATTTTTTCCATTTCTCTTAAACAGGTCTGGGACTAGGGCAAAGAAAACAAAGCATTTGCCTCGGGCACAACATTTAAGGGGCACTAAAAATACCCTTCAGTAATGAATATAGATAATATCTTCATTTATTATTTAAGGAATGGAAATTAATGCAAAAAATCAATGCCAAACAAAATATAAAAAGTTTAAATAAGGATAGGATAAGTGGTAGCTTCGTGTTGAGCATATTGGAGCATGGGGCAAAAGGAATAAAACATTAGTAATATTGATCTTGTCTTTATTTTGTTCATTGTGGATATTTTCTTTGCATTTGATGTTCGAAAATACTGCATAAAATATTACGTATCTTGATCTGAGATTTTTGGCACCCCTTCAAATTTACATGTCACTTTACCTCAGCTTCCCTGGTGATTCAGATGGTAGTAACTTCCCTGGTGGCTCAGATGGTAAAGCGTCTGCCTACGATGCGGGAGACCCAGGTTCGATCCCTGGGTTGGGAAGATCCTCTGGGGAAGGAAATGGCACCCCACTCCAGTATTCCTGCCTGGAAAATCCCATGGACGGAGGAGCCTGGTAGGCTACATACAGTCCATGGGGTCACAAAGAGTCGGACATGACTGAGCGACTTCACTCTCACTTTACCTCAGCTTAGTCTTTGCTTGCCTCAAAACCATCCGCTGAGGATAGAATCCTCATTTCAACACAGAGTAGGCTGAAACCTGTGTGGTTCCCACATTCATCATTTTGGTCAGAGAAATGAAGAAAGAGTGCTTGCCAGATACTTCTGCTTGTCTTTCATGTCATCTCAGACACAAAGATTAACATGAAACTCAATTTCTCAACTTCAAAGTGATTCCCTTGCTGTCATCCTTTCTTCACTTCCAGTATTATTCTTAGGTTAATTCTGGGTCCAAACTTCAGTGCTATTATTAATTCTCCTATCTCTCTTGTCGCCCAATCCAGTTGTTAAGTCAGGCTAGTTAGTTATCTGTCTCCTAAGTAGAAATGACTTTATTATGCCTTTGTAAAATAAACATTAAAGAGTTCATTGAGATGTAAGATTTCATATATTTTAGCAAGTATAGAGAAACAGTAAAAGATTATCAGTCCTCTCACCATTTAGCGATACCTTTTCTCAATATTGTAATGTACATTCTTCTAGACACTGTACATTTATGCTTGCCATAAATTTAAAAATCCCATGTATTTTAAAAAATGAGACTATACTATACATATTTTTGGGTTGTCTTCTTAACTTGTTAACTGTCTAGTGAATTGTGTACATCTTTTCTTGTTAATAAAGCTATGTCTACAAAACAGTTTTAATGGTTTCATAACATCCAAATATGGAGAAGAAGATGGCAACCCACTCCAGTGTTCTTGCCTGGAGAATCCCAGGGACGGGGGAGCCTGGTGGGCTGTCGTCTCTGGGGTTGCACAGAATCGGACACGACTGAAGCGACTTAGCAGCAGCAGCAGCAACATCCAAATAAATGGATATATCTTCATGTATTTAACTGATATCCTCTTATAAAATATTAACCTTATACCTACTCTTCACTACTACATACAACATCACAATGAATATCTCTATTGTTGTTTAGTTGCTAAGCCATGTCCAACTCTTCTGCAACCTCATGGACTATAGCCCGCCAGGCTCCATTCTGTCCACAGAATTTTCCAGGCAAGAATACTGGAGTGTGCTGCCTTTTCCTTCTCCACAGGATCTTCCCTACCCAGGGATTGAACCTGTGTCTTCTGAATTGGCAGGCAGATTCTTTATCATTGAGCCACCTAGGAAACCCAAATATCTCTACACATGTACACATACCTGATGATTTCTTTTTTAAAATAATATTTAAAAATCAATTTATATTATTTTTGGCTATGCTGGTTTCATTGCATTGTGTGGGCTTTCTCTGGTTGTGATGAGCAGGGGCTACTCTTTCTTGTGGTGAGCAGGCTTCTCATTGCAGTGACTTCTCCTGTTGCCGTGCACAGGCTCTAGGGTGTGTGGGCTTCAGTAGTTGTGGTATATGGGTTTATTTGCTCTGTGGCATGTGGAATCTTCCAAGATCAGGAATCAAATCCATGTCCCCTGCCTTGGCGGGTGGATTCTTATCCACTATGCCACCAGGAAGTCTCTACCTGATTATTTATTTAGGCTAAATTATTAGAAGTAAAGTTATTGGGACAAAAATATACAGATTTTCTTATTTTTCCTTATTGCTAATTAGCAAAATTTTGCTTTTACCAATGGCTTTTTGAATTGCCACTTCATGGCAAATAGATGTGGAAACAGTGGCTGATTTTACTTTTTTGGGTTCCAAAATCACTGCAGATGGTGACTGCAGCCATGAAATTAAAAGACATTCCTTGGAAGGAAAGTTATGA
>NW_011495016.1:849122-854258 GCF_000754665.1 Bison bison bison | reverse complement strand
AAGGAAAGTTATGACCACCCTAGACAGCATATTAAAAAACAGAGACATTACTTTGTCAACAAAGATCTGTCTAGTCAAGGCTATGGTTTTTCCAGTAGTCATGTATGGATGTGAGAGTTAGACTATAAAGAAAGCTGAGAGCAGAAGAGTTGATGCTTTTGAACTATGGTGTTGGAAAAGACTCTTGAGAGTCTCTTGGACTGCAAGGAGATCCAACCAGTCTATCCTAAGGGAAATCAGTCTCGGGTGTTCATTGGAAGGACTGATGTTGAAGCAGAAACTCCAATACTTTGGCCACCTGATACTCATTTGAAAAGACCCTTGATGCTGGGAAAGATTGAGGGCAGGACGAGAAGGGGACGACAGAGGATGAGATGGTTGGATGGCATCACCGACTCAATGGACATGAGTTTGGGTAAACTTCAGGAGTTGGTGATGGACAGGGAGGCCTGGAGTGCTGCGGTTCATGGGCTCACAAAGAGTTGGACACGACTGAGCGACTGAAATGAACTGAACTGAACTATCGAATTGCCTTTCTTCTAGATTTCATTCAATGTTTTGAATATGCCCCTTATTTTGTGAATTACCTATTCATGTACTTTAAATATTCTCTATTTTGGATTGCTCATCTCTTTCAAAGCAGTCTTTTAAACCCTTTATTAAGGATATTATCTGGATATTAAATCCTAGTAATGTTATATACAAATTGCTAATATTTTTCCAGGTTATCAATTGTTTTTTTAACCTATGCTGTTTTATACTACCAGAAATGTTAAGTTTTATGTAATCAAAAATGTCAATATTTTCCTTTATTTCTAACTTTGGAATCATGCTTAGAAAATCTTTCTTCATCTCAAGACTATAAAAGAGGTTACCTAAATTTTCTTCTAGTACAGTCATAGTTTCATTTTTACAAGTACATTTTTGACCCATTTAAAATTCACATAAATGTTCTGATGATTCTTCTTGTCTCTTTCTTTTTAATCCTCTTGCTGCTGACCAATTTGGGCCCTGTATAATTATAGCTGTCTTCTATTTACTGTTCTCATCTTTTTAATATATATATATATATAATTTATATGATCCCTTGGAAAAAAAATTCTAAAGACCGTCCACTCTTAGGGGAAAAACAAAACCCAAAAAACACCTTCAGAGCCACTAGGCTTTCCCGGTGGCTCAGCAGTAAAGAATCTGCCTGCATTGCAGGAGATGCAGGTTTTATCACTGGGTCATCAAGATCCCCTAGAGGAGGACATGGCAACCCACTCCAGTACTCTTGCCTGGAGAATCCTATGGACAGAGGAGCCTGGCAGGCTACAGTCCATGGGGTCACAAAGAGTCAGACATGACTGAAGCGACTGAGCATGCCTGAAACTAATACTATTTTTCTAATCTTGTTGCTCAATCTTACCCCCTATATGTGAGCTTTCTACCCAAGATAGGCTGAAATAATTATTGTCCTCCAAATGCATCTCCCTACCTCTGTGCTTCTGTATGTGCTGTTTCCTCCTCATCAAATGTCCTGCCCACACCCAAACCATTCTTTAAGGCAGGGGTCCCCAACCTCTGGTATCTAATGCCTGATGATCTGAGGTGGAGCTGATGTAATAACAATAGAAATAAAGTGCACGATAAATGTAATGTGCTTGAATTACCCTGAAACTATCCTTCCATCCTGATCCATGGAAAAATTGTCTTCCATGAAACCAATCCCTGGTGCCAAAAAGTTTGGGGACCACTGCTTTAAGGCACCTCCAGGAGGTCGTTTCTGGGCACACTGTTACCAGAACCCTTGCCTGTTTGTGAAACTCCTATATCATTCATATGTTTGGGTCCTAGATGTATGCTGGCTTGCTTTGTTATTTAACATTCTACTTGTGTATTTAAAGTTATAGATTTAAGGATTTCAGAGCTGGAAGAGCCTCAAAATATGTCATCTAATGTCTTATCTGATGTCGAAACTCTTCTACAATATTCTCGCTAAATAGTCACTAAGCTTCTATGTGATTACCCCCAATAATGGAGAACTCACTATATCCCATGACTGACCATGCTGTTCCCAGGTACACCCTAATGATCAGAAAAATTTTTCTTATTAAAAGCCCTCAAATCTGCCTTCTTGTGTCTTTCACTCTTGGAGGGAGTTATAGAAACACAGTAAATGTAGGGTCTGGAAAAAACTAGTATTGAATCATGACTCCATTCACTAATCATTTTATGGTCCTGGGCAAAACACTCTACTTCTGTTCACTTCACTTGTAAAGGAGGACTGATATCTACTTCTTATTGTGGCAAGAATGGCATTAACTGAGAATTCAAATAATTAAATGAAGACATATGTGAAAGTCCTTGGCATAGACCTTGACACTAAGAGAGTGTTTGGGGGCTTCACTGGTGGCTCAGTGGTAAAGAATCTGCCTGCCCATGCAGAAGACACAGGTTCGATCCCTGATCCAGGAGTATCCCCCATACCTTGGAGCAACTAAGCCTGTTTGCCGCAACTATTGAGCCTGTGCTCGAGCCCAGGAGCCACAACTACTGAAACCTGCACACCACAGAGCCCATGCTCCACAAGAGAAGCCACTGCAATGAGAAGCCTGCACCGACCACAACTGCAGAGTGGCCCCTGCTTACTGAAACTAGAGAAAAGCCCACGCAGCAATGAAGATCCAGCACAGCCATAAGTAAATACAGAAACGAAAGTGTTTGATAGGTATTTATTGAATCAGAATTTGATTTATCCTCTGGAGCTATGCAAACAAAATCAAGTTCTATAGGCTGATATTACACGCATTTTGCTTAAGTCTTTTCTTCTCCATCTAATTTCCAATTACTTGAGTTATATATTGATATCATGATTTCTTATGTCATCGTGTCCACCCCCTACGCTCCTGGTCACTCTCGTCTCAACACACGGCATTTTTTTCAGCATACTCATGAAAGGATGGGATTCTGAACTCTGGCAGGCACTTCCAAAGTCACTTAATCAGTATCCTGTTGTTCTATATGTCAATTACAGTGACTCTCGAATCCGGATGTATATTAGAATCACCTGAGGAGTTTTAAAAAGTACTGATGCTATCCCCAGCACTTCAATTTTAAAACTTGAGTGAACACTGAGCGCTAGCATGATTTAACAGCTGGTCAGGTGATTTGTATGTGCATAGGTCTATAAATTCTTTGGGAACAGATTTGCAGTCCCTATTTGAAATGGTTGTAGTCAGAAATGTTTCGGAACCAGAATCCCACTCCCCCATCTTTTGAAAAGGTAAAATGGTGCATAAATCATTAAGAGGAAATACTCTTGGTGGGTCTGGATCTTTACCCTGAGGTCAAATACATAAATATTTTGTCAGTGATATACCTAAACATTAAAGTTGAGTGGAAACAGTAAAGACCACTTGTATTAGCCGAGATCTAGTTTTGCAGCCAAATGAATTTTGTTAAACAAATTTCAGAAGAAAATTGCAGTTTTGAGAATTTCCCAATTGTAGATAAGGGATTGTGGGCCAGCCTTTAGTGGTATCTTTTCAGCATTTAGCCAGGTGCATTGACCAAACCTGTGAACTTAACAATATTTGGTGAACGAATGAATGAGACAAACTTTTCTATGTGTTAACTTTAGAAGTATTGGTATATTTCCTAAAGTCAGTTCTTCTCCAACAAACATGCCTTTGGACCCTAAAAGGTAACTAATTTGAAAGTCACCCTAGGAGAATAAGAAAGTTTGTTCTGTTTTTTGTCATCTCAGGATTTCTATACTGGATATATATATATATATGTATATATCAAATGACTGAAGATAAATGGAGAGCTTTGCTTATACTGGACTGAAATAAGTGAGCCAATACATGTTTTTTGCCTATTATGTGCAAAGTATTATAACATATTCTGTAACAATTGAGAAAAGGATTTAGAGCACAGCTGGAGAAATCTAAATTGCACTGAGAATCACAATGAAGGAATCTGAAGAATATTTTGATTTTGAATAACCAACATTGTAAGTTTAAAGTTTAATCAACATTAAATAAGGTAGAATGACAGGAGTTTACACATATAAACAGAATTAAATTGTAAGAGTCAGCAAGTATCAATCAATCCTCAATCAGTCAAACCTCCAGTTCGCTTTACTTTCAAAGTAGAAAGTCTCCGAAGAAATGAGATCTATGTAGGCATTTAATGCAGACCAGGGTGCCCTTAGCCATTTAAGAGAATGCACTGGCATGACATTAAGATGGTGGTCTTGCTCAGTGGTTCCCTGAAATCTTTTTATCACAAATAATCTATTTCTGAACTTAGACATTATGTTAATCAGAGTTCTCCAGAGAAACAGGGCCGATAGGATGCGTATATATTCTGTACATGTGTGGACAGAGATTTATTATAAGGATTTGGCTCACATGGTTATGGAGGCTAGCAAGTTAAAAAGCCTGCAATGTGGGCTGGCACATGCAAGACCAGGAGAGCCAGTGGTGCAGATAAAGTCCAAACTCAATCTGCTGGAGGATTCCCTCTTCCTTGGGAGGGCAGTGTTTTTATTCTATTCATGTCTTCAGGTGATTGGATAAGATAAGAAGTAGAAGATATTAAGAAGAGGTGGCAAGAATACATAGAAGAACTATACAAAAAAGATATTCATGACACAGATAACCACGATGGTGCCATCACTCACCTATAGCCAGACATCTTGGAGTGTGAAGTCAAGAGGGCCTTAGGAAGCATCACTATGAACAAAGCTAGTGGAGGTGATGAGTATATTTCAAATCCTAAAAGATGATGCTGTTAACGACTGAGCGACTTCACTTTCACTTTTCACTTTCATGCATTGGAGAAGGAAATGGCAACCCACTCCAGTGTTCTTGCCTAGAGAATCCCAGGAATGGGGGAGCCTTGTGGGCTGCCGTCTATGGGGTTGCATAGAGTCGGACACGACTGAAGCAACTTAGCAATAATATGCCACCAAATTTGGAAAACTCAGCAGTGGCCACAGGACTGGAAAAGGTCAGTTTTCATTCCAATCCCAAAGAAAGGCAATGCCAAAGAATGTTACAAACTACCACACAATTGCACTCATTTCACACACTAGCAAAGTAATGCTCAAAATTCTCCAAGCCAGGCTTCAACAGTACATTAACT
>NW_011495016.1:830351-849022 GCF_000754665.1 Bison bison bison | reverse complement strand
CACCAAATTTGGAAAACTCAGCAGTGGCCACAGGACTGGAAAAGGTCAGTTTTCATTCCAATCCCAAAGAAAGGCAATGCCAAAGAATGTTCAAACTACCACACAATTGCACTCATTTCACACACTAGCAAAGTAATGCTCAAAATTCTCCAAGCCAGGCTTCAACAGTACATTAACTGAGAACTTCCAGATGTTCAAGCTGAATTTAGAAAAGGCAGAGGCACCAGAGATTAAATTGCCAACATCCACTAGATCACAGAAAAAGCAAGAGAATTCCAGAAAAACATCTAGTTATGCTTCATTAACTACACTAAATCCTTTATATGCAGAGTATATCATGCGAAATGCTGGGCTAGATGAAGCACAAGCTGGAATCCAGATTACTGGGAGAAATATCAATATCCTCAGATGTGCAGATGATACCACCCTTATGGCAGAAAGTAAAGAGGAACTAAAGAGCCTCTTGAATGTGAAAGAGGAGAGTGAAAAAGCTGGGTTAAAACTCAACATTCAGAAAACAAAGATCGTGGCATCCAGTCCCATCACTTCATGGCAAACAGATGGGGAAACAATGGAAACAGTGACAGGTTTTATTTCCTTGGGCTGCAAAATGACCCCAAATGGTGACTGCAGCCATGAAATTAAAAGATGCTCGCTCCTTGGAAGAAAAGCTATGACCAACCTAGACAGCAGAGTCATGACTTTGCCAAGAAAGGTCCATATAGTCAAAGCTATAGTTTTTCCAGTACTCATGTATGGATATGAGAGTTGGATCATAAAGAAGGCTAAGTGTCAAAGAATTGATGCTTTTGAACTGTGGTGTTGGAGAAGACTCTTGAGAGTCCCTTGGACTTCAAGGGATCAAACCAGTCAATCCTAAAGGAAATCAGTTCTAAATATTCACTGGAAGGACTGATGCTGAAGCTGAAACTCCCATACTTCGGCCACCTGACGTGGACAGCTGATTCATTAGAAAAGACCCTGATTTTGGGAAAGACGGAAGGCAGGAGGAGAAGGGAATGACAGAGAATGCAATGATTTGATGTCACAACTGACCCAATGGACATGAGTTTGAGCAAGCTCCAGGAGATGATGAAGGATAGGGGAGCCTGGTGTGCTGCAGTCCATGGGGTCGCAAAAAGTCGGACACGACTGAGTGACTGAACGACAACAATGACACTATGGAGGACCATCTACTTTACTCAAAGTTCACCGATTTAAATGTGGATCACATTCAAAGATACTCTTCAAGGTGATACATAAAATTAACCATCACAGATATTAATGCAAAACAACCTCCCTTATCTCAATATTTAACTTTAAGTGATCATAGTTAGATTTGACTATACTTAGATTTTCTTCAGAGTCCCAAATGCATATTCTTTTATTTCATAGATTTAATTTTTCTCTAGACCTGTACATGTCTAGCATTTTTTTTTTAAATTTTCTAGATCTACACACCTCTAATAAGCTCTCAGGAGATGCCAATGCTGCTGGTCTAAGGACCACACTTCAAGGACGCAGGGGCACTATTTTATGCTTTTGCCTTCAGAGGGAAATAGTGTCTAGCAGAGACGAAGGAACCTTTTCCTGTTTTCTGAGTTTCAAAAACTTATATCTATGGGGGGAAAGGGAAGGACCTGGGAAAAAAATGTAAAGATTGGAGAGAAGTCATGTCATAATTGGCTGGATTGCAAAGAAAATCAGTGTCCCTAAGAAGACTTCATCTTCTCCCAATCCTCCCTTGACCCCCACCACTGGGAGAAACAGTACCCCAAAAATGCGGGAAATCTGTAGGAAGTTATAAGAATCATTTGTGCAAGAGAGATGGGGATTTCAAAAGGGAATTAATCAGCCAGTGTAATGCATGTTTGATGTTTTTTACCTTTCCTAATGATTTGTTCTGTGCTTACTGTGTTCCAGACAGGAGCCAGCCAAGTGCATTGTGTATTTTATTATTTATTCATCACAACAACCCCATGAGCCTTGGGGTAGCTACTTCTATTACCCACATTTTCAGCAGAGGTTTAGTGAAGTAAAGAGTTTCCTGCTTATCCCACCATTAGTAAGTAAAGGACTCAGGATTTCTGATGTACTTTTTGTAGGGATTAAGTGAATTGATATTTATAATGTACTTAAGACTGTGCCTGATCCATGCTGCTGCTGCTGCTGCTAAGTTGCTTCAGTCATGTCCGACTCTGTGCAACCCCATAGACGGCAGCCCACCAGGCTCCCCTGTCCCTGGGATTCTCCAAGCAAGAACACTGGAGTGGGTTGCCATTTCCTTCTCCAATGCATGAAAGTGAAAAGTGTCATCAAAGGGAAGTCACTCAGTCGTGTCCGACTCTTAGCGACTCCATGGACTACAGCCTACCAGGCTCCTCTGTCCATGGGATTTTCCAGGCAAGAGTACTGGACTGGGGTGCCATTGCCTTCTCCAGTGCCTGGTCCATAGTAAATGTTATATGTGAAAGTCGCTCAGTCATGTCTGACTCTTTGTGACTCCATGGACTGTAGTCGGCCAGACTCCTCTGTCCATGGGGATTCTCCAGGCAAGACTACTTCAGAAAAACAGTAATGATGACCCTATATGCGAGACAGCATAAGAGACACAGATGTAAAGAATAGACTTTTGGACTCTGTCGGAGAAAACAAGGGTGGGATGGTTTGAGAGAATAGCATTGAAACATGTATATTATCATATGTGAAATAGATCACCAGTCCAGGTTCGATGCATGATACAGGGTGCTCAGGGCTGGTGCACTGGGATGACCCTGAGGGATGGGATGGGGAGGGAGGTGGGAGTTGTATGGTGGGAGGTGGGAGGGATGACATGAATCATCCACCCATGGCTGATTCATGTCAATGTATGGCAAAGACCACTACAATATTGTACATTAATTAGCCTCCAATTAAAAAAAAAAAGAATACTGGAGTGGGTTGCCATGCCCTCCTTCAGGGGATCTTCCCAAACCAGGGATCAAACCCAGGTCTTCCACATTGCAGGCAGATTCTTTACTGTCTGAGCCACTAGGGAAGCCCAAATGTTATATAAATGTTAGCAATTATTGTTATGCTAACATTTGTTGGAAGATCATCTTCCAACTCTTTCTCTTTTACTGATAGAGGTAGAGTTTTCACCTCTTTCTACCCCTACTTCCCACAGACCCATGTTCACTTCTTCTCTAGCAGAACCAATAGATGCTGGTAGAGAAAAGCTTCTATATTCAACGTAATTTGTAAGAAGTAAGAAGACAGGGGAAGCAACTTTTCAGAATATGGAGAGAATTGATGACACCAGTAGGTGAAAAGGGGACTGTAGGAATTACTAGAGAGAAGGAAGAGAGCAGGGAAAGTTGAGCCCTGTGCTTGGCTTCCTTCCTCCAGAGGCCCCAGATAGCAAAGAGGCCTCCCCACTCCAAGTACGGCCATCCCTTGGCACCCCCTGGGGATTAGTTCCACGACCCCATGGATACCAAAATCCGCTGATGCTCAGGCCCTTTATATAAAATGGGATTGTATTTGCATATAACCTACACTTATCCTAGCATATATACTTTAAATCATCTCTGTTGCTGCTGCTACTGCTAAGTTGCTTCAGTCGTGTCTGACTCTGTGCGACCCCATAGACGGCAGCCCGCCAGGCTTCCTCGTCCCTGGGATTCTCCAGGCAAGAACACTGGAGTCAGGTGCCATTTCCTTCTCCAATGCATGAGAGTGAAAAGTGAAAGTGAAGTTGCTCAGTCGAGTCCGACTCTTCTCGACCCCATGGACTGCAGCCTACCAGGCTCCTCCGTCCATGGGATTTTCCAGGCAAGAGTACTGGAGTGGGGTGCCATCGCCTTCTCCGAAATCATCTCTAGATAACTTATAATGCCTCAGTTCAGTTCAGTTCAGTCGCTCAGTTGTGTCCGACTCTTGGCGACCCCATGAATCGCAGCATGCCAGGCTTCCCTGTCCATCACCAACTCCCGGAGTTCACTCAGACTCATGTCCATTGAGTCAGTGATGCCATCCAGCCATCTCATCCTCTGTCGTCCCCTTCTCCTCCTGCCCCCAATCCCTCCCAGCATCAGAGTCTTTTCCAATGAGTCAACTCTTTGCATGAGGTGGCCAACGTACTGGAGTTTCAGCTTTAGCATCATTCCTAATACAATGTAAATACAAAGTAAAAAGTTTTTGGTGCAGCAAATTCAAGTTTTGCTTTTTGGAACTTTCTGGAATGTGTTTTCCCAATTATTTTCAATCCATGGCTGGTTGAATCTGTGCTTGTGAACTCTCAGATATGGAGGGCTGACTATAGTAGAAAGGAGTGAAGTGGTTGGAGGCTCAGTGGTTAATCTTATATCCTTTACTCCCTGGTTCTCTACAATTAGCACTGTTCTGTTGGACCACTGAATAAAGAACTGCTGAAACTGTCCTTAGGGTCTAGTGGTTGTATGCAATTGACCCTTGAACAATATGGGTTTGAACATCATGGATCCTCTTATATGTAGATTTTTTTCAAGAGTAAACGCTATACAGTTCTATTCCATCTGAGGTTGGTTGAATCCTCAAATGTGGAACTGGGGATATGTACAAACTGTGGATAATGGAGTTATATAAGTTTTACTTGGATAATGCAGTGCGCCTAAACCTTTGTTGTTCAGGGAACAACTGTGTTTTGCTTGAGCGTGGGTAAAAGAAGAGGGACCTGGAACACGGGAGGTGATAGGTCCTTTGTATAGTTGCAGACTATTAAGCAAGAAGAGCAGGCACCTATAGTCAACTCCAGGCCAGAACAATGAGGAGAGCTTTTCGCTCTATATCTCCCACCTGGATAACTGAACTTGGTATACCTGATAAACACATAGCGACAGATTTGCATGAGCTAATGAATCCTACTTTTTGCATAAGCCACTTTGTGTTAGGATTCTGTCATTTGTAGCCACAAAGAGTCCTAATTGGTTATGCCACATACTTTGAGAAGTTATTATTTTTTTTTTTTTTTTCTGTTAAATACAAGGGAACCTGAAGAATACAATGGCCTGAAGAACTGAAGAAGTAGTAGTTTCCATTTCCGAGTTTAGTAGGCAAAGCCTCAGGTGGTATTCTGGATAAACTAATTAAAATGAGAAGATGAATCAGAATTTTGACACAGGAGTCATGGAGGGTATTAGTATTTACACATATCTAAAGCTCTAAGTGTGAGGCTTTCCCAGCAGCTCAGTGATAAAGAATCCACCTGCAATGCAGGTGCCACAGGAGACATGGGTTTGATCCCTTGGTCGGGAAGATCCCTGGGAGGAAGGCATGGCAACCCATTCTAGTATTCTTGCCTGGAGAATCCCCATGGACAGAGGAGCCTGGCAGGTTATAGTCCATAGGGTTGCAAAGAGTTGGACACAACTGAAGTGACCTGGCTCACATGCAGTGCTCTAAATGTGAAGGTTGAATTGGAACTGATGGTCAAAACTTCTTGTCTTTACCCTCATGAAGTCTGCCTCTAAAGAGAGAGAGAATGTGCTGACTTTATTGGCTTTGTGCATTCTAGTCGAATGGCAGTTTAAAAAACTGTATCATATTAAGTGGGCATTTGGTTTTTGATGCTTGAGTTTCCTGAATTGAGATGAGTCTGCCCTTGGGAGATGGCAATGTACCAGTTACTTAGCCATTTTCATTTCACTTTACATTTAACCTATTTTAGTCTACTCTGTAATGTTGGAGCTGGGGCTTTGTAAACTATATTTCCCAGAAAACTTTGCCTGCCAGTTTCCTCGAATAGCAGGGTTTTCAAAGAAATTGGATATTAGGAGGAGGAGAGAAAAGCTTTTCATCCTGTTGGCTTGTTATTCCCATTAGTAAGGCACCTACAAGAGCATTTTGTTCCAGGCTCCATCTTCTTTTGGTATTTTGCTCCTTTGTCTGCTCAGAGGTACCTGGAGCAGCCATGTCTCCTTCCTCTGAGCTTCCAGGCTCTGATAATCTAAACTCTCCTTTGTGTTTCACTGGCATAAGGGGTGATAGCTACATTTATTATTATTATTATTGGCTGTGCCATATGTCATGCAAGATCTTAGTTCCCTGACCAGGGATGGATGACCTCTGCCCCCTGTATTGTGGTGGTGGAATCTTAACCACTGGACTACCAGGGAATTCCCTGTGTTCTTATCTCTGGCCTACCCTGGTGTCTCTATTTTGCCCATTCAGCCTACCAACACCTGTGTAACCAATTTCTTATATTTAATTTCCTCTTGAAATACTTACATTGGTGTCTGTTTTCCTGACTAGATCCCAATGTGTAGTAACAGAAAAGGTCCCAGGAAACATATCCTAAAAGATGGATTTCTGGATTTGGTTTAGTCATATTCTTGGCCTTGAATTACTGCTTAATATCTTAGCAATAAAAAATGAGTTGTTAAAAGTCCATGACATGCACTAGTATCATGATTAATTAAATAATCTCTTGTGGTTGATTGTGATGAAGTATTTGCTGAAGCAAATGTCTTGGAGACCAAGTGGCTGTCATACGTATCTTTTTTTGTTTGTGGTGAAAACTATAAAATCTAAAAGGCAGGGTAACTCCTTGATTGAACTAATGAGCTTACTGAGAGAAAATGACCAGTTCAGACCTTTTAGCTCTCAGCTGAAGGCACTCTTGCAGATTCAGAGAGTTTCTATAGCAGCCCAAAAAGAATCTTTTACTTTCTGTAGCCCCTGGATGGACTTTGCTGAAGAGCAGGCCACAATTTAGTTGTGTAGATTGCAGAATTACAATACAAGTTGGATTTATACACTGTCAGTCTCTTACTTGAAAGTTAAGACATTAATTGGGAAGGAGTGGGACTTGGAATGGAGTAACTGCAAATTCAGACAAAGTTGAGAGTCTGGAACCCCTGGGTTTTTTGAGCCTCCTTTGCTTCCTGCTGTCACTGAGGAAACTGGCTTTCCCTTACAGCAAGGTCCGGTAATAACCTCATGCCTAGCCTTGTCAAGACCCACCAGCACCATCTGTTCTGACCTCTACAACTCAGTCAGAACATGTACAGGTCATGAGTACAAGTAGCTCAGGTCTGGCTGCTCGCTACTTGACAATCAATACTGGTGAGAGAGGCAAATGCTAGTAGTAAGGAAAATTCCTTTTAAGCAGAATGCCGGCAATCTGGAGACATGGTGGACTCCCGTGTTCCCCAAAAACCATCTCCGAAGATTCTGTTCAGCCATGAAAGCTTCAAAAGGGAAATCGTTATCAGTTAATCATTGAGATAGAGGTTTATTGGTGGATCAGTGGCAAGGAACTTTCCTGCCAATTCAGGAGACATGGGTTTGATCCCTGGCTCGGGAAGATTCCCTGGAGAAGGAAATGGAAATCCATTCCCGTGTTCTTGCCTGGGAAATCTCATGGACAGAGGAGCCCGGCAGGCTGCAGTCCATGGGGTCGAGAAAGAGTCAGACATGACTTAGTGACTAAACAACAACAATCACTGAAACAGGGTATCAGAGTCACTGGCATCCTCCACTGCGTGCTTGCCTGTGTGCAGGCTTGTTGACTTCTTTGATTCTTCTTTCGATGCTATTTTGTTCACACAATTTATTCACCAGATTACTGAAGGGGAAGCTAGAGAAGAGATACGGTTAGCTGTTACTTACTTATTCTTCACTTCTACGTCTTTGATCTATGGAAAGAACAAACAAGTTAGGTGAAGTATTATGTGATCAAAAGATGTGAAAGGTGTGCCAGGGATGGAGATGAGTAGAGATTTGGGGTGCCTGGTTTAAGGTTAATGATGAGACAACAGGGCCTCCTGCCGAGAGCTCTTTCCTGTAAAGGACTCTTACCTGCCAAAAAGTGCTTACATAGCTATGTTCAAAAGAGTTGCAAAATTTGCTATTATATGTTGGCAGAAACTTGGTGAATTTATGTGGGAATGGATTTTCTAGTTGTTAGATTAAGATAGATGGATTATAACATTGGATTAGGCTAAGTTTATTGATATGTGTTCACAGAGTGTTTGGATTTAATATACTGGTTCAAGCAGCTGAAAGTGGCTGTAACCGTTTGCTTGATTAGTTGAATTAAAGTTGGGGTCAGTGGTTGTCTACATTCATTGAGGTTGAGATGCCAGGATTTCCAGGTATAATGTTGAGGAAGGAATTCAAAAATTTAGGGAGGTGGGAATTCAGAGTGGATTAATCATACGCAGGCTCACACTGCCTCACTCCCTCTACTGTAATATTAGAGAAGGCCCAGCAATCATTCCCTTCACTAAGATATTGAGAAATACATTAGTGAGAGGAGCTCCAGCATCCATAAAAATAACTGTGTGACTGTGATGGCTGTTCTCTGGAGCCTAGGGATGAGGGAATCTGATTGCTTTGACACACTTTACATAGGAAACACTGAGGACCCCCCAAATGTAAGTTTGTTGGGAGTAGATATAGAACAAGAAATCACATCTCTTGACTTTTGCTCTGAGACTCCCTGATAAAACTTCATTTAGGCCAAAATTCATCAGATTGTTTTGGTGTATACTTCAAGACTCAAGGCCACTTTGATTTTACACATTTATATTCATGCATACTTGTTTTCTCCCTCACATTTGACTCATGGGTAGAAAATTGTGACAGTCCCATAACATGCAAAAACTAAAATTGCAATCCATTATAGTAACTCTGTTGAGTGCATGTTTATGCTGCTTTTGAGCTACAAAGGCAGAGTTGCACGGTTGCAACAGAAATCTTCTGACCTGAAAAGCCTAAAATGTTTATTCTCTGGCCCTTTATGGAAAATGTTTGTCTACCCCTGCTCCAAAAATGAAAACACTGCAGATAAAGCTTAAGTTGTTTGTTATCACCCCTTTTTGTTAGTATAAATTCAATAATATTGTGTTTTCATGTTTGTAGATTTAAGGAATCTATGAGCTCTGT
Source organism: Bison bison bison (assembly GCF_000754665.1). Lineage (NCBI taxonomy): Eukaryota > Metazoa > Chordata > Mammalia > Artiodactyla > Bovidae > Bison > Bison bison. The sequence goes on along the minus strand of NW_011495016.1, from coordinate 840,115 downwards.
GTCACTAGCAGATTTCTCAGAAAACAGGGCAGAATGACTGTCTCCTAAAGAGGGTGGGCTACTTTTCACAGGCATATTTTAAGGGTATAATTACTCAGAGAACTTTTACAGATCACTGATACAATGCAAAGTTGCCTCCTAATGATTAAGAGATGACTTTACTTTTTTAATTGTTAACATTTCACAACATTAGAAAAAACTTTCCTCATTAATTTTTCAAGGCCTACTAATTAATCAAATTTAAAAGTAATACACATTTATTGTGTAAAATTGGAAAAATATTAAAAAGTAGAAAGAAAAATAGACAACTCTCTAGACTGACTGCCTGGAGAAGGCAATGGCACCCCACTCCAGTACTCTTGCCTGGAAAATCCCATGGACAGAGGAGCCTTGTGGGCTGAAGTCCATGGGTCGCTAAGAGTCAGACATGACTGAGCGACTTCACTTTCACTTTTCACTTTCATGCATTGGAGAAGGAAATGGCAACCCACTCCAGTGTTCTTGCCCGGAGAATCCCAGGGACGGGGGAGCCTGGTGGGCTGCTGTCTATGGGGTCGCATAGATTCGGACACAACTGAATCGACTTAGCAGCAGCAGCAGCAGACTGACTGCCTACAGACAACCATTGTTAATTTGGTTCCTTTCTTAGCATTAATTTTAATTGAAAAATGCTCAATGAATAGAAAGAAAAAATTAATACATTATTATTTTCGGACTGTTTCTAGCTTCAAATGTATTTATAGAATATTTAATCAATAAATTATTAATTGTCACCTGCCTCTTTTTTCATTGTGAAATGTAAGATTGCATATATTTTCCAAAAGTCAAGAAACATATTCATATCTAAGACAGGCCATTATTTCCTAAATTGCGGGGAGCGAGCTCCGCCTCTGGCAAAGGTCATGAGGAAGGAGGCTTGGCATACGCAAAGGCGGGATCAAGCCTCAGGAGTCTCCCTGGAAATTCTCGAGCAATCTACCCCCAAAACCAGAGTCTGCCTACTTTCTGCTTTGTGCTTTCACCTACACCTCTGACTTTACGGGGGGCTGTCCCCCACTACCTCTCTGAAAAAAGAGTTAGCTTATAGCTCCAGTTAATAATTCCTGGGTGTGACAGTGTTTCAACCTACAAACTCCCTTGGAAGTCCTCTAGCCTGCCTGAATAGGTTTTTCCGGCCACATGTGATTGCTCAGAGCCTCCAAACTGTGAGAGGCATGAGATATTCTAAACTGTCTAAATACAGATTCCTTTGAGCATTCAAAAAATTGATTAGAAATTGTATTGGTGAAGGGATTTTCACTTGTTGGGCCAATGTTTGCTGCTAAGTCTCCATATCCCTTACCTGCTGTGTCCCTGGCAGTGTATTGATTAATATAATTGGTGTAAATAGTAGCTTTAATGTTTGTAACCTGGGACCCTTGAATTAATTCTTTTTCTTGTTATAGCCCACCACACCTTTGCTCTGTAGGAATGCAACTTTATCTAATGCTTTTTGGAGGCTGGCGCCTGACTTTAGAATAATCACCTTTAGAGAAAAAGGCCTCCGGGCCAGAAGATGATGCAAATCACCTAAACTTTTGCATATGATAAGTTTGCAGGAAGAAAGCCTGGCTTACTGCCTGACTCTACCCCTTCCCCCATTATCCTCTATGCATAACTTAAGGTATAAAAACTACTTTGGAAAATAAAGTGTGGGCCTTGTTCACCGAAACTTGGTCTCACCATGTCGTTCTTTCTCTTACCTTCTGGCTGAATTATTCAGCCTCTTTTCTCCACTGAATTTCCTCACTGAGCTATCCTTATCTCAGCCTCTTTTCTTCACTGAATTTTACTGAGCTATCCTCATTCTATTACTCTTTATATCCTTAATTAACATTTAATTAAGCAATTGTTTCCTGATCTTCGCCTACGCCGTCTCTCCTTCGAATACCCTGGATCAGCCGGGGCTGGTCCCCGGCACTAAATTACTGAGGTCATCCTAGAAATGAGGTTGTTTTGAGATGATTGATTTTTTTCATTATCCCACCAGCATGAATATGTACTGCTGTGATCCTTTTTCACCATTCACACTAAAAAAATCTTTCGGGAAAAGAGAAACATAAAAAGCCCCTAGGATCCTTCTCCACTGCAGGATCTCTGTCACCCAGTGCTCTAGTCTAGCCTCTTGTTTCCTGTGTAAAAACCCACGGTGGCTGCTCAGTCAGACGTGCTCTCTGAAAAGACGCCACGTAGGATGTTTTCTGATGGAGAAACAAGTGTCTGTGTCTGAAGATGCAGTTCACACACCTCTTCTCAAGTGATTAAACAAACACACCGGCTGAATGATGATTTGATTCTTACATTAGCCTTGCTTTTCTTCCCCAAGATTATGTTTACATTTTAAAAGAAATCTTCAGTGAACACTAGATTGGTTCCCTAGTATAGCTGCTGAAACAAATTACCTCAAATCTAGTGGCATAAAAGGCATCTATTATCTTACAGTTCTGGAGGTCAGGAGTCTGAAACAGTTCTCACCAGACTAAAATCAAGATGTTGGCAGGACTGTGTTCTTTTCCGGAGGCCCTGGGGGAGCAACTGATTTCTCGCATTTTCTAGTATCTAGGGGTCTCTTGCATCCCTTTGGATCTTTAAAGCCAGCAAGGCCTGTCCAGTCTTTCTCACAGTGTGCCTCTCTGACACAGACACTCCTGTGTCTCCCATGTTTAAGTTCCCCCATGATTACCTTGGGGCCACCCTGGTTAATTCAGGATAGTCTCCCAGGTCAGGGTCCTTGACTTATTCACAGTCACAGAGTCCCATTTGGCATGTAAGGCAAAGTGTTCACAGGTTCTAGGGCTTAGGACATGGACATCTTCCCAGTGGAGTGCATAATCCTATCAACCACAAATACTTTAACTCAGAAGAATGGATAATGTCTGAAGTGGGGCAAGGTCATTGGGAAATACTGTTTTCCTTTTCCTGTTTCTCAGTCATACTAGTTTACTACTTCAGCTGTTGTAGTGTAAAATACATTTCAGGAGTAAAATTGCTATTCTTGCCAGCTCTTTTTCAGAGCTGGCCCAAGGCAAAATGGTGATGCGATTTGTCTGACCTGTCAATTTTTTCCCCTTCTAGTTCTATTTCTCCTTTCCCAGAACTCTGCTCTCTTCTTACTCTCAGCCCTGGTTTAACACAGATAAACTATTTTTTAATATGAGCTAAACAAATGATCCTTCCAAGGATATTTTCACAGTATCAAAAGATTTGGAAAATCCAAAGACTTAAGGACACAAAGTGGAGCAATAGGTTTCAAAATGATTCATAATAGGCTGATAGTAAATTATGTTAAAATGTTTATTCATTATATGCTTTGCTAGCCACTGGGGAGATTCAAAGATACATAAAGCTCAGTTGCCATACTCAAGGAGTTGGTAGTCTGGTCAATTTAAAATTCATATTCTTGCATTAGAGGACTTCCAAACCACCCATGTAGGTTCTAGTACTTTGTACTACATTATTAACAATCATTAGGATTTGAAAACTAGAATTTTTAAAATGATACTGCTATAGACCTATATTTACCAGTGGTTGCAAATTTGCTCATCCAACTGGCTCTTGAACAACGCAGGGGTTAGGGGAACCAACCTTCACACTCTCAACAATCTGCTTATAGTCTGCCCTCTGTATCCACAAGTTCTGCATCTGTAGATTCAACCAACCTTGGATTCCTGTAGTACTACAGTATTCACTGCTGAAAAAAATCTATGTATAAGTGGACCTATGCATTTCAAACCTGTGTGTTCAAGGGCCAACTGTACAGTGTGCCAATAAAATGAAGGCTTCTTATGTCTAGTGACTTGCCTGGAGAATCCCAGGGACAGGGGAGCCTGGTGGGCTGCCGTCTATGGGGTCGCTCAGAGTCGGACACGACTGAAGTGACTTAGCAGTAGCATGTCTAGTGATAGTGGAGTGGGGGAGAAAGAGATGTAAACTTTAAATTTGCCAGTTTACAATATCTTCTGGTTTAAATATTTTCTTCTGATTGACTCAGATTTTTAGATTTAAAATCTATTTCCCCTCTTCCTCTACCTTTCCAAAATGGTATCTGTGTGTATTTGGGGATGAGGCTATGTGACTACACAATCATAGTAGAGTACAGGGGTGTCTGCTGTGGAGTGGCTCTTGGGTTTTCTTCCTAGACTAGTATTCATTGAAATGTTCTTGAGCCTGGATACTCTGCTGGTTAGAACCAGACATGGAACAATGGACTGGTTCAAGATTGGGAAAAGAGTACGCCAAGGCTATATATTGTCACCCTGCTTATGTAACTTACATACAGAGTACATCATGCAAAATGCCAGGCTGGACGAAGCAAGTTGGAATCCAGATTACTGGGAGAAATATCAATAACCTCAGATATGCAGATGACACCACCCTTATGGCAGAAAGCTAAGAGGAACTAAAACGCTTCTTGATGAAGGTGAAAGAGGAGAGTGAAAAAACTGGCTTAAAACTCAACATTTAAAAAACTAAGATCATGGCATCCAGTCCCATCACTTCATGGCAAATAGATGAGGAAACAATGGAAACAGTGACAGACTTGATTTTCTTGAGGTCCAAAATCACTGCAGATGGTGACTGCAGCCATGAAATGAAAAGACACTTGCTCCTTGGAAGAAAAGCTATGACCACCCTAGACAGCATGTTAAAAAGCAGAGACATTATTACTTTGCTGACAAAGATCTGTATAGTCAAAACTATGGTTTTTCTAGTAGCCATGTATCAATCCCTGGGTTGATCTCAGGGAATCTCCTGATCCCCTGGAGAAGGGAAAGGCTATCCACTCCAGTATTCTGGCCTGGAGAATTCCATGGACTGTATAGTCCATGGGGTTGAAAAGAGTCTGACACGACTGAGTAACTTTAACTTTCATGTACGGACCATAAAGAAGGCTGAGCATTTAAGAATTGATGCTTTTGAACTGTGGTGTTGGAGAAGACTTTTGAGAGTCCCTTGGATTGCAAGGAGATCAAGCCAGTCAATCCTAAAGGAAATCAGTCCTGAATATTCATTGAAAGGGCGGATGCTGAAGCTGAAGCCCCAATACTTTGACCCCCTGATATGAAGAGCTGACTCATTTGAAAAGACTCTGAGGCTGGAAAAGTTTGAAGGCAGGCGAAGGGGATGACAGAGGATGAGATGGTTGGATGGCATCACTGACTCAATGGACATGAGTTTGAGCAGACTCCAGGAGATAGTGAAGGACAGGGAAGTCTGGCTTGCTGTAGTCCATGGGGTCACAAAGAGTTGGACACACCTGAGCAACTGAATGAAAAAAAAAAGACACAAACAATAGACCCTTGTCCTAGACATGTGTTTCTAGAGTTAAAATCTCCATAGTGACCTCACAATCCAAACTTCTGCTGGTCCCACAGCTCTCAGAATCTTATGCTTCTTAGTGCAGTGCTACGTGTCCCTTGCATCTTTTATGTGGGCCATAGGAGGACATGAATGCTGCTCCAGGCTCATCTCTCCATCACTGCATCACTGCTTCCCATCATGCCAGGTGAGGCTGTATGTGGCACTCCATCTAGGGGCATAAAGTCTCTAAGCTATGCTTATGTGTTGCAGATAAGGTTATCAGGAGACAGGTTGAGATAAGATTTATTGCATGCAGAAGTTTATTGAGAAGTTCCCCAGAATCTATTCTTGGAGGCGGGGAATGACAACAGTGTGATTGTTGTTGTTCAGTCTCTGAGTCGTATCTGATTCTTTGTGACTCCATGGACTGTACCACGCCAAGCTTCCCTGTCCTTCACCATCGCCTGGAGTTTGCTCAAACTCATGTCCATTGAGTCAGTGATACCATCCAACTATCTCATCCTCTGTCGTCCCCTTCTCCTCCTGCCTGCAATCTTTCCCAGCATCAGGGTCAGTAACATCAGCAACGGTATGACGGAATGTAGTAAAGACATAGTTCATCCTATGGAGAATCTCTGAAGCTGAAATGAATGGTAGAGTGGTCTTGAATTAAATAAGGCATGTGTAACTCTGTATTGACCAGTCACTGGATGAGAGTTGTTTTCCTGCTCTCCAGAGGGCATTCCCTTGGGCAGTGGGACTGTCTTGAGTTGAGAACAGTTCTCTGAGAAGTATTTAGCTATGAACTGTCAGCATCAATACGCCCACCAGCCAGGGAAATGAGTGTAACGGGGTGCCATACCAGAGCATTTGTTACCCTGGGTAAGCCTGCCTTAGCCTCTCCTGATTCCTAATGGATGTTCTTGGAATCTCTTTACCAATCTGGATACTTCTAGTGGGTCTCATTCCCCCACTCTGTCTAGGCATTCTACTCAGAGGGCAGGGAGGCAGCATAGTCATTAGTTGTTACTGCTCTAATTCCTCATTGTTTGCATTTCTTACACTCTCCCTGGACTGTGAGAGTGGAGAGGTTTCTCCATCCTGCTTCTCTTTGGAGTGGACTTATCCTCCTACATCATGTCAAGAATCATAAGGTGTCTGAGATCTTACCCTGGCTAGCAAGTTAGCCTGTCACAGTTCCATGGTTGCTGGCAGAACACATGAGACTCCTGGGTCAGAGACTAGGGGCTGAATTACTCGTGGCACAGGAGGCAGCATGAGCTTCATGTGAGTGCCCATTCCCCAGTTCCTCTAAGTCCTGGGGAGTAAGGATGATGGCCCTAGATGGGTGCTGTACACACACAAGGTTGATGTCACAGCTGAGGAACTCAAGCTTAGGAAAGCCCAAACCCACCCAAACCCATCCAAACTTTGAACTAAAGGGAGATATTATTTTCATTTTACTGAACAGCAAAAAAACAAACTTGTACTCCAAAGGGACATGCTATCTCTATCTTCCAAGACTACTCTCTCCGCAGCCATTCTAGAAGAGATAGTCCAGAGTAAAAGGCTATCACCACCTCTGCTTACATGATGTGAAGAAACACAAAAGATGAACGGGGAACTGTCTCTCAACATACACATCCTTAACCAAAAGCATTAAGTTTCCCAGCTCAGCCTTAAAGGTACAAGGGGTGTTCTTTAGAAGGGGTAATCTGGAAGAAACTATGCTCAGAGTCTTACAGGCTCGACTATTGTCATAAGAGTTTGGGAACTACCAAAATCCAGGGATTATTATGAATAAAACAATTTGGTTTAATATCTGCCAAATATTTCCCAGATTATCTATTGATTTTACAGTTGCATATCTCTCCTATTTAAAATTTAGGAACAGCACAACTACATGAGGCTTATAACACAGAGATACAGTCTTAACTAGGACAATCACAATCTAAAGACTGCATTTCCCTGAATTGTCCAAATTTCTTTTAGGAATGTTTACAGCTTTGTTTGGTGTTTTATTTTGACATGCACACTGTCAGGTAATAAGGTGGTTCATGCTGTTAGTCAAGGCAATTAACACTAGCTGCTATAACAAACCACTCCCAAGTTTCAGTGACATAATACAAAAAAGTTTTATTTCTTATTCATGTCACAGACCAAAGCAGGTCAGATGGCTCTCCCAGGGGTTCTCTCTTCCAGTATTGAGTCAGGGATCCAGGCCCATTTTAGCTGGTGGTTTCAATTCTAGTAGGGGCTCCCAAGTCCTTCAGTGGGTGCTCTCCATTTGGCCAGCTAACTAGCAAAGGGGGTTGAGGGCCTCAGGGGATGTTATAGGGGTCAGGATGTTATATGGGTGGTTATATGACCACCCATATTTCACTGGCCAAAATTACATGACCTGACCTAGATACAAAGAGTGGGGAAATGTGACCTTCCTATAGTCTCTGTCATATTTTTTAATAAGAAATGGTCAGTCAGCAATATTTATTGTTGTTTAGGTACCATGAAAGTGGAAAGAAGGTCAAAAGTCCCATGCTTGGAATGGATTAAGGCAAGAAGTCATTATGACTTATTCTGTTTAAGCAAATCAGTAATAGGTTGAGTTCAAAGCTCTATTGTGAGTTCGTTGTTAGAAATAGGGGCACATTTAACCCCTAGAAACTGTATACAAATTATGGTGTATGTATCAGATAACATGGATTCTGGGCTCAAGTTTTAGATGCCCCAGTTGCTGGTAGGATTGCAAACAGTCCTCCGTGTTCAGTAACTGAAGAGGGTGGGCCTAAGTAGTCATAGGAACTTGCATATGTTAGGCTAGTTTTTTTCAGAAGCATAAACATAAGATACTGCACATGAAACAGTCAGTGGCATCTTAAAGGAGGATAAGGCTGGGACTTGGAATCTGGGTCGAGAAAGCTAGATAAAAGAACAGGAAACAAGTGACAGGACATGATGATTGTCATCAAATTGACAAGGGCTGTTACATAAAATAAGGGGGGAAGAAATGAGCATAATGATTGGTTATGTAATGACATTAATAGCTAAAGAAAACACAAGTTAGAATTACCGTGACCTTCTTTTTGTTGCAACAGACATAAATTTATTTGCAAAAGACGTGGTGACCTTGTAATTATGGAATGAAAGCAAATTAAGCAGTTGCTTGCATCCCGAGGTACAATCTTGCTCATTCTCCACCCCAGCCCCACCTTGCCCCCGTTCATACTTATCCGTGATTCAGTTGCTCAGGTAGCACAGTGATGGTAGTAGGGAATTGACACTGCTTGAATGTCTACTACGTGTTGGTCCATTTTTTAAAAAAAATAAGTTTACTGTTTTAATTCTCATGAGGATGCTCTGAGGCAGGCATGATTATCCCTGTTTTACCAGAAGAAAAAACTGAAGCACAGTGAAGTTGCATGACTTGATGAAGGACATGTGACAAACTTTGGAGAACTGGAACTGGAAGCCAAGTCTTTGGACTTTTTTTTTTGCCTTGCTTTGTAATAGTGACATATAACTGATTATTATAATCTCTGACCGATATTTTGTGCATTTTATTGAGCCATGTGAAGTAGAGTAAAAGATTGGTCACTGGAATGCCACAGAAAACGTAAAAGAAAGAAAGAAGAAAGTGAAAGATGGATATGTAACACATGTGCACCCACGGCTGATTCATGTCAACGTATGGCAAAAACCACTACAATACTGTAAAGTAATTGGCCTCCAGTTAAAATAGATAAATTAAAAAAAGAAAAAAATACGGATATGTACTGATTTTGATCACAGAAAATATAGGGACCTCTCACTCTACCATTCAATGCTTTTATTCTCTTTTTCTTCCTTTCTGATTTGTATCTCATCAGTTTCTGGAAAAGGACTGATGAGCACTTTTTGGTTGACTCCCAGGAAACTGATATATATGAAATTATTTTCACAGTTTAGCAAAATAGATTGCTTGCTTCCGATTGTGAAGAACCAACAATATTGATAAATAAAAAAAAATCCTTGTAGGTAGTACATACTTTTATGGTTTATATGAATGGAATCATATTATAAGCATTTTCCATAGCTTGCTTTTTTATTTAATGTTATGTCATTGGGATTCATCCATACAGTTTTGTTTAGGTGCAATCCCTTAAGTTTTACTGTCATAAGTGAAATTCCATCATGTGTATATACCATAATTTGCTTATCTTTTGTGTTTTTGATGGAGTGGCTCAGACGGTAAAGCATCGCCTGCAATGTGGGAGACCTGGGTTTGATCCCTGGGTTGGGAAGATCCCCTGGCGAGGGAAATGGCAACCCACTCTAGTACTCTTGCCTGGAAAATCCCATGGACTGAGGAACCTGGTAGGCTACAGTCCACGGGGTCACAAAGAGTTGGACACGACTGAACGACTTCACTTTCACTTTTCACTTTC
>NW_011495016.1:813302-830251 GCF_000754665.1 Bison bison bison | reverse complement strand
TCAGCAGCAGCAGCAGGGTTGTTTCTGGGTTTTTGCTGTCACAAGTAAATGCTGATGTGAACATTCTTTTTGCAAGTATTCTGGAGCATGTGTGCATGTGTCGCTGTAGGGGAGACATATTCTTAGGAGTATATTTGCTGGGTCAACTATATAGGATAATAAAGTTGCATCAACTTTATCAGATAATGTAACAGTGTTTTTCCAGAGTAAGTGTTGTACTGAACACTGCCAAGAGTCATGTAAAAGTTTTAACTGTTCCACAGCTATCTTTTATACTTATTATTGTCACTTTTATTCAACTCCTGCTAATCTGGTAACTCAGTATAGTTTTAATTTGTATACCTCAAGTACTAATGAGATTAAACACTATTTCTTATGTTTTTGGTACTTCTTGTTTCTATTTGGTCTGAAGATCTTTGACTATTTTCCATTGGGTTGTCTTGATCATTGATTTGAACATGTGTGTGTTTTTTTTTTAACATATCTTTTGGATACTAATCATTCGACAGTAGTTTGTGATGCAAATCTTTCAATTTATGGTTTATCTTTTTCATTTTTTAAAATAATTTTTCTGGGTACACACAAGTATTAAATTCTAATGTAGTTGTGTTTATCACTGTTTCTCGTATAATTTGTACTTACTGTATCAGTTAAGAAATCCTTTTTATCCTAAGGTTTTATTGATAGTCTCTTTCATCTTCTTCAAAAATGTTTTATTTTTCAATACATGATTTTCCTGATGCATATAGTGTGCTTTAGCAGTATAATTTATTTTTTTCCGAATGGTTAGCCACTTAGAATTCTGACATTCTCTACCAAATTGAGGTGCTAATGCTGTCATATAACAGATTTCTTGACTTGTGTAATAAAAAAGCCACCCCCTATTCTTAGATCAGATTAAACAACATTTTGTTATATGGTTGTGATTAAATATGTTTTCATTGAAAAATAAAGTGTGGTTTAGGTGGATGAATCTAGATTTGTTGAGCAACAGCCAGGAAAATTGTAAAAGAGAACTTTGAGGCAGGGAGACCAGTTAGGAATTTACCACAAGTCAAGAAAATGAGGTTCTGAATCATGAAGATGACATGGTGGTGGAAAGAAAAAAATGTGAGAAGACTTGCAGAAAAAGAACTGATTGTATTTGATAAATAATTGAATATGGAAAGCAAAGTCAGGTAAATGTTAAGTGTGACTACAAGTTTTGAACTTGGATGACTCAGTTTTAGGAAAAACAAGATTACTTCAATGTTAAATTTACCAAAATTAATATGGCTAGGGGTCACTGAGGTAGAGATTTAGGAAGTTTTTGTAGACAGGTTAAATCTGTTGGAAGGATACTTTTAATAAACTTGTTGGATGCTGCATTCTGTTTCATAGGAATTCTTTATATATTCTAGATATAAATCCTTCTGCCAGGAATATCTTCTTTGTGCCCCTTTGTTTTTAATCTTTTTATGGTATCTCTTGAGAAACAAAATTCTTTATTTTTATGTAAATTCTATCAATCATTTCCTTTATGTTGCACATTTTAAAAAATTTTTCTGTGGTGTGAGGTCATGATTATATTTTCCTATATTGTATTTTAATTATATTTTTAACAGTCACATATTTAATCCAGTAGATATTTAATCCAAACAAAACTGAATATTTATGCTATCAGGTAAGGCTACAATATCATCTTTTCTGCTTATGGATACTCAGTTATCCCAGAACTGCCTTGAAAAGTCAATTTCTCCTTCATGAACTTTTAAAACCACCTTGCTCATGTATCAATTGATAAATATATGTCTATTTCTAAGCTTTTTACTCTACTTCTTTTCTCTAATTGTCAATCTGTGTAAATAACACCTGATTTAAATATCTATAACTGTATTGAAAATCTTATTATTCTAGTAAGGCAAGTTCTCCAAAAATTTTTTTTCTCCCTCAGTTGAAACAGTAGCTTGACAATTTTTGATCCTTGAATCTCACTACAAATTTTGGCCTCAGCATGTTAATTTGTACACAAACACATCTGATGGGATTTTTATTGGCATTGCATTGAATTTGCATAATTACAGAGCTGTCATCTATATGATTGTTGTTTGTTGTTTAGTCACTCAGTCTGACTCTTTTGTGACCCCATGGACTGTAGCCCGCCAGGCTTCTCTGTGCTAGGGATTCTCCAGGCAAGAATACTGGAGTGGGTTGCCATTCCCTTCTTCACATCTATATGATATTACTCTTTTATTTCATGAGCATGATATATCTCTTGATTTATTCAGGTCTTTAATGTTCTTCAGCATAGCTTTATATTTTTGTCCATAATGATTTTGCATAGTTTTATTAAGTCTATTTCTGAGTATTCTATAAATTTTTATTTTGGTTTCAAAAATATTTTTCAGTTATGTATTATTGATGTATAAAATGTAATAGATTTTACCCTGCAAATTTACTAAACTCTTCTTATTCTAGAAATTATCTACAGTTCTGTTGAATTTTCATAACACTCATATCTTGTGAAAGTAATGATATTTTCATTTCTTCCCCTATATCCTGTCTATTGTTTATTTCCTTTTGGTATTGGCTAGAAATTCCAGTAAAAAGCTGAAAAATTGGGCATTCTAGTCATTATCCTGATCAAGAAAGGAAAGTTTTTATCATCGAATATGACATTTAGTGGTAGTTTTTGTAAATACTCTTTATTAGGGAAGACGATTTGCTAATTAAAAAAAAAAATCAAGGTTGAATTATTGGGCTGGGCCAAGAGAAAGGGAAATAGATGGGAAAGGAGAGTCTATTGAGTTTTTTTATTCCACTTTTAATAGCTTTAATTTCTAAATGTTCTATGTAGTTCCCACCCCTTCTCTTTCTTTCCTTTCATCCTTCTTTCCTTCCTTTTTCCTCTTTCTGTTCCTCCTTCCTTCCTTCTTTCTCTCTTTCTCAAACCAGTTTTGTCTTTTTAAAACATTCATTATTATTTTTCTCTTATATTTTCATTGTCCTTTTAATTTTTAAAATAGATAAGTTTAATATTTCGTCCCTGTCTTCTAAATCCAATATCTGAAATCTTTACATATCTGACTTTGCTATCTGTTGTTTCTATTACCACTGACTCTAGGTGCCTTGTTTCCTGATACGTTGTAAGAGTTTTTAGAAGTTTATTGTTTTACTTATTTGTTTTTGGCTGTTCTTGGTCGTTGTTGCTGTATGCAAGCTTTCTCTAGCTATAGCAAGCAGAGGCTCCTCTCTAGTTGTGGTGCAAAGCTCCTCACTGCAGCGGCTTCTCCTGTGCAGCAGAGTCTTGGGTGCTCAGGCTTCAGTATGTGTCTCAGTAGCTGCAGCTTCCAGGCTCCAGAACACAGCCTCAGTAGTTGTGGCTCACGGACTTAGTTGCCCCGTGGCGTGTGGGATCTTCCCAGACCAGGGATCGAACCTGTGTCTCCTGCATTGGTAGGTGAATTCTTCATCGGTGAACCACCAGCGAAGCCCTGTGTGAGTTTTTAAACTATAAGTTTATATGTTTGGGAATTTTATCTTTTGAATTTTTTAAGCCCTGTATTTGCAATTTATATCTCCAGTGACTACTTGCCTTTGCTTCTACCAAATTTTGGGGAACTCTACCAACATAGAAACACTTTAAATTTTTTGCCTGAGGATTTTTTGGATGTACCCAGGTGGTATGAGATTGAGCTACCAGTTCAAGTGAGGGCCAGCTTGTGGGTAGGAATTCCAAGGGGCGATTTAGTATTTGCTTCTACCCAATGACACATTTTATAATAGGCCATTTTCCTTGCTGTCCTCTGGATTTATTTCTAGTTCACATATACCGGGAAAGTTTAGGCCTGTGAGGTACCTGATTTATTAAGGCATCTCCTATCAGATTGCTCATCTTGGTTAGGTAGCTCCCAGGATTTATCTCCTTGTAACCTATGACTACAGAAACCCAAATTCACCTCCATGGGCAAATGTCCTCAAAGTGAAAGCCAGAGTCAAAGTTCAGCTTACTTCTTTGGATTCCTGTATTTACTTAGTTTTTGGTTTCTGAGGGGCCTTATTTTCTTGCTAATATGAGATATAGTTAAAATATTTTTCATTATTTTAATTATTTTCAGTGGCATGGTGTCATGGGTCACATTACTGAAAATGGATTTTTTCCTGGTCCTTGAAAATAATTTATTCCTATAATAAGTTTAGATTGGCATGAAAAAAAATGAGAGGTTGCTTTATGAATAATAGATAGCATAAATATAAGACCAGAGACTAGACATTTATTCATTTATTCACGCTCTTATACATATTTACTGAGAAGTATGTAATGTGAGGTGCTATGTTACACTGCAGAAGCTGCCAGAAAGTATATTGAAAGGTCCTTGGATTTCAAAGATCACTTGATCATTTATAGGTGTAAATAATAAATTCAATAAAGATCATATAAACTAAATGCTCATACACAACTTGGGGGCTAAAACAAATCATTATTTAAAAAGCGATATTTTAGCTTACTTTGTAGGATAGACAGGGGGAGATCGATACCTGGACGTTCATTTCAGGTAAATGACCAAAGAATGTGAACAAAGGTGTAGAGATAAAAAAATCATGGAGCAGCTGAGATAATTGCATGTTATCTCATAAGCGACTGGATCATAAGCAATTTCAAGGAAATGGTTAATGACAAGGATTGAAAGTTAGGCTGAGGCCAGAACGAGAAGAGCTGTGAATTCTAAGCCCTGTCATTTGAGCTTCAATTAGTGGGGAACTGAGAGTCATTAATAGATGTATTAACTTCTCAATTTTATACAGTTTAAAATGTGTCATTTATGCAGGGCTAATAGTAGAATCAAGACTTAGCTAAATTCAGGACTTCTCTGAGGGTCCAGTGGCTAAGACTCCATGCTCCCAACGCAGGGGAGCTGGGTTCGACCCCTAGGCAGGGAGCTGGATACCATGCGCCGCAACAAAGATTTCACATGCTGCGTGAAGATTGAAGATCCCACGTGCCACAACTAGACCTGGCCCTGTCAAATAAATAAAATATCCAAAAACAAAGAGTTAGGTAAACTCTAGCAATTATAAACAGGGGTAAACTAGAGTGAGATGAAGAATGGGGGTGTGAAACAAGTAAAAATGTTGGTGTTTATTCAGGGTGTCTGATATGAATAATCTTGATTTCTGACAATGGCTTAATGTGGTTTATATAATTACTTTCTTCCATTGCTTAGGGAAAAAAAATTATTTTCTGAATAGGTTTGAAACCACATCTTGGTTTTTCTTCCATGAGTAACATTCATCTGAGTTGTAATACTGAGGACACGATATTTAGAAACAAATTTCCCCCCTCATTTTGAAGAGGAAGAACTGAGCTGGTTCCTGCTCTGTTTTGCTTATTTTATCTTACTTTTTAGGTTATGATGTTATTTTAACAGAGCATCTCTATCAATTTCTCAGGCCACTCCATTTTATTAATAAGGAAAAGAATCATTAACTGTCAATCAGGATTTGTAGTATCAAAATTCAAGGTCTACTTTATAAATGCTAAGGATCAGAAAATTATCAAAGGAACACTAATAGGCATACTGCAAATGGCTAATGTAATTTTAATTTCTGAACCAAGACGAAAAGTGAAAAGATATGTCTTTCTTTACTGTAGTACCAAAACCTCATTAGGATTTGGTCAGCATGTGGGGAAGTGTAACAGCTGAGGCTTTCTCAGGCAAAATACATTAACATTACAAATGAAACTTGGTCTGAATCTATCTCAAGGAGCATTTCATCTCAGAGGTATAGTAAGAATTACATTAGCAGTGTAGTTATTAAGCTCTGTTGAATAATTCTGTGTTTTAAAAAAAGAAAGTGACCTTTCGTATCTCTCAAAGGGATAATAGCTCTACAGATACATTTAAAATAAAGCTAATTGGGACAGGACAAAAGATTTATAAGATTATGTGAAGAAATTTGGTAATCAGTTGAAAGATGCAAAGTATCTTGAACAAAGCATTTCATAATATGAGACAGATGTCTGACCTTTGTCATTTCCTAATCAGACATCTTCATCTTCTGTTACAGGTTGTAAATGGGGAATGGAGGCCAGGAAAATACTGTTGAAAGTTTTCAGTTTTGCACGACTTTGAAACATGGGCACAATTTGTACCATAGCCTCAATAACTAGCATAGCTATTATTTTTCTTCAGTTATCTGAGTTACATATTTTTCATGTTTTGACATGTTGAAATCTAGGTGTTTTCTGAAAGGCAGTGTCAAAAGAAACATGCTGCAATTCCTATGCTTCTTAGTGGTCATTATCTTTGTGAATAACATTACAGTCATATGTGGTAGCATTCAGATGCCTAGATTAACTTGTTTAAATCTATAATATTGCTTTAAATGTTTTAAAAAGAGATATCATTGTAATACTGAAAGGAAATGCTATTTTTTTAATGAAAATTTTTTTTGTTTAAAAATTTTCTATTTTGTACTGAGGTATAGGCAATTAACAATGTTGAGATGGATTTGGGTGAACAATGAAGGGACTCAGCCATATATATACAAGGAAACATTATTTTACACAAAGAAGAACTATTAAATGCCAAGCAGTGAAATCAGAGGTAACAGAAAACTGCCAAATCTACTGAATATATCACAGCATTTCAAAGCCAGGAAAGGTTCTATGACAGATTCGTGGTCTTAAAGGATTATTACTCAGGTGCCAAGCCTCTATTTGTCAAAAGCTTCTGGATGACTTTCAGGAGAAGATAATTTACTTATAGTTGATGGGTAATTCAATGATGGAAAAAGTAAAACTATCAGCTTAGCAAAATAGGAAATACAAACAAAAGTCTAAAATTATACTGCCAATCTTAAAGATGCCCAAGAGGTCAAGATCACAAGCATGGATTATAAAAATCAAGTCACAAGAGTCAAAAATGAACTCAGAAGACTAAGTGGGAAGGCACTGGAACTCAGATATCATTTTAATGATGGAGAAAGTGCTGTCTCTAATTACATGAATAAAAATATAGCATCACGAGAATGAAAGCAACTGCAAATACATTTAATTTACTGTTTTATTTTGAAAACATAACAAATACTTAGAAACACACGAAGATCACTGAGATCCAAGATAGATTTACTATCTCTAAATTATTTCACACTAATATGATTCTATTTTGATAAGGTTGTTAAGTTTGAGCTGGGATGACAAATCTGTATTTCAGTAAGACACAAGAAATTGTGTTCTTGTGGACAAAATGGAGAAATATGGCCCAGACTACATAGGGTATTAAAGGTTGAATGACTGGCTGATATGGTCTGGTGAGTATGTTGATAGCATCTGGAAAGACGGTTCTAGTGGTTTGTGCGTGACTCTTTCCTATGTCTCCTTCCATGCAGTGTAATTTGTTGGTAACTTGAACACATGGAAACTTTCTTGTAAAACTTGCAGTTATAAAAATGGAGCAGAGATAAAAATACTTTGGAACAAATCAGTATTTGTAAAAAAAAATTGACAGAGTAATGGACTGAATCCAGCAAGATTAATTTTATAAGGGGTAATTAAAAATCCCAAATCTGGGTATATAAACTGAACTTGTTCAGATAAGCTAGTTCATTATTTCTAATCATTTTGTTATATCTCTCGAAGTCTCAGTTTCCCTATGTGTAAAATGGGAATATTAATACTAACTACTTAACTGTTTGAAGTGAGAGCTCAGCACAGTCTTGGCACATACTAAGTATCAATAGGTGCTGCTGCTGCTGCTGCTGCTAAGTCGCTTCAGTCGTGTCCGACTCTGTGTGACCCCATAGATGGCAGCCCCCCTGGGATTCTCTAGGCAAGAATGCCGGAGTGGGTTGCCATTTCCTTCTCCAATGCATGAAAGTGAAAAGTGAAAGTGAAGTTGCTCAGTCGTGTCCGACTCTAAGCGATCCCATGGACTGCAGCCTACCAGGCTCCTCCGTTCATGGGATTTTCCAGGCAAGAGTACTGGAGTGGGTTGCCATTGCCTTCTCCAATAGGTGCTGCTACTTTCCCAGAAATCCTGGGACAGACCAAATTCTGCCACTTATATAGGGTATTTGACCTTAGGTGAGGTACTTTGGGCTTCCCTGGTGCCTCAGACGGTAAAGAATCCACCTGCAATGCGGGAGACCTGGGTTCGATCCCTGGGTTGGGAAGATCTCCTGAAAAGGGAACGGTTACCTACTCCAGTACTCTAGCCTGGAGAATTTCATGGACTGTATAGTCCATGGGGTCGCAAAGAGTCAGACACAACTGAGCGACTTTCACTCACTCACTCACATTTAAGTCTTTCCCTGGTAGCTCAGTCGGTAAAGAATTTGCCTGTAGTGCAGGAAACCTGGGTTCAATCCCTGGGGCAGGAAGATCCCCTGGAGAAGGAAATGGCACTCCAGTATCCTTGCCTGGAAAACCCTATGGACAGAGGAGTCGGGTGGGCTGCAGTCCATAGGGTCCCAAAGAGTCTGGCACAACTGAGCGACTATCACTTTCACTTTCTTTTCAAGGTACTTATTCTTTCTAAACCTCATTTTCTTTATTTGCAAGTGGCATAAAAATAGTGCCTTTCTCACAGGTGGTTGTCAGGAAAATTAAATGAGATGATGCATATGAGGCCCTCTTCAAGGTACTTCGCACATTGTGAGCTCCTAGTGAATATTAGCCATCAGAGTGAACATTGGTGCAACTTTCAGAAAAATCCACCTGGACATTAAGTTGAAAAAACTACAGTCTCTTTAGAATATACGGAATTATACTTCTACTCTATTGTATACTAAATCTATGCTACTACTTCAGTTTAAATGTATACTTTCAAGAGGAATATTGGAAAATTGAGGTGAATGTAAAGTCAGATCATGTGAAAAATTGTGGAAGAAATTGGGGACACTTAGTTTGGAGAAAAGAAGATTATGATAGAAGAAGCTATTGGAAGGGTTGTCACTGAAAGAGGGCCTGTTTGGGCCTGAGTTAGAACTGTGACTGTGACACAGATATTTTGCTCCCCTGAAGAAAGACTTCCTTACATGATTGTCTGCAAAGGTAGTGACTTCTCAGTCACTGAAAATTTTTTTAAAGTCTGGAAAGTCATTTGAGGGAGACTTGCCAAGAGGATTCAGGGATTTGAGATGGGATTTGGCTCAGTGATCTTTAAAGGCCAATCCTTTCCTGAGGTTCAGTTGTTGACTTCTTTACAGTGCTTAACATTTAAAACCTTAAAAAAAATCTGCATCCACTCACCTAGTCTTTTCTTCCAAATTATTTGACTGAAGTCACTAACATGAAATAAAAATTGCATATCCCTGACCTTTAAGGGGCTAGAATTTATTTCCTTCCCTGCTCTTATCTGGGTAAATGGATTTGCAGAATCTGTGCATGCCAATCATACTTGTGTTTCTTTTGGAATAGGGAAGTGGATAAAATGATAAAGGAATCGTCAGGTCACAGGATTTCTGATGGCTCAGCTTTAGTTGCTAGCAATGTTCCTGACTCACCTAATATCAATATTAGCTAATAGGCATGCAAATATTGAGTATATGGTTCACAGACAAGCTGGTTATTGCAGAGGGCAGAGGATTCTTGGAACAATGTATGTACAGAAAAAAAATTGTGTTGACATTTATCTAACTCAGCATAATATTCTGCTTCCAAGTGGTTTAACTTTTCTTTGATTTTTTAGTTCATGCCTCCTGGCCTTAGAATTTTGTGCTGAAAAACTCAAGGACCAATCCTCTGCTTTTACATTGATTAACAAATAAATCATGAGTGGCTCTGAAGGACAATGAAGGGAACTCCTCCAGTGGGTACAATCCTTATGGTGAACTTTACCAGGAAGGTGACATGATGTCAGCTCTACACCAGCTCACAGGTAATAGCTAAAAGTTTGGCCATTTGGTGAAGGAATCTGGAAAGAATAGGATTGGAGGTTTGCTGATAAGGAGGATTGGGGAAGAATTATGTGCATGTATGTCTTGAAATGGGCCTAGCCTGTGGGGATATTAATATCCCATGTGAATTTTCACCACATGTTCAATGACCAGGTAAACCAGATGACTCACCATTGACGTCAATCAGCTTCTTTCCCTAGTGACCTTACTGTGTCAATGAGCTTATAAACAATAGTGCATCATAGCAGTGATGATGATTGGATATGCCTCCATAAAGAAATTGATTGCCTCTCTCTGAGGTTGACCTGGCTCTCCCACTACTGCTAAATGCCAATCAGCCAGATGTAGAGACCGTTAGAAAGCTCTCCATATTGTATAACAATGAGAGGGCAGCCTTCCTGCTGGTTGCTTATATTGAGTCCTTTCCATTATAGAGTGAACAGTATTCTGTCCTCACTGGAGTAAACACAATCTGGTTCTGGTTTGTTTTCCTGGGCCATTTTGCTGAGTCTGTTGACTTAATGCCTTATTTACATCTTACCTTATTATACCATGTGTTCTCATAGAATATTGTTTTTATCAAGAAACTCATTTCACAGCAAAATAATTAAGGCCAGTGCTCTTGGGTTTCACTAGTAATTCCATAAAACCTTCACTCAAAGGCCCCCCAACTTATAGCATAGCAGAATGATCCAAGGAACCAACTTACTGAATCAGCTGGGAAATAATGAGTTTTGACATTAGGATGGTATCCTTCAGTATAAAATATACAATATTATCTGAACTAGTGACTAATATGTGATGCTGTTTCTCCCCAAACCAGGACATATTGGTCCAGAAATCAAGGAGTACAATGTGGGTGGTATTTCTTATTACTATGCTGAATGACCAAAGCACAAAATTTTCCTTCCCAAGTCCAAGTCCTGCTAGCCTGAAGGTCTTATTATTCAGTGGATAAATATTCCATTGGGGGAGACATTTGAACTGAAATTTGGGATGTTAAGACTGCCATTTGGCTTTTTGGGCTCCTCCTGCCAATGGACCAGGAGGAAAAATAAAGTTTACTAGAGTGGTTAACTATGAGTTTCTAACATGGAGCTCAGGAATTCCTCTGGAGTACCTCCTAGTATTGTGATATCCAGTGCCGAAAGTTAATGGCAGACCACTGCTGCTGATGCTGCTAAGTCATGTCAGTAGTGTCTGACTCTGTGCGACCCCATAGACGGCAGCCCAACAGGCTCCTCTGTCCCTGGGATTCTCCAGGCAAGAATACTGGAGTGGGTTGCCATTTCCTTCTCCAATGCATGAAAGTGAAAAGTGAAAGTGAAGTTGCTCAGTCGTGTCCAACTGTTAGCGCCCCATGGACTGCAGCCTACCAGGCTCCTCCGTCCATGGGATTCTCCAGGCAAGAGTACTGGAGTGGGGTGCCATTGCCTTCTCCGATGGCAGACCACAGCAACCCTATATAGCAAGTATTGCCAAGGTTCAGACCTACTCAGGGAATAGGTTTTTGATCAGCCTATTAGCCAAAGAACCATGACCAGCTGAGGAGCTGTCTGAACATGAATGAAGGAGGAAGAAAGTGATCAATGCCACAGATAATCTCAGAAGCAATTGCAGAAATGGAAATGATTGTCCCTGCCCACAGTTTCTCCCTTATTATTTTATGTATATAATCATGTATTAATTTTTTCTTTTATTAATATAAGTCTTGTTTGGGGAGAAACAGCATCACATTTAGTCACTAGTTCAGATAATATTGTATATTTTACACTGAAGGGTACCACCCTAATGTCAAAAGGCATTATTTCCCAGCTGACTCAGTAAATTGGTTACTTGGATCATTCTGCTATGCTGTAAGTCGGGCGCTTTTGAATGAAGGTTTTGTGGAATTACTAGTGAAACCCATGAGCACTGGCCTTAATTATTTTACTGTGAAACGAGTTTCTTCATGACCCAGATAACCACGATGGTGTGACCACTCACCTAGAACCAGACATCCTGGAATGTGAAGTCAAGTGGGCCTTGGGAAGCATCACTACAAACAAGGCTAGTGGAGGTGATAGAATTCCGGTTGAGCTATTTCAAATCTTAAAAGATGATGCTGTGAAAGTGCTGCACCCAATATGCCAGCAAATTTGGAAAACTCAGCAGTGGCCACAGGACTGGAAAAGCTCCGTTTTTATTCCAATCCCTAAGAAAGGCAATGCCAAAGAATGCTCAAACTACTGCACAATTGTACTCATCTCACACGTGAACAAAGTAATGCTCAAAATTCTCCAAGCTAGCCTTCAACAGTATGTGAATGGAGAACTTCCAGATGTTCAAGCTGGATTTAGAAAAGTCAAAGAAACCAGAGATCAAATTGCCAACATCTGTTGGATCATCAAAAAAGCAATGGAGTTCCAGAAAGACATCTACTTCTGCTTTATTGACTATGCCAAAGCCTTTGACTGTGTGGATCACAATAAATTGTGGAAAATTCTGAAAGAGATGGGCATACCAGACCACCTGACCTGCCTCCTGAGAAATCTGTATGCAGGTCAAGAAAAAAGTTAGAACTGGACACGGAACAACAAACTGGTTCCAAATCGGGAAAGGAGTATGACAAGGCTGTATATTGTCATCCTGCTTATTTAACTTTTATGCAGAGTACATCATGAGAAATGCTGGACTGGATGAAGTAGAAGCTGGAATGAAGATAGCCGGGAAAAATATCAATAACCTCAGATATGCAGATGACACCACCCTTACGGCAGAAAGTGAAGAACTAAAGAGCCTCTTGATGAAAATGAAAGAGGAGAGTGAAAAAGTTGGCCTAAGACTCCACTTTCAGGAAACTAAGATCATGGCATCTGGTCCCATCACTTCATGGCAAATAGATGGGGAAACAGTGACAGACTTTATTTTCTTGGGCTCCAAAATCACTGCAGATGGTGACTGCAGCCATGAAATAAAAAGATGATTGCTCCTTGGAAGACAAGTTATGACCAATCTATACAGCATATTAAAAAATAAAGATATTACTTTGCCAACAAAGGTCCGTCTAGTGAAAGCTATGGTTTTTCCAGTAGTCACGTATGGATATGAGAGTTGAACTATAAAGAAAGCTGAGTGCTGAAGAATTGATGCTTTTGAACTGTGGTGTTGGAGAAGACTTTTAAGAGTTCCTTGGACTGCAAGAAGATCCAACCAGTCCATCCTAAAGGAAATCAACCTTGAATATTCATCGGAAGGACTGATGTTGAAGCTGAAACTCCAATACTTTTGCCACCTGATGCGAAGAACTGACTCATTAGAAAAGACCCTGTTGCTGGGAAAGATTGAAGGTGGGAGGAGTAGGGGACGACAGACGATGAGATGGTTGGATGGCATCACTGACTCAATGGACATGAGTCTGAGTAAACTCTGGGAATTGGTGATGGACAGGGAGGCCTGGTGTGCTGCAGTCCATGGAGTTGCAAACAGTTGGATACTACTGAGTGACTGAACTGAACTGATTGATCAGATAATCAATAACCAACTGAATAACCTACAGTTAAATTCTAAAATAAATAAGTACAAAGGAACCACAGAGTTTTCTTAGAATTTTCCTTTCTCTACCAGCCTGCATGCTGGTTTTAATTACTTAAGGTGAACATGTTTTCTCTAGGTGAAAATCCTATGAGAAAATCATTTATTGAAAGTGGCAAATTGTCCCATTTAGGAAAATTTGTAATTGTCATGTAAGCTAAGGTGACTGGGATGACTTTTATTTTTTTACAAGGAAAAAACTGTTTTCAATCCATTAACCATGTTGTTAGGTCCCACTTAGGTGACAAAAATAATAATATAATTTGACTCAAATTCTGAATGGATTAAATAATAAAAACATATAAAGAAAGTAATAACAACATAAGAAAATACAGGCATCTATTTGATCTTGCAAAGGTACAGTACCTCTGAGCATAAAACAAAGGAAGAACTCACAAAAGGAAATGTGGCAATATTTGAGTACATAAAAATGACAGTCTGTTGCAGAGAAGGTCACCAGAAACAAAATTAAAAAGAAGACTACAAACTGAGAGGAACATTTGTGACATATATGGTAAGCAAAGGTATAATATATAAAACTTACAAAGACTGCTTACAAATCAATAAAAAAGATTGAACTGAAATAGAAAAATGGTCAAAGAGTGTCAGTGAAAAATTCACACACCAACAGGAGAAGGAACTATATAGCTGGTAAATATATGTGAAAAATTATTGCGTTACTGAAAGAAGCTCTTTTGTCCCTTTTCTGCTTGCTCATTCCTGTTCCTCTCTAACCCTAAAAGAATCTAATTATAGGAATGAGATCACTAGACAATTTGACTTTACTCCTGACTTATATTCTACTGAATGCACACCATGCCATGCCTAACCTGTGAATTCTTTCCCTAGATTAAAAGAAGAATGAATAATTAAATAGTTAAGCATGAGCAGCTCTGTACCCCCAGCAGCCCCCTTTGCAATCCTGCAGGCAGATGACATGGGCAAGATGACATCTGAAGAAAAGATAAAGAGGAGTCAGCCAGTCTGTGCACAGTGAAGAATGATGCAGAATCTAAGCTTGTACCTTGGTAATTCACTGATATTCTTTCCCCCCTTTCCCTTCAAAAACTCTCATGGCTGAGCAGAATCTGGGGAGTTGGTTCTGGCACATGAGTCCTCCTTCTCTTCAGATTGCTGGCCTTCTGATTAAAGCAAACTTTTCTTTCTACCAACACTTGGCTCTCCATTATTGGCTTTTGAGTGGTGAGCAGCTGAACATGAGTTTGGTAACATTACTAAATAAAAAAAATACTATACATTTAAAAAATATTAACACAGTTGCATTTTTCTCTTTTACAAAAATGGCAAATACATGAAGCATTATAATTTAGAAAGTTATGAAATAAGTACTCATAAACTGCTGATAGCAACTGATAAAAAATTTTTTAAGGAATTTGTGCACTATTCACCAAAACCTTTAAAAATGCACATGCTATGTGATCCAATGATTTCAATTTTAGAAAAGCATCATAGAAAATTAAAAGGAGATGTATATTCATTCTAAAATTACTGTTGTTGTTCAGTCACTAAGTTGTGTCCGACTCTTTGTGACACAATGGACTGGAGCATGCCAGGCTTCCCTGTCCTTTACTATCTCATAGAGTTTTGTCAACAGAGAAGGCAATGGCACCCCACTCCAGTACTCTTGCCTGGAAAATCCCACGGACGGAGGAGCCTGGTAAGCTGCAGTCCATGGGGTCGCGAAGAGTTGGACACAACTGAGCGACCTCACTTTCACTTTTCACTTTCATGCATTGGAGAAGGAAATGGCAACCCACTCCAGTGTTCTTGCCTGGAGAATCCCAGGGACGGGGGAGCTTGGTGGGCCGTCTATGGGGTCACACAGAGTCAGACATGACTGAAGCGACTTAGCAGCAGCAGCAGCAGCAGCAGAGTTTTCTCAAACTCATGTCCACTGAGTTGGTGATGTTATCCAATCATCTCATCCTTTGTCACCCCCTTCTCCTCCTGCCCCCAATCTTTCCCAGCATTAAGGTCTTTTCCAATGAGTTGGCTCTTTGCATCAGGTGGCCAAAGTATTTGAGCTTCAGGTGTAGCATCAGTCCTACTAGTGAATATACAGGGTTGAATGATTAATAACATTGAATACTTGAGAAACAGTGCCTAATATCCAAAAGTAAATAATATATAATCCAAATAGTAGAATATATTATATATTATATGGTTACTTAAGTTGTGCTGTCAAAGACTTTAATGACTTGAAAAAATATTAATACTAAGGAAAAAATAAAAGCAGGTTACAAATTATAATCCCGGTTTTGCAGCAGAGATGCAATTAAATGCCAAGAAGGAAATACCTCAACATGCTAATACCACTAATAGTATTATCTCTGGGTGGTGGGTTCCCTAGTGATTTTATGTTCTTCCTGATAGTCTTCAATATTTTCCAAAATGTTAACAGTAAACATGCTTTATTGTTATAATCAGAACACATGAAACAGGATAGAGGGAGAGAAGGAGAGAGAGAGAAAGGGACTTGCACATTTTACGTGGAAATGTTTATTAAAGGGACATTAGGATAGTGCCACAGGCAATTCAGGTCAACTTACATTGGGTCCGCCTGGTAGATTTCTCTAGGTGCTCAATTAAAATAAATCTGGGTGCTCCTTTTGAAGAACAGGATAACTCATCCATTCACAGAATTTTAGAGGAAGGGATCCCCAACACTGAGGAAGCTGTAATGTTCGTCTTGCTCACCACTTGGTGCCCACCACCCAACTCAACATGTTTTTGAATGAAAGAAAAAGACTACCCCAGTTATCGTACAGATGGAAAACCTGCTTCTTCCAGAACAAAAGGGCTTACTTGTCCAAGGTTGCACAGTTATCTCGGTTAAGTAACAGCAGCAGCATCCATGATCCCTCACTACTGATTTCAACGCGCACCACATCTACTTGTCAGGCATTCTCGGGTGCTTAACAGTGTATCAACTTACTTAACCCGCATAACAACCTATGGGTTAGGAATTGTCATTATTCTCGTCAAGTAAGTTAGAATACTGAGTCATAACCTGGATCTAAATTTCATTCCCCTTTTCTTCCCCGCCATTTGATGCTCATCCAAATCACCCCCAAATTCGATCTGACGCCAGCTAGTTGGATTCTTACGAAAGGATGCTCCTGTGGCTCATCTGGGTGTGTTTGTGCGTGACGCGGGAAGTAGGAAGCATTTAAAGACCGGCCGCCGGAAAACAATGTCCCGAGGTCTTGGATTTTACTCTGGCTCTCCCGGGGCGCCCCTCCTGGTGGGCAGAGGGGACCGGGGACGGGAGACACCCCGGCCTCTCTCCCTCTCTACAGTGTAATGAAGCTCCAGCCCCGGGCGACCACGCGGCACCCCAGGACCGGAGGGGCTGGGCCGCAGACCCCGCCTGCTGCACCTGCTCCCGGGCTCCCGCGTCCCCGCCCCGCGTCCCGCCTCCGCGCCGCGCCCGCGCCCCGCGGTCCCTCCCTCCGGCGTGACGGGAGCACGGGCGC
>NW_011495016.1:792505-813099 GCF_000754665.1 Bison bison bison | reverse complement strand
GGAGCCCCGCCTGGATCTGCTGCTGGGCACTCGCCGGCTGCCAGGCGGCCTGGGCTGGGGACTTGCCCTCCACCTCCGGCCGTCCGCTTCCTCCTTGCCTGGAGGTGAGCCGCACCTGCTCTGAAACCTGGAGTTACGGGGGGTGGGGGTGGGGGAGAGTGGGGGACGGGAGGTGAGGGATGAGGGTCGTGCCCATTTACTGCTCTCTGCTGTCACCTCTTTCCTTCCTGAGAGGACCGGGCTTTTCGTTTGTTTGCAGGGATGAAGTTGCCCGCCCCGAGAAGCTGGCCGAGAGAGGATGTGTGGCTTTGCTGGCTTTGAGGGGATGCTTTCTGCACTCCTGTGTTTTGAGGGTTCTGAAGGACTTTGCGGCGCTTTTCTGGAGTGCCAGGCTTGAGGACCTGGGGCCGAGGGGAGTTTTCACCAAGGGCAGGGGACCGGGGAAGCCCTGCCAGTGGGGTTTGGAGAGCCGGCACTGCCGCCGAGGGCTTCCAGCTCCCCCTTCGCCACTCCCCAGTGTGTACAAACCCTTTCCTTTGCACTCAGCGTCCTGATAAGGCCCCGGGGACTTGCCAAGCCAGTGTGTGGTGTCGCTTGGCATCCTTTTGGCAAAACATGGACGTGAATTAGGAAGAAAAAGAATGTGTACTTAGGGAAGAGGTGGGTTGGTGATCTAGAAAATTAGAAAAGACAGAGTTAATGTACTCCTTTTGGGAGATGTTCATCAGCTGGCTGAAGCACTACTACTGTGTGTTTTGAAGTTTGAGATTATCGTTGATATACAGCCAAGAAAGATAAATAGGAGTGATGAGATTTTTTTTCCCTGCTTTTGGGAGAACTGTACTTAATAATGCCAAAAATGTACAGGGGATGTCATTGGTAGCTGTACTGGGTGTTTATCTTCCCCTTTAGTGTTCCAGAAAGTCCATCCTCTTAATGAAAATCAATGAGGGGAAGGAAGCAACATTTCTGACCTACTTTGAGTGATTATGTTGAGGAGGATGTGAGCAGTGAATACTGTTTTAGGAAGATTGCTAGGAATCAGGGTGATGGGTCATTTTATTTTAATGTAACAAAAATGGGTTAGTTAATATCCCCTCTGGGAAGCAAGACCAGACCTTGTTCCTTTGTGTCACTTTTGAATTTTACCCAGGCTCGAATTATAGAATATCTGCATTCTAGACCTCATCCATCATCCATATATTTCACCTTCCTCTCCCACAGTCTCAGTCCTAGGACAGACTGAAATGAAAGAGATTCAGATCAAAGGCATGTATACCAGCACACAGTAGTGTTATAATTGGGGAAATCAGGGCAAGAGCTCAGCGAACAGCTGTGTTTAATTTCAGAGTTTATTAGGATAATTAGTTGTTTAATCTGTGTTCTGTCACCTGGGAATAGTCCATTCTTCCAGGCTTCCAGAAAAAGCCCACTTCTTGGTCATCTTCAGATTGAGTAGTTGTAACAGGACAAACTGAAAACCTTGCCTCCAGCCCCTAGTCCCAATTATGCAAAACATTTTTTTTTCCTTAAGTGAAAAGTCAGATTCTTGTAAAATTAATTCTTAGTGATGGAGGCTTTACTTGAAACAGGTGAAAGTGAGGGCTAGTGAGGGGGTGGTGGCCACTAGAGCTAGACCAATCCTTTAGGTGAGCACATGTTCTGTCCATGCAGACCCGGACAGAATGGAGTTTGCACCCTGAGACAGATATAGTGAAACCAGAGGCAGGGGGTTGACTGAAGGTCCCAGAAGGCTGTGTTCAGTTAATTATAGTGAGTTTACAAATTTCACTTGACTCAGTTCCTTGATGTTTCAAGTTCGAATTGATGGGAATAAATAAAATGATAGGAGGATGCTCCTGAACATGCCTGTGGCTTGTGTTTTTAGAAATGGTGACGCGCAGATCCAGTTATGTTCTGATGACTGACGAACAGTTAGTAGATGTTTAACTGGGAGTTAGGGGTTCCTTTGGCCGGGCCAGGGGGCTGAATCTGCTCTTTGGCCTCTGGTCTAACCCACTGAGCTAATTTATAGAATTGATTATTGTTTCTCTCTAACTTTGTTGTTTTTTTTTTTTTTGGCTTTTTTTTTTTAAATTTTATTTTATTTTTAAACTTTACAATATTGTGTTAGTTTTGCCAAATATCGAAATGAATCCGCCACAGGTATACATGTGTTCCCCATCTAACTTTGTTTTTAAGAGGAATGTGAGAATGGAGGAGTTTTTCA
This sequence comes from Bison bison bison, assembly GCF_000754665.1. Taxonomy (NCBI): domain Eukaryota; kingdom Metazoa; phylum Chordata; class Mammalia; order Artiodactyla; family Bovidae; genus Bison; species Bison bison. The sequence goes on along the minus strand of NW_011495016.1, from coordinate 810,869 downwards.
GGCTTTGAGGGTAAGAGTTGGCTGGTGCTTATGTGTGGGGAGGGGCCTTCCTGTGAGATAACAGCTATGGAATGTGGGCCAAACTCTTATAAATAAAGATGTAACACTAAAAAGTAACGTTTTGTGTCCACGCCTGCCTGTTAATCCCTTTCCACTCTTTATTAACAGAAAAGGAATGCCCCACATAAGGGATAGCACCATGTGGTGGGGAGGACAGTGAGAGCCCTGAAAGTGAGGGAGGGGCATGAGGCTGGAAACTAAAGCCGGCTCTTAATGACAAGGAGAGGATGTCGAAGGGAAAATCTGCAGGTAATTCTAGTACTGTACTAGAATAGCCAGTACTTTCAGCCTCATCCTCATTTATCAGTATTTTTATAAAAAATCATCGTATTTAACTAAATCACATAGACTCTCATTTTCCTTGCCTAGTTTTGGCAGAGGAGAAGCAGAGAAAGCTGGCCTGGGAAGAATCTTTTTATGATCCCCTGAGTTCGCAATAGAGTGGCTGGGACACGTGCAAAGTTTCACTTAAGATTCTTTGCAGAGGATTGGACTCTGGGTGAAACTCATATAATACAGCTTCCTTTGTCAAAGTCATTGATTATGGAGCAGAGAAGGGGAGAAAAGTGATTCCTTTGGAATGCTCAGCTGGGGATCCAGTCAGTAGGGTGGACTCACAAGCGCAGACAGAAAGAGGAGACAGTAATAACAGTACAGTCAGTGTGCCAGCAGTTGAAGGACACCAGTAGGATGTGACTTTGATAAATGGCGTTTAAATTAAAACAACAACAACAAAAAACAGTGAGGACTAAACATCAGAAAGTATAGAATTAATTTTCTTCAAGCTATTTAAGGGGGAACTTAAAAGGATAAATATCTTCTAGGTTTCTGGGTATCTGCTTTACATTTGTAAAATGATAGTGATAAAAAGAGATCTGCCTGTCTCAATTGTGAGCATGAATATGAGTTAAAAGTATGAGTTAAAGGAAACTTTATAAATATATGAAAGTTGATGATTGCTAGCTGAGTAGACCTTGATCCTGATGTTTCAGGAAGGGTCTACAGAGAAACTTTAGAGGTTCAGAGAAAATAGTCTTATCCAAGAATTGAATACAATGGAATTTTTGACTCATTAATGGGACTGCCAGAGGAACAAAAAGATAAAAGCCAACAGATGATTCAGAGTTGGAGTAAGGTATTAGAAGAGAGAGTGTATGAGAAAAAAGTGCATAAAAAGAACAGAACTAACTGAATTATGTATGCATTATTTAAATTTGGAAAATTAAATCACAAACTCGCTTGATTCTTACTTCACTGTTCTACATTCCTACATAATATAATTTTTCTGGTTTCTCTGAATCCTGATTGAATCATGACTTTTTGGCCAATGGTTTTTATTCCACCATTACTGAGTTTAAACCGTTACTGTGCCAGGAAAAATGTCAGCTGATGTGAAATTCCAAATTAAAAAAGTAAAATTTAATTGGGTAAGGATGAGTCAGATATGGAAACTAACAATTGCGGTGATTTGTCGCCATGAAAGAAGAAAGGGGCCGTAAATCTAGTGGAAAGGATCAAAAAAGGCCCTGCAGAAGAGGTGAAGGAGTCTGGAAAGATGAGTAGGAGTTTGCCAAGCAAACAAGGGTCAGATGTGAGGTTGGGCTAGTTTGGGGGAAGACATTTTTGATGTAGAGCGCAGATTGAAAATGAGCAGCTCAGAACAGTTCCTCTCTAATCGGATATAACCAGAGTGCTGCATGCTCTGAGGAGCCTGATGAGAGATGAGCCTGAGAGGCAGACAGAAGCTGATCACAGAGGACCTTCCATCCTGCTAAGAAGCTGCTCTTCATTTGGTAGGTGATGGGAAGCCATAGAAGGATTTAAAAATCACGGGTAACAAAATATAGTTTGGCAACAGTATGGAGGTCACATAGGAGTGGGACATAGAAAGAGGTGAGGCCTGCCAGAAGCAGTTGTAAGCGTCCAGGTAAAGGATGACAGAACCTCAATTGAGGAGTAGTTGTGAAGATGGAAAGAGGGAAGGTAGAACTGCCTGTAGGTAGATGTGGAGGGTGAGGGAATGGAAGGTTCTGCTTTGTCTAGAGGCTGGTGCCTCCAGCCTCCATGAGGAGGAGTATGAGGAAGAGGAGGTAAGCAGCTTGGTTCTGGAGAGCCAACCTTTCAAGGGTTGGCCTAGGCAGTTAGGTGGCAGGCCCTTTGGCTCAGGCCGTGGTCTAGGCTGGAGTGGAGACATGGAGCTCACCTGAATGAAAGGCATGGTTGACACTGCTGGGTTGCATGAGATCATCCAAGGAGTGAGCACAAGAAGTGAAAGATCGAACTTGGGTTTTACTGACGTTAAAGGGGGCAGAAACTGAGAAGTACCCAAAGGAAACAGATAAGGAATAGCGGGTTTCAGGGAAACACAATAGTGTGGAATTAGGGGGAAAAGGAGAAGTGCCTTTGATGAAGGAGGGGGTTGGTTGTAGTGTCAGTGGTCCAAAGAAATTCAAATAAGATGAGACCCGAAAAGAGAAGTTTAAATTTGACGGTTAGCTCACTGGTGCTCTTGCCCGAGTGGTTCCTGTGGAGTGGTGGGATGGTACCAACTGGCAGGTGGGGAGGTAGTGATGGCATGTATGCATGCTAAGTTGCTTCAGTTGTATCCAACTCCGTGCGACCCCATGGACTGCAGCCTACCATCTCCTCTGTCCATGGGATTCTCTAGGCAAGAATACTGGAGTGGGTTGCCATGCCCTCCTCCAGGGGATCTTCCTGACCCAGGGATCAAAGCTGCATTTCTGATGATTACTTTCATTGGCAGGGGGGTTCTTTACCACTGGCGCCACCTGGGAAGCCCTATAGCGATGGAGTGGAGTTTTATCATTATAGTATTCTAAGATTTGCTAAGAAATTGGGTCATTCATGTCAGAAGTCAGAAGACTTGTAAATGGTCCTGTTTTCTGTTTGAGACTTTGATGGGAATAGTTGAGAAATAACCTTTAACCTTTCTGTAGGAAGTCTCTGAAGGTCATGGGCTGTGGGTTAAGGGCCTAGGGAGTGTAAAGCCACACTGTCACTGAAGAAGTTAGGACTTGGCTTCTGTTTTCAAGCAGTGAACATAATTAATCTTGCGTGCTATGCTTGTGAAGGTGAATTTTCCATTTCAAGTTCTTATGCTCAGAACCATTTCTCATGTTTTAGGCAAATGTGAGCAAGTATTCACACCATCAATATTTACAATGTAAAACCAAGAGTTGACAGATCTGTGAAGTGTCATATTTTAGCACAAGGGATAGAAATAGAGCATAGTATAGAGTGGCACGTTTTCCTATCAGAGTGTATTCTTTAGCAGTGCCTTGGATCCTAGAATAATTCTTGCTTATGGCAAAAAAAAGTTAAATTTTGGTGGTCGTCTCCTTCTCCCTGAAGAAAGTGTTAGTTGCTCAGTTGTGTCTGTCTCTTTGAGACCCCATGAGCTGTAGCCCACCAGGCTCCTCTGTCTATGGGATTCTTCAGACAAGAATACTGGAGTGGGTTGCCATTTCCTTCTCCAGGGGATCTTCTCAACCCAGGGATCAAACCTGGGTCTCATGCATTGCAGATTCTTTATCATCTGAGCCACTGGGGAAGCGCCCCCCTGAAGAAACCAAGGATAATTCTTATCCCTTTTTGCCTTTCTTAATTGAAGTTATATGTAATATTTCAACATTAAACACATTTATTATGTACTCATGTACCAGGTACTAGCAGTAAAATGTTGAATAAAATGTGTGGTCTTCCCCACGTTGAGCTTTATAATCTCATGTGGGCAGACTCAAAGCAACACTGTATATCAGGTAATTACATTTGTCATAAGTTGTGATGGGAACTGTGTGCAGTGGGTGTACATAGCCTTTTTAGTCTGGTTGGAGTGGGAGGGATTCCCCAAAAAAGAGATTTTTAAGCTGAGACCCACAGCATGAGTACGAGGCTGTGGGTGGTGATGAAAGGGCATCTCATCCAGAGGAAACCATTTACTCCTGGATCAGTTCCTATGACCTGCTTCCCAGTGGCCCAGGTGGTGAGGAATTCGCCTGCCAAGCAGGAGATGCAGGTTGGGTCCCTGGGTCAGGAAGATCCCCTGGAGAAGGAAATGGAAAACCACTCCAGTAGTCTTGCCTGGGAAATCCCAGGGATTTAGGAATCTGGTGGGCTGCAGTTCATGGGATCACAAGAGCCAGACTCGACTTCGCAACTAAACCACCACCATGTCTAACCCTTCCTAGAGTACTAAACACAGACAGACTTTTCACTGTTCCAGCCTGTTGCTTGCTCTGGGGCATCCATACCCTGTTCTACAAAATCTTCACACACACAGACCTATCCTGCAAGGCTGGGTGAGTTGTACCCAGCCGTGGGGCCACATAAGAGTGGGAGTCCATGCAGTGATCAGGGTGCCCAGCCAGCTGCCCTGACACAGGTCTGTATCCATCCAGAGGAAAGAGGGCCTTTGTCTGCGTCATATGCCCAGAGCCGGTTCCATTTTCTGAGTCACTCAGAGGTGCATGAATGCCTTACCAGAGGCTCTGAACACCTGCCCCTCCAACCCACCCAACATGAGATAGACTCATTAGGGCAGGCATTTCATCCTATTCAGCAAATGGTGATTAACTGTCTTCTTGTTTAAGGCACTTTAGGGGTTTTAGAAATGAGTAAGGTACAGGTCCTCTTCTCTGGGGGCACTAATCACTGCCTTGAAAATATTATAGAGTGAGTGACTTCCACTCTTTTCAGCTATAAAAAGGAATTGATCTTTATAACACATTTAATCCTAATTGACACCTTCTCTTAATTGTACCAGATTTAAGACTCTGAAACAAAAGCCCAGGGATCAGAATATATTGAAGTTTATTCTCAAGTCAATTTACAGCTCTGGAATTCAGGATGTTATTTAACCTATTTAAAACTTCACTTTTATTAGGTTCTTTCCCCTTAGTCCATGGCTCTCAAAATGTGATCCTAACACTAGGACTGTCAATATTCCCCAGGCACTTGTTAGAAATACAGGTTATTGGATCCTGCACACACCCTCCTGAATCAGAAACTCTGAGTTTGAGGCCCAGCAATCTGTTACAACCAGCCCTGTACGGGATTATGAGGCAGGCTAAAGGTGGAGACCACTGCCCTAGGTATAAAGTGAGGAATACAGTTTAATTGTCTGAAACCCAGGGACCTGTTTTGTTGTTAGAATTTCTTCAACTGTAACTCTTGCTAACTTCCTGCTTCTGCAGGGCATCTTTGTTACTGTTGTTTAGTTGCTAAATTGTGCCTACTCTCTGCAACCCCATGGATGGTAGCACGCCAGACTCCTCAGTCTTTGGGATTTTTCAGGCAAGAGTACTGGAGTAGGTAACCATTTCCTTTTCCAGGGGATCTTCCTGATCAGGGATCAAACTTGTGTCCCCTCCATCGGCAGGCAGATTCTTTACCACTGAGTCACCAGGGAGGCCCACTTAGGGATATCTAACATTAATGTTTTAGCACACTTCCTACCTATATATTTTCTTTTCCTTTTTAGCTATAAGTGAGTGCATAGTTTATGTAGATATTGTATCTTTTTCTCTCTTATTTAAGCATTTCCCAATGATATTAATGTTTCTTTATAGGTATTTTTTGTAATATTTATAAAATATTTTAATATATGATATATTGCAAAATATAGCATCATTTGAGTATCTGCCATTGTCTACTTATGAGCCTTTTACTTCAGCCTTTCATTGAAAATGCCCTTTCCCAGCTCCACAATGACCTCCTCTTTGCTATAATAAGTTCAGCGGTCATTCCTTAGCTTTCCCTGCCTTATTATATCACTGGACCAAGCTGAGTGCTCCGTCACCACTGAAACGCCTACTTGGCTTCAGGCATCCTGTGCTCCTGGTTTTTTCTTATTCCACTCCAACCCTTCTCAGTCTTTGCCAGTTCTTCCTCACGTCCCTGATTTCTTTACGTTGGGACTTTCCTGCTTCAACCCTTAACCCCCTTATTTTTTCTGTCACCCTGCCTCCTCACACTCTGGGTGATGTCATACAGTTTTTTGGTTTTAAATGCCATATGCCAATGGACCTCTCTCAGTTCCCATCTCCTGCGTGGCCATCTTGTGGCTTCGTGACAAGCACAGCCTGGATGCCTCTGCTTGGGTTAGTGCCTCAAACCTGACACGTCTGAAACTGAGCCCCTGCTCTTGCCCGCTCCAGCTCCTGCGTGGGCTTCCCCAGGTTTTGACTGGCAAGTCCTCCCTTTCAGTGACTCAGGCCTCGACATCTGGAGTCTCCCCTGACTTCTTGTCCTCCCATGTCTCACATCCAATCCATTGGCAAACTCTCGGGCTCTGCTTCTGAAGAGCCAGAGTCCGAGCTTCTCACCCCTTGGCCTGCTGGACCACACCACCAGAGGACCTCGCCTGGATGATGGCTGTTGTTTCCCATCTTGAGGTCCAGTTTGATCTCAGCAGAGCAGTCAAGAGATCCCATTAAAACATGTGTTATCTTTTGCTCAGAGCTCTTCTCAGGCTTCATTCAGAATCAGAGATCTGATGGTGGCTTGCAGGGCCCAACATGATCTGGCCTCCGTTAAGCCTGTCATGTCATCTTACTATTCCCCCCATTCTTCATTCAACTTCAGCCTCCCCGTTCTCTTTGCTTTTTGCAGAACGTGTTGTGGAAGCTTTTCTCAGGGCTTCTGCCCTGGTTCTTCCTTTGCTTGCAGCTCTCTTCTCAGATATCTGCTTGTCTTTCTCCCTCACGTCCTTGAGGTTTCTACTCAGTTGTCATCTTCTCAGTCAGGCCTTCCCTGGTCCCCTACTTAAACTTGCAGCCATCTCTCTATCCCCATTTCATGCTTTTATTTTTCTCCGTATCACTTTTCAGCATCCATCATAATATACATTTAAATTATTTAGTGTTTATGACCCCACTCTTAGTAACTATAAGTTCCATAAAGACAAGGCAATCCCTCCCTCCATCCCTTTCTTCCTACTTCTTTTCAAAGATAAGCTACTGCACTCCAGTATTCTTGCCTGGAGAATTCCATGGATAGAGGAGCCTGGCAGACTACAGTCCATAGAATTGCAAAGAGTTAGACACGAATTAGTAACTGGACACACACATACTGTATCCTTAGCACCTCAAACAGTGCCTAGCACTGTGTCAAACAAATGAGTAAATTTAATTTTGATTGTTTTTAATTCTTTGTAGTATGAAAATACATAAACAACAATATAAAGAACAACACAAACCACTGAATTCCTGATTATTGAAGATATTATCAAATTGCCTCAGAAATCTTAGATTGAAGGATGTGAACTATACTGTACTAAACAATAGTGAAAAGTGTTATTGACTTATTATTTTTTAATGGAAGTATAGTTGATTTACAGGGTCATGTTACTTTCAGGTGTATAGCACAATGATTCAGCTATATATCGATATATTCTTTTCAGATTCTTTTCCCTTATAAGTTGTTACAAAATATTTAGTATAGTTCGCTGTGCTATAAGTTGGTCTTTGTCGGTTATCTGTTTTATTATAGTAGTGTGTGGGCTTCCCTGGTGGCTCAGACGGTAAATAATCTGCCTGCAATGCAGGAGACTTGGGTTCAATCCCTGAGTTAGGAGGATCCCCTGGAGGAGGACATGGCAACCCACTCCAGTGTCCTTGCCTGGAGAATCCCCCCGGACAGAGGAGCCTGGCCGCCACTGTCTGTGGGGTCACAGAGAGACGGACGTGACTGAGCAGCTAAGCTTGCATAGTAGTGTGTGTGTGTTAATCCCAACTCCCCAGTTCATCCTTCCTCTCCCCTTACACCTTCGGTAACCATAAGTTTTCTTTGCCTGTGAAAAATTATTAATATTAATTTGATGGTGGAAAAAGTTGTCTCACTGACATAATTTGCATTTCTTTAATCACTCTTGATGGTCAGTATTTTTTATGTGACTTAGCTTTTTGTATTTCACTTTTTGTGGAACTTCTGTTTAGGTGTTTTCACTTACTGTTTTTCTTACGTATATGGTGCTCTTAAAATGTACTAAGGATACCATATATACAGTACTTTGGAAATATATTTCCTTACATTTTTTTCCTGGCTACATGCTTTGAGATAATATAAAATCCAAAGAAAGTAATTATTCAGATAAGAAGTATGTATATGGAATTGCTTCCCTTAACATATAGCATAGGAATAAATTCTAATTAAAAAATCTAATGTTTGATACATAATACTGTATTAAATTCCTACATTATATGAAATCTTTCATGTGACTGACTGAGAAAAATCCTGAAACAACTGCAGAGTGACCAAGAATTCTTGAGTTTCGATTGACAGTCTTTATTCTAAGAGTGTTCTTTTGAAATTTCAAGACCACCCTACTTCATTCCCTGCTTATTCTTTTTCTGTGGCCATTCATGTGTTTATTTGTTCATGTGACATTTAATGCATTCAGACCATGTATTTCTCTCATCAGTGAACTAATAATATGGAAGTCTATGATTAGAGATGGGTTAAGTGCTGTGATGAAGTTGTGCAGAGTTTTATAGAAGCAGAGATGGGGGACTAAATCACACTAAGGAGTCCTGGTCTCAGAGAAGGTGCTTTCTGAGCTGTTTTGAAAGATTTCTGCAAGTGCTTTATAGTATGCACGGAGGCCAGCCTATCTTATTAGCCAAAGTAAACCGATTGTGTGACCACACAGAGGAGTTGAATCACACGACCACTTCACGGGCCGGAGTAAAGGTGAGTGACAGTGGCCAGAGGGAACTAGATGATGAGGAAGATGGGGCCTGAGGTTTTTGTGAGAAAAACTTTGCGGAATCATTGACATCAGATTAGACAGATTATTTTGTTTGTGAGTGGAGGAATATAAAAGGGGGTAATATTGGAGGCAGGAAGTTCAGTTAGGAAGCTCTCACCTCTCCCATGAGGAGGAAAAAAAAAGTCAGAGCTAAGCAAGTGGTCAAAGGGGGAGGCTAGGAGATGGATTTGACAGCTGAGTGATCAATTTCAGTCTACCACAACTTCTAGGGGTTTTGCCTTGGGCTACTTGGTAGACACTCTACCTTTCATTGAGATTGAAAATGTAAGAGGTGAATAGGGTGCTGGGAGAAAGAGGATGAGTTCATTATTGGCATCCTCAGTTTAAAGTGCCCGAGGGACAGCCAAGCAGTGCTCTCCCAGAGACAGCTGAATGTTTGCGAGTGCATCCGAGAGGCGACTTGGGAGCCAGGGGGCACATAGTAAGAGGTGATTGAAGCCAGTGGTGGTGATGAGGTCACCTAGGCTGTGAGCACCGTGTGTTGAGGGCGGTGCTCAGGGAAACACCAGCATTTAGAGGCAAGCAGGGGAAGAAGCGATTGAGAATGAGACTGAAAAAGCACAGAAGCTGACTGAGGGTCAAAGGGTTAGGTGACCAGTCGATCTGCAGTATGATACAGGCGCATGATTCTTGATGTTTGGCTAGACGTTTGAAATATCATATCCCTGTGGACAAGATGCAGAAAGAAAGAAAAGAAAGTGAAGTCGTTCAGTCGTGTCCGACTCTTTGCGACCCCATGGACTGTAGCCTATCAGGCTCCTCCATCCATGGGATTTTCCAGGCAAGAGTGCTGGATGGATTGCCATTTCCTTCTCCAGGGGATCTTCCTGACCCATGAATCAAACCCAGGTCTCCCGCATTGCAGGCAGATGCTTTACTGTCTGAACCAATGCAGAAGTATATGCTGAATGATAGTATATCTAGGAAGAGTCTTGGATACATGAACAAATGTACCCTGAGGTTATTAATTCAAGGATTTAATGATAAACTGGAGGAAGGTTTCTAATGTAATAACCTTTGGTCTTAGTCTCTGGTCTCTGTCCTGTTACTGTTCTACTTTGACTGTTGAAACAGTAGTTTGGTTTTGAGAAGGCTTAACCAAAATTTGTAAAGTCAGAAAGCTGAGAAAGATGCCTAATGAGTTGGAAAACAGAATTGGGATTCAGATGATTGCAAAAGGCTAGAGTAATGGGCAAGCATAATTGTTTTAAATGTGGACTGTCCTTTTTGGTTCTGAAATTTAGATATTCAAGTATAAGATGAGGAATTCTTGCTTAAAAGTGCTTTTGAAGCCACAAATGTCATGCGGCTGCCAAAAGCAGTGATGGGCAGGCAGAAGGATTCTTTGGTTCTACTAATATAGGCAGAGTGCTTGGCTCATAGAAAGTGGACATTTAACAGGTCAGTAATACAACTTATGTGGCTTCCCAGATAGCTCAGTTGGTAAAGAATCTGCCTGCAATGCAGGAGACCTCGGTTCGATTCTTGGGTTGGGAAGATCCCCTGGAGAAGGGATAGGCTACCCACTCCAGTATTCTTGGGCTTCTCTTATGGCTCAGCTGGTAAAGAATGCGCCTGCAATGTGGGAGACCTGGGTTCGATCCCTGGTTTGAGAAGATCTCCTGGAGAAGGGAAAGGCTACCCACTCCAGAATACTGGCCTGGAGAATTCCACGGACTATATAGTCCATGGAGTTGCAAAGAGTTGGACACCACTGAATGACTTTCACTTAGGGTTTCCCTGATAGCTCAGTTGGTAAAGAATCTGCTTGCAATGCGGGAGACCTGGGTTGGATCACTGGGTTGGGAAGATCCCTTGGAGAAGGGAAAGGTTACCCACTCCAGTATTCTGGCCTGGAGAATTCCATGGAATTGCAAAGTTGGACACGACTGAGCGACTTTCACTTCACTTTCAATACAACTTAGATGCAATATTTGAAGAGGGACATTGGAGTAGGGTGATGTTAGTTTAAGGTGTAAATTAGGAAGATGAACTATTTGGAGAGTGTCTCCAAATACTTGATGATGGGTCAAAGGAGCTGAGGCTGTTTAGCTTGAAGAAGACTTAAGGGGACCATAGTAGTAAGCCTCAAGTAACAGTCAGTGTAGTCACGCATAAGAGGTATTGGTGTAATGCTCACTTAGAGGACAAGATTAGGCTTAGTGCTGATAGAAGAATGCACAATTTAATTCATCCAAGAAGATGTTTGATATCTATAGAACCATGTGCTGCTACTTTTAACTCTGAAAGTTGCAGAGTTTTTTTGTTTTTGTTTTTGTTTTTTTTTAGGACAGACTGTTGTCTTGGGTCACGTCTGTGTGGAACCATGAATTCTGGTTTACTGCACTGCATCTATGTTACTGTGGGCTTTACTGGTGGCTTAGGAGGTTAAGAATCCTCCTGCAATGCAGGAGACATGAGTTCCATCCCTGGGTTGGGAAGATCTCCTGGAGAAGGAAGTGGCAACCCACTCCAGTGTTCTTGCCTGGGAAATCCCATGGACAGAAGAGCCTAGCTGGCTACAGTCCATGGTGTAGCAAAAGGTTGGACAGTACTGAGTGACTAACACTTAGATTCAGTTCAGTTCAGTCACTTAGTCATGTCCGACTCTGCGATCCCATGGACTGCAGCACACCAGGCCTCCTTGTCCATCACCAACTCCTGGAGCTGGCTCAAACTCGTCCATTGAGTCGGTGATGCCATCCAACCATCTCATCCTCTGTTGTCTCTTCCTCCTCCTGCCTTCAATCTTTCCCAGCATCAGAGTCTTTTCAAATGAGTCAGTTCTTGTATCAGGTGGTCAAAGTATCAGAGTTTTAGCTTCAGCATCAGTCCTTCCAATGAATATTCAGGACTGCTTTCCTTTAGGATGGACTGGTTGGATCTCCTTGCAGTCCAAGGGATTCTCAGGAGTCTTCTCCAACACCAGATTTCAAAAGTATCAATTCTTCGGTGCTCAGCTTTCTTTACAGCCCAACTCTGACATCCATACATGACTGCTGGAAAAACCATAGCTTTGACTAGATGGACGTTTGTTGGCAGAGTAATGTCTCTGCTTTTTAATATGCTGTCTAGGTTTGTCATACCTTTTCTTCCAAGGAGGAAGCATCTTTTAATATCATGGCTGCAGTCTGTGGTAGATTTAAGGGGCAGTTCAATGAATGTGTGTGCATTGCTACTGTAACAAATGAGAAGATAAATCTTTCTCCTTGGTGGTTTAATCTTAGGACACATTCTTTCTTAATCTTTCATCCTTAGCAGTGTATTCTAATATTGCTACATTGTAAACATAAAGCAATGCCCTTTGGTGTTTAATCTAACACCTTAAAGTTGAGAACAGGAAGAACTGGCCATTTGAAATATAAGTTTACCCCTGACTTCTATGTGATAATTCTTGGGCATATCAGTAATGCATACTAGGAGAAAATTTAAGCCAAAATAATCAGTTGATGCTTAAGTAGATCTGAACTTGGTATGCTAGAAAGTGCTTCACTATCTAAATAGCAGGTAAATGCTAACACCACTTGCTTTAACATTTTTTTATGGTTTCACATTTCCCATTTGACCTTTTTAAAATTAAAAGCAGTGTATGTATAACATTTTAGAAAAGTGAAGTAATAAAACCATCCTTAATCCCACCAAATAAGCACACCACTCTGAAAATTTTAGCATTTGTAATAGGAATAACACATATTTCTCTGCATGTATTTCCTTATGAATTTACATGTATGTTGACAAAATGGGAATAGTCTGTACATACAGTTGGTGATCTTTTTTTTTTTTTTGCATTTAATAATATGCTGTGAGTTTACTGCCACATTTTAATTCAACTAAAATTTTATTCAGTGCTGTTGTCAGGTAAATCTTTGACTTTATTCTTTGAAAAGCCAGTTTTCACAAATAATATTTGAACAATCCATAATCCATCCTTTCTCCATTGATTTGTTTTCTATGCCAAATAGGCATATATATTCTTTATAATCTATTGTTTTATGTATAACATATGAGGCATATTATATAAGCACACAAACATTTATTTGATTCCTTTTGGGCTACTTTATATCTGTTGGATATTTTTGTACCAAGATTGCTCACAGAGATTTATAATACAATTTTATATAACATTTTTTGCTTTTCTCTCAGGTTTCTCAACTGTTCTCACTCCATTTAGTCTTCCAGTTCAATTTCAGAATACTTCTGAAAATTAAAAAAAAAATTCTCCCTGGAATTTTCTCTTGGATTCTGTTGAATTTCTTCATTTATTTGGGAAGAAAAAGTCATCTTTTCAGAATTATCTTCATATTTGAGGGCAGAATCTGCTTCAGTGTTTGAAGCATTCTGTATTTTTCACCTGTACAGTCCTTGTATATCTGTTTTGTGTTACTATTTTCTGTGGCTGTTTCCCCTACCATTTTATCTTTTGATTTTCCCCTGATATATTGAAAAGCTAGTGTGTTTTGAAAATTAATTGTGTATCTAGTTTCTTACAGAGCAGTCTTGGTAATTCTAATATTTTGTCAGTTAATTATCTTCAATTTTCTTGGTAACAGTACCATTTATTGAGTAATTAAGTGTGTAAACACTTTACTTATATTAACAGCAATCCTCACAGCAGTCCATCCCTCTGCTTTTAGAGATGAAGAAACTGGAGGTGAAGGGCAATTAATACCTTGAAGAAGATGACAAAACTAGTGAGCCATGAGGCTGGGATGTATTTGTCTCCAGAGACCTCATTGAACCCCACAGCCTTATACTCTGCCTACCCAGGAGGCTGGTCTATACTTATAGCTCACGATAGCTGCTTCCAGGAGGCTACATACTGAATTGTATTAAAGGACACTGAGCAGCTACTTATAGATTTTTTGTCTTTTAGTCAATGATTGTCATTATTCTGTTTTCTCAAGGTAGTAATTGCCTTTTCCTCTGTTTCAGAAGTCCGTCATCCCCTCCAAGGCAGATATTAGTGTTGCACATGTCTTCACTGGGGGAGCTCCCTGTGCCACTCTCTGGGTCTCACCCTTGCACAGCTGGGTGCACAGTGGGTGGCCTCTGGTCCTCTTGCCTCGGGATGAGGGTTCTGTGCAGCGATCCTGGGCCAGCTCCTGCTGTCAGACAAACTTTCTTTCTATGCTGTGCTGATCAACTGAGGGGATCTCATTCTGCTATATGAGATTCTCAATTAGAAAAATGTTTTTAGAATTTTTAAGTAGCAGAGCTGTCTGTAGTATTTCCATAGCAAGCAGCACATGGCAGGCACTGGACCTTGAGTATGTCTTGCTACTGTCTTCATCTGTGTGTACTGAGAATAAAGAATGGAGATGAAATCGGGGGTGAGGCATATTGTTCTGATGATATCTTCAACCACAAATAAAAGGCACAACTCGGTTGTAAAAACAGTATATACCGAAGACGATTGAGAAGAAAAATCAATGGACCACTGTTCTATCATTTTACCACAACTATTTAAATGTTTTTATTCCTCTTTTTTTAAAGACTTGTGTCAGAGTTATATGAGTCAGACATTGTTCTAAGTGTTTAGGCATATTCATGCATTTAAAAATAATCATCTTTTATTAGTCTGTTCATTGTTCATATGTAAATGATACTGCTTTAAAGTGTTATTCAGATATTTTATGAGAAGATTGAACAACTGCCTCAAACTTTTAAAAAAATTTATTGAAGGTTAATTGAAGTACACTAAATGACAGACATTGGAAGTATACAGTTTGGTCAGTTTTGACATATATGTACACTCATGAAACTGTCAGTATAATCAAGATAGCCATTTCCTATAGCCCCAAAGGCTTCCTGCTTCCACTTTGTAATCCAGCCCTTCCTCTGCCCTGTCCCCAGGCAGCCACTGATTTGCTTTCAGTCACTGCAGATTCACATGCTTTTTCTAGATTTTATAAAAGGGAATCATAGAAGCATGTACTTTTTTTTTTTTTTTTGATCTGGCTCTTTTTCACTCATAATGATTCTGAGATTGATTCCCACTGTGGTGAGTATCAATAGCTTGTCCCTTTTTATTGCTGAGTAGCATTCCATCGTATGACTCTGCCACATATGCCCATCTATTTTTAACATGACATAGTTCTAATCATAGCACTTGATATTCTCAAGCTCTGGTATGATAATGTAATCTATGAATATCAAGAACTCATTAGTGAGGACTCCAAATAGGTTGTTTATAAAGTGCAGCAGCAGCAGCAGCCTGAAATGTAAATGTGAGCACTCAGGGACTTTCAGCTTCCTGAGATATTCTGGGAGTTAATTTAGTTTTCTGTTTTACTCAGTGCTTAGCGCTATTTCAGACAAATCTTGATTTTCGGGGAGAGCTAATCATTGAGTTAGATCAGCTTGTTGGAACTGCTTCCACTTGCCTGCCTGTCTGCCTATAGATCATTTCACGGTCAGTTAACTGAATGCATGTCTCTCAGAGTGCAGGTGAAAAAGGTGGATCTTCCACCACTCATTCGGAGGCTAAAATAAGGACTTTTACTTATTTATTTTTCACTCATGGTGATGAGCATTTGTGGACCATCTGGATAGTGAGAGAAGTCTTTGTGTTCATTTGGAAGGATAATTCAATATATGGATTACGAGTTGAAATGTTATTTATTTATTTAGTTACTTTCCACAAGGGGCACCTGAGCTCCTTACGAGGTCAACAGACTCAACAGCAGTCCTTGGAATTATATTTCTGTAAGCATAAATCTAGCAAGGTAGCTAAGTTTCACTGTATTTTTTTTGTGTGTGTGTGTGTAATTTTGGTTGACTAACATGTTTGTGTTGAGAATAAGGTAAGAATTCTTTTAGAGTAATAGTGGCTCTGAAAACTGTCTTTTTTTTCCTCCGGAAGGACAAAGGTACTGACATGAGCGATGACCGTGAGACAGGCTACCTTGTCCCGTGTAGGGTTATTTTCTTTGTGGCAGCAGGTGAGGACTTTGGTAGGACAGAGAATGAATGTGACTCACTTGACTTCCTTGACTGCAAGTTTTGCGTCTCCATGGTGGACACAGAGAAAGGTAGGCTAGTCCTTAACCTGACCTTCTTTTTCAGTTATGACTTGTTTTTGACCTTCCCTTCAAAGCTAGGCTCCTTACCTTTATTTCTTTAATTTCCTACTCTCTATTCAACTCACTGTAGTCTGGCTTTTATCTCAATCATTTCCCTAAATGTCTTGTTATGTAATCATCTCCTAATTACCAGTGGTTTCTTTAATCCTCATCCTACTCTTTTTCTCTGTAGCATTAAACCCTCTTTTCTAGGTTGCTCCTCTCTTGCTGTCTGAGATACTTCTGAAATTTTGTATTACTCTATCGTAGATCCTGTTTCTTTAGCTAGCTACTCCTCTGTTACTCCTTTGTAAATGCTGGTTATTCCCAGGTTTTTGCATTTGATCTTTCTCTTTTTACACTGTTCTTGCCATCTTTCAATGATCTTACCCATATTTTACTTTATAATCCTTATTTTCTTTAAATAGAAGTAATACATTCTTACTATAAACAATTTGAGTGTTTTGAACAAGAAAAAAGATACCTGCAGTCCCACTATGGAGAACCAGTGTTAATATTTTTCATCCAACTGCCTGTCTTACCTACAACCTTTGTTTAAATGACTATTTTTTTTTTTTGCCTCTTGGGAAATTTAAATTTTATTTTATTTTTAAACTTTACATAATTGTATTAGTTTTGCCAAATATCAAAATGAATAAATCCAACCTTCAGTGCTTGATTCTCCATCAAGTTCCAAAAGCACATTGACAACTCCTTCAGAAATACCTCTGGTAGGATATCCTCAACTATTTAAAATTAAAAACATCTCAAACCAAATTCATTATCTTCCCCTCTACTTGAAACTAGTTTTTCTTCTTGCTTTCATTTTTGATTGGTTGATAGTAATTGACCTGAATTCATTGGTTCTCTTCTCATCTCTAAACTCCAGGTGGATCCAATTAGTCAAAAAATAATTATTTTAATATCATATAAGGCTCTTTATCATGTGGCCTGAGGTGACCTCTCTAGCTTTCTCTTTCTGCCTTTTACTCCCATTTCACCCCTTTTATTCTGTGATCTAACCACAGTTCTCAATTTCCAGAGATTATCATGCACTTCCATTCGTGGATGCTTTGCTCATGGCTATGTCTGAAAAACCATTTCTTCTCCTCAGTACAGCTAACTTTTAATTATTATTCAGAACATGGATTAAATGTCCTTGTTTGTGGCTGAAATATCCACTTCCCAGCAGAGTGAATCTACATGGGCTAAGATTTGTCCTGACCAAAGAAGAAGCCTAAATGCAAGGGCTCAATTATGATTGTTTGAAAATATATGACCATTTATTGTTTGAAAATAAATGAAGACCAGAGACTAGTCTTCAAGTGTGTTTCAAACAGCAGACCTGGGGCTAGTGAGTAGAGTTTATAGTGAGGAACATTTTTCTTTAGACTAAGGAAGAATTGTAACCTTTGAAGATACATCACAGTGAAAAGGACTTTATAGCTCTTTTACAGCTCTTTATCCATAAATGTAAACAAGCAATCACTTTAAATGACGGTTTTTCATGGATCCATTAATTTAATCAACATTGTTAATCACTTTGCCAACCACTGTGCCTGAGGTACACAGATAAAAAAAATCCTTTAAGGAGTTTATAATCTAATGTAATGGTTCTCAACCTGGCTGCACATGAGAATCACAGACTAATAACATGTTCCTAATTTAGTAGGGCCCACTCAATATGCCAGCAAATATGGAAAACTCAGCAGTGGCAGCAGGACTGGAAAAGGTCAGTTTTCATTCCAGTCCCAAAGAAAGGCAATGCCAAAGAATGCTCAAACTACCACACAATTGCACTCATCCTAGTAAAGTAATGCTTAAAATTCTCCAAGTCAGGCTTCAGCAGTACATGAACCGTGAACTTCCAGATGTTCAAGCTGGTTTTAGAAAAGGCAGAGGAACCAGAGATCAAATTGCCAACATATGCTGGATCGTCAAAAAATCAAGAGAGTTCCAGAAAAACATCTATTTCTGCTTTATTGACTATGCCAAAGCCTTTGACTCTGTGGATCACGATAAACTGTGGAAAATTCTGAAAGAGATGGGAATACCAGACCACCTGACCTGCCTCTTGAGAAATCTGTATGCAGGTCAGGAAGCAACAGTTAGAACTGGACATGAAACAACAGACTGTTTCCAAATAGGGAAAAGAGTACATCAGGGCTGTATATTGTTGCCCTGCTTGTTTAACTTCTGTGCAGAGTACATCATGTGAAATGCCAGGCTAGATGAAGCATCAGCTGGAATCAAGATTGCCGGGAGAAATATCAATAACTTCAGATATGCAGTTGACACCACCCTTATGGCAGAAAGTGAAGAGGAACTCAAAAGCCTCTTGATGAAAGTGAAAGTGGAGAGTGAAAAAGTTGGCTTAAAGCTCAACATTCAGAAAACTAAGATCATGGCATCTGATCTCATCACTTCATGGCAGATAGTTGGGGAAACAATGGAA